>NC_044551.1:183763521-184086184 GCF_007565055.1 Rhinopithecus roxellana
ATGTACAATAAAAGGTTAAAAATGTCTTCCCCAGATCAAGTTTTCTTGAGTATGTTAGTGTCTAAAATTAATTGTGAGAGTTCTCAACAAAGTGTCCAGATTTCTTTGCCTTTGTCTACAAAATCAAGAACAAAAACAAAGTATAGAATGACATGTGATGGACAGTGTCCTTTACTCCATTAACTGACTTGCTACACTTGCAGTCCCAATTTTTCTACATATAAGAAGATGCATTTCCTAAAATATTGCCCAGTGAACTTAATAGTGTAAATTCAATAATGGAACCAAGGGTCAAATAAATTTGAGAAAACCTAGTATAAACAACATTAAATAGGTTTCTTTTCTGTAAAAATCCACTGAACTTTTAATATCTTTGTGTCTATTGTGATATCCAAAGGGATGGGACAAAAAATATGGTATACTGCTTATACTAAGTTTGTGTAATCCTGTTTTTTTGTTTGTTTGTTTTTTGGTTTTGGGGTTTTTTTTGTTTTGTTTTGTTTTGTTTTGTTTTGTTTTTTGCATCTTCTGAAATCTGCATTCCATGGTGTTACTGTTGAAAACTCTGAAGTAGAAATTCCAGGCATATCTAATACAATGTATAATGTTTGGAAATGGATTATCAGTTGCAATGGATCATTTCTTATTCTGAGGGCAAGAGTCCAATATTAACTGGAGTTTGATAGTTCATTTGTTTAGTGCTTCGTTTAACGGCATAGGAAAGATTCTTCGATTTTCCTGTTTCTTACATTGCCATTTCCTCACATTGTGTTAATGATATTTATGTACTATGCTACCATAAGATTCCTTTTCTAAAATTAATTTCATTTACCAACTGGCTCTTAGGAATCTTTATTGTCTTGTTTTCTTCCACTGAATAGTGATATCCTCTGCAGATTGCATAAGCATGTCCACTTGTTTTGGATAGTAGTCTTAAAGACAGCAGATGTATATCAAAATTCTACCCCCAATCATTAGCTAAGTGATATAATTTGCCACTTTTCTTTCTAAATTTGTTTCCCCTCCATAGAAAGTTGCATGCAGATCTTAAAAGTATATAAAAGTTATTAGTAAATCACAAAATAATTTACATATGCATAGTGTTATTTTTATGTAATCTTAGTAATTAATTTCTTCTGTTTCGTATTTTATTTAATAAGAAACTGTTAATAGCAGTTAAGTCTGGTGAGTAAAACTGAAGGTGCTAAAAAAAAAGAAAACTTCTACATTATACTTCTATGTATCCTTGTAAATTTTATTATTTTACTCTAAAAATATTTTTCTAAAAATGTATTTTAAAAAGTATTATCTCAAACCTGATTCCATCATGGTATCAGTTTATTTCGGGTAACACAAGCCTAAAGCCATACATTTAAAAAACATGGAACTTGCAAGAGCAGAACTAAGTATTGATCAAAATGTTGAAGCCTCTTCAGTTGTTTACAACTCGATACTAAAAAGGGTGAGCTAGTCCCATATCAAAGAGTAATGTACAAATGATCTGCCAAGGCGTATTCCTCACCCTTGTACATCCTTCATGAGGGAAGGCAGTGTCCTCTCTATTATTTCTTTTATGGATGTGGCAAAAACATTTATCATGCCTTTTGTTTGTATTATGAGAGCATCATTTTTTAAAGGAAGTTCTCTTATGTCTCACATTCAGATGCTAATCATTTGTGCCCTTCTTTGCTTTTGAAAACAGATCAAACGAAAGTCCATTAGCAAATTATTTTCATTAGACTCTAGGGAAAACTTGAATAACACTTTCAGAGACTCATGGATCTTCCAGGAGAAATAGTTACAAAAGTAGCGCTGTTCATGGAACAGTAAATTAGTCAAAATTTAATTTTCTACTGAATATTTTTAAGATAAGTGACATCTTCTTTTGTTGACTAAGAGACAGATTGTATTTCTCATAGTAGTAATAAACTTTTTCTACATGTTTGTTTTCATTGCTTTAGAGAACTATAGAAATAAAATCTTCCTTATTGCTCAAGTCAAAAAATTGGCTTATGTTTTGTCCGGAAGAAAATGGATAGGAAGATTCGTCCAAGTGTATGAGCATTTTTATGTACGAAAGGGCAATAGTGGTCAAAATATATGTAGCTCTGGATGAACGTTTGTGCATGTTCCTTTTAAGCACTAAAATTGGGAATCTCAAGATGACCAGGATGCTTGAACTTCCTCTATTTTATTTCTTTATTTTATTTTATTGAGACAGAATCTCTCTCTGTTGCCCAGGCTGGATTGCGGTGGCACAATCTTGGCTCACTGAAACCTCTGCCTCCCGGGTTCAAGCAATTCTCCTGCCTCAGCATTCCAAGTAGCTGGGATTACCTGCTCCTGCCACCACACTCCATTAATTTTTTTTTTTTTTTGTATTTTTAGTAGAGACAAGGTTTCACCATGTTGGCCAGGTTCATCTCGAACTCCTGACCTCAAGTGATCTGCCCGCCTTTGCCTCCCAAAATGCTAGGATCACACACAGCCACCATGCCTGGCCATCCTCTATTTTAATAACAGTTTGTTTCTTCAACTGCCTTTGGCCTTTAACTTTTTCCACCTTTTTCATTTCTATGAGTTTCAGAAGACATTTGGTGTAAAAGTGATGAGAGCTTTATTAGACTTTATGATTTTTTTAATATACATAAGGTAAAACTCCTACAAGAATTTCTCAAAATTGGGGCTTAATTATGAGATACCAAAGGAGCAGTTATCATTTTAGGGCTTCAGAAATCTGACCTTAAGAAGAGATCTACAGAGTTGTTACCTTTACCTTGCCTTACAGAGCTCTTATGAAGAAGAGGTATAGAGTTTTTACCACTTAAAGAGAGTCATTCCAAAGTCCTCCTCACCTCGGTTCAGGCTTACTACCGGACAGTTGCAGTCCTTGAACACATATCTCTAATTCTTTATTTTCCTATTCTGGGTCCTCCTTTCTTCTTCCTTTGCTCCATCCCACATCCCTTCTGTAACCAACACATATGCTTCTTTCAATGAACTCAAAATAAAATTCTAAGTCCCCAACCTACTGATGGACCCTCCCATTGGCGAAGGGCATTCCAAAGTTAACGTGAAAAACTAGTTCAGGCCATAATTGGAAGTTGGGGTTGGACCTGCCTCATTATTCCATTGGAATAATTCCATTATTCCATTGTTCCACTGGAATTCAGGCACAGCTGACTAGCATTAACATTACCCAGAGACTTTAAGGCTGATATAACAGACTGGTTCAGTCTGCTAAGAAACATTTACAATCTAGTCTCTCTGCAGCCTGCTACCTGGGGGCTCTCTCTGCATAATAAGAACTTTGGTCTTCACAACCCCTTATCTTAACCTAGACGTTCCCTTCTACTGATTGTAGGTCTTTAGATAAACTCAACCAACTGCCAATCAGAAAATGTTTGAATCTGCCTCTGATCTGGAAGCAATACCCCCTCCTGTTGTCTCGACCACATTTCTGACCTGACCACCTTGAGCACATGTTCTTAGCATCTCCTAAAATTGTGTCACAGGCCACTGGTCACTCATATTTGGCACTGAATAAATCTTTTGAAATATTTTACAGTTTGACTCTTTTCATCAACATTTGCTTGTGTTACCAGTACCCACTCCCCACTGCCCAGTTCTTCCAATTCCTGCCCTACTGCAGGATAAAGCTAAGGTTTAAAACATCTGATGCCCTTCTAGAGTTTGACCTTCTTGATCTCGTTAGAATTATTTCTTATTCATGATCTACTCAAGGGCTGCCAAACACACCCCACATTTTTCTGATTTCATCACTTTGCTATCTTTGGCCCGTGATCCAGCCCCTTCAGTCTCTACCTTCACATATATACCTTTAATTCCTGAGAATTTCCACTCTTTTCTTCTCTGTGAAGGAATACCCTAATAGACCCTTACTCCTTCACTTCCTCTATCACAGCAGACTTTACTCATAATTCCTGTGATTTCTTCATCATATTTATTCACATTTGTTTTTCAAGTTATTAAATAAGTAATATTTATTTCCACAAGGTCAGAGAACATATCAATCTTTTTCACTTCTATATGATCAGCACCCAACAGTTGACACATAGTGACAATAAGTAAATGTGTATTGAATGAAGAAATATTTCCAATTGTAAATGATATATGCCTTCTCTAAATCATATTGGATCACTCATACACATTTATTATATACTGCCTGACAGAGTAGTTTTATCATTCATAAATGTAATAAATATATTCTGATCTTCTTCCTTTTGCTAAGGACTCTGAAAGTATTGATCGTCAGTCAACATGGATCTCACTTTATTTTTTATTTTTATTTTTTTTTTTGCAGTCTAGTGGAGAATAAAGGTCTTGTAAATATTTCTAACACAGAATAAAAAATGACAAATACTACAGAAGTGGTACAAATAAAGCAGTATCAGAACTAGGGAGATTTGAGAAGACAATGCTATAGTTTATACAAGTTTAAATGATAAATGAAAGAACCCATTCAGAGATAAAGACCTAATTTGCATACATACCACCATTCTAATTAAATTGGAAAGCAGAGAATTTGTTTAACACACCCTTATATCCCTTATACAGTTGTATCTGTCCCAATGCCTAGGATACAACATTTTACATACCAAATATCCACAATTATCAAATAAGCATAAAATACAGATGCATTTATTCTGATTTATGACTTCAACAAATGTTTGTTAGCATCTCACATATGCTGGGTCTTAAAAATACAATGGAAGACAAGAACTCTGCTCTCAAAAATTTTCTTGTATGTTTTCATGGGAAGACTAAGAGTTAAGTAACAATTGTAACAAAATTTCTCTTTCAACATCCTCTATACAGATGAGCTAATTTTGAGGTTGGAAAAGAGACACTAAAATCAATTATATCATATTTTGAAAGATTTATTTGTTGACATACAAAGTGGTTTTATCATGTCTCTGGATATAGAAAATATGCAAATTTCTCAAAACTAAATTATTTTACAAATGTAAAATAGTATATGTCAATGAATATTAAAGCAAAGTGATAACCTTTCTATTAAAAGCTAACATAAGCAGAATATGTCTGCTTTGTCATTGCAGATTTATTTGTATGTTAGTCAGTATTTTATCTGTCTCTAACATTTTGACTCACAGGTCATTCTATGATCTGATAGTGGAAAAAAAGATTAAAATATATGATTTAACTCTCCCAAAACAAACAAAAAATTAGATCCTTCTAAACTTCATAGCAGTAATTATAGATCTTTTATAAATTAAAAAAAAAAAATCTCATTTTAAGCTGAAAACATGTCCTTGAACAGGAGGAACTCTCTAAAATTTCAATTCAGAAGATATTTACAAATATCCCAAACTTGATTACAAAACATATTGCAATTTTAGGTAACTATTGCAGAACTTTCTCAGAATTCTTTACACTTATAACCAGAAAACAAGATCCATAATGTAAAATAGATGAAAACACATCAAACAGATATAAGTAGAGACATAATAATTCTGTTAGGTAACATGATGCATGTTATTTTCATTTTTTATTTTTGAGACAGAGTCTTGCTCTGTCACCCGGGATGTAGTGCAGTGGCATGAACAGAGCTCACTGCAGCCTGGACCTCCTGGGCCCAAGCAATGCTCCTGCCTCAGCCTCCTGAGTAGCTGGGAGCATTGGCATGAGCCACCATGCCCAGCTAATTTTTATATATTTTTGTAGAGTCTGGGATCTCACTATGTTATCCAGGCTAGTCTGGAATTCCTGTCCTCAAGTGATTGTCCCACCTTGAACTTCCAAAGTGCTAAGATTATAAGCATAAGCCATTGTATCATCCTTTTTGTTCATGTTTTACTGTACAAACACCACCAGTAGAAAATCAATTTTAAACATAATATTGTTAGACTTTCAGCTCTTTGTATAAATTCTTACTTCTATAAACTAGAAGCAGAGAGTCTAATCTTAGAATCTGATTGATTTTATCCTGAAGTATTACAGCAATAAGCTTTCTGATTGTGACTCACTAGCAATGTAATCTCTCTTTTTTTTTTTTTAAGCGAAAGGAGAAAATTTGCAGGAGATGATGCTGAAGAGGTAATTAGGGGCTAGATTATACAGGACATTACAAACTATGGTAAAAATAAAACAAATACTTTTTATTTGGATTAACGGGGAGACAATGAATGCATTTAAGTGAGGTTTACATGATCAAAAGTGTTTACGAAGACCAAGTCTATCAACATCGTGAGGAATAGATTTTAGAAGCACAAGCCTAAATCAGGAAGACAGAGTGAATGATTTTGAAGGAAGCCCAGACAGTATAGTTTGTAGAGACAGAATTTAAGGAACAGTATCCACAAACTTGGTCATAGAATTGTTAAAGGAGACAGGGAACTAAAGCAGTAAGTCAAGGATGACTCTGATGATTGGGCAACTGACTATATGGATGGAGGTGTCATTTGTGGTTAGGCAATTAGAAGAAGAAAATTAGCAATGCCTCCACAATCATCTTAAAACATTTATGAATTGAGAATATTGTCTATTACACACACCCCTCAAATTACCATTCTTCACGTTATGATATATAACTCATTTGTATCATATATGGTGTCTACAAAAGAACCTTTAAAATAATAAAATGAAAGAGAAAAGTTGTGGACTGAAACTATATTTGAGCTTATTATGAAATTCTTTCTTTTTTTGCACATAAGGACTTTTCAAGTTCTGTCAAGTTCACAGTTGCCTTGATGTTAACAAATGTATGATCAGTCTCCATTTTTTTCTGTCTCAATTTGTATAGATTCAATATAGATTCATCAAATTCTCAGTTCTTCTCTCTGAAGTCTCCAAACTACTTTTAATCAAATTCAGTGAATTTAACACTTATAATATTGAATGTTTCAGCTTCAGAAATTCCATCCAGTTCTACTTTATAACTTCTACTCATCTCTTCATTCTGTTCAACTTTTCCTTCATTTCCATGTATATACATTGCTATATATATACACACACATATATATTTATATACACATGTATATACATATTATGTATATGTGTGTGCATATATATACATCCTTTATATGTAGCAATAGCTAGCTCATATTTCCCCTGCTTCTTGACATAACAATTTTATAGGAGATGCTCGACAATTTGAGAGAGCTGTATTTTGTTCTGATTTTTTATATATCCATACACTTTATTCTTGCTGGCACTTAAGTTATTTGCGGGACATCTGGATCCTTTTCGTTTATGTCTTGTTGTGGTAGATCTCTTACAGCCTCCGCTCTAGGGATTGTTTAGTCCTGGTCAAAAGGCATGATAATCTGTGGTCTTTCCTTAAGGGCCAAAGTGTTTAACAAAGCTTTCCTTCTGTGGCTGTTTCAAACTTAAATTATTCCATCTCTGAGTGAATTATTGTTTTCATTGACAGCTCCCATCTTTTTCTTCCCCTCATACTGGAGAGTTTCACTCAAGGACCCTTGAGTAGATCTATGATTTTTCTCTGCATAGCTCCATCTTCTCTGTTCCTCTGATCACTAGTATCAGCTGCCTCAGGCTTATCAAACTCCAATTTCTATCTACTAAATTTAATAATTTGCTATTTTTTGCTTGGTTTTCCTATTCTTTTACTGTGATTCAGAGAGTGCCTCCAGAAAGCAAGGGTAATTATAAGGCTTGCTTCACTTTTTTCTCTCTTTTCAGACCCTACAGTCTTATGCAGCATGTTGATCAACGTCTGAAAGCACTTGATTCTTATATTTTATCTATTTTTTCATTTTCCATTATGGGATATCATGTCTAGCTCTAGTTATTTCATCAAAGCTAGAAATGTCACACCTAACTTTAAATGACACCTAGAGTCCTGATATGGTTCAGCTGTGTCCCAGACAAATCTCATCTTGAATTCCCACGTGTTGTGGGAGGGACTCAGTGGGAGGTAATTGAATCACGGGGGCAGGTCTTTCCTGTGCTGTTCTCATGATAGTGAATAAGTTTCACAAGATTTGATGGCTTCATAAGGCGGAATTTCCTTGCACAAGCTCTCTGTTTTTGCCTGCTGCCATCCCCGTAAGCTGTGACTTGCTCCTCCTTGCCTTCCACCATGATTGTGAGGCTTCCTCAGCCACGTGGAACTGTTAGTCCAATAAACTCTTTTTCCTGTATAAATTACCCAGTCTCGGGGATGTCTTTATCAGCAGCATGAAAACGGACTAATACAAGTCCCGATTGCTTGTTTGGTCTGGGAATATGACGTGATTCTCTGATTATTATTTTGTTCACTAATAAATATGAATCGGGAAGATGCTATCATGTGTTCACCAAAAAACGTTTCACTTGTCTCCTTCTATAATTGCAGTAAGAAATGGCCACACGACTCTCTTCTGGCTAAATAGATTATGGATAGAAGGTATGGTGACCACTTTGAGGCTTATCCCATAAAATGCTGCTCCAAAGTCCTCTACCCATTTCCTGTCCCTGTCCATTGAATAAATGCAGAATAATCTAAGGACACACAAGATAGGCACACAAAATGGAAGACTGGTGAAGAACACTCACGTTGGATGAGTACAATGAACTATGTAATTCTCTGAAATTTTAGGGTTTCAGCACATCGTCTACTTGAAGGAATAATAATTACAATAATAATATCTACACATCATATTATTTTCATGACAATGCAATTAAATTAGAAAACATATTCAAATAAACATACTAAATGCCTATTAAAGACACCTCTTGTTGTTGTTACTATTATTCTCATTAATCCTACTATAGATCTTACAGCTTTTAGTAAAATCACAATATGTATTTCAAATTAAGATTAGCAGGCCAGATAGTATTTCATAAAGTAAATGCAAAAAAAAAAAATGCACTGAATTATATATTCATCCATACACGTGCAAATATATGTAGATTTTAAGATCTTACCACATTTTTATATTTATTTTGAATGGCAAACTTATTAAATAAATGGAAATGTATTTAAAATAGGAGCTTGTAAGGCTAGCATAGATGGGTTCATTAAAACCATCATACTCTTTGCTATGCCTAATCAATGATATGTTCTGCCATTAGAGACTGGGACCTGAATGGCTTCTCAGACTTACTATGTATACTCAATTTGACGAGAACAATCATCTAGAATCACAAGCTGAGAATTCCATGCTGTTGAAACTATCGAAAGTAATAGTGAATCGACTACGATGACCTGTGAGCAGAGAGAAATAATTATTTCTCCTTCTATCTCTAGGCTTTCTCCTTGAGGTGTATTTTCTGTTATTAGGAATTAAGTAGATCTTAAATGTCACTTGAATTCCTCATCTCAGCACCGCACTTGCATGGTTAAGCCTCTGTAAGAGTTAGCAATGATCTGAGGTCGCTCTTAATAAGAGCTGTGTTTAAGTCAAATCAGGGTGAAGTGGGTGTTTATGAAGGTGGCAGTTACTTTAACATTCAGATTAAACAGGTTGCGTGGTCTCTTATGCAAGGTACAGGGTGCCATTGCTCATTGTGGTATGTATCCAGGTCCTATGTGATTCATTGCAGTTCCCCCAACAAATGAACATCTTGAACATACTGTGAAAGCATAGCTGACAAAATTACTTATTGTTTGTAATATGGTAAAAATCATGTATTTATGAGCCAAATTATCAAAGTAAGTAGTTGATAGTGATGTTTCCCAGATTGGCATTTTATTTATTAGTGGTTTCATAAATGACGAGTTGGTGGGTGCTGACGAGTTGATGGGTGCAGCACACCAACATGGCACATGTATACATATGCAACAAACCTGCACATTGTGCACATGTACCCTAGAACTTAAAGTATTATAATTAAAAAAAAGATTTAAAAAAAAAAAGAAAAAATTTTTTAAAAATTGTTGCTCAGTGTTTGTTTGTATCTTAGAAAAATCTGTTCATGCCAACAAGCTCAGATAACAAGTTTTTACTCTTCATACCTCAGAGAAAAGATGAACATTTTTCTGTTGACTAGAGAAACACTTTCTAACTTTGGTGACCCCTGGTAAATACCTGGAAAACTGACATGTCTCTTAGGAGTCACTGGAATGGAAACATGTGAAGAGCAGGTCACAGACATGAACACTTCAGGTTAATCATGTAACTATTTCATAGGGTGCTTGGAATATACATGTAAAAATAATGATGCACTGAAGACAATGTGTGTCTTTAAATTTATGTAGAACAATGAAATATATATATCATATCTATTATATATAAATTTGTGCGTGTATATAACAGAAAAACGATAAATAATATAAATAGTATAAGAATATTTTAATGGATCTTATTTGAAGGGCTTAACAAAATTATCTAGTTCGAAAATGATCTGCAGTTCTCCTGATTCTCTACCTCTCTTTTTCTTTTTCTAAAAATCTATAGAACCAGAACAAATCAATTGTCTAGCAGCTAGGAGGTCTTCTTCACCACAGAACTATGGCTCTCTTCCCTCGGGTTTAAGGATCTTTCAATTTGGTAAGTCTTCACTGTCTAATAAACATTTAACAATTTCCTACCATGTGCAGACCCTCTCTATGGGCTGGGAAGACAACGGTAAAGAAAGACAGGCCAGGCATAGCGGTTCAGGCCTGTAATCCCAACACTTTGGGAGTCCAGGGAGGCAGGATAACTTGAGCCCAGGAGTTCAAGACAAGCCTGAACAATATAGTGAGACTTTACTAAAAAAAAAATTAGACAGGCATAGGGACACACACTGATAGTCCCAGCTACACAGGGAACTGAGGTGGGAAGACTGCTTGAGTCAGGGAGTTTTCAGCTGCAGTGAACTGTGATCACCCCACTGCACTCCAGCCTGGGTAACAGAATGAGACCTTGTTTCAAGAAAAAATAAAATGAAATAAAATAAATTTTTTGAAAAAACATGCAGAGCTCCTGCTCTCCTGGAAGGTGCAGGCCAATGGAAGAGATGTTAGCTTAATGAAATCACAAAAATATGTAAACTAGCACATATGATAACTGCTATAAGGGGGGCTGGTATGTGGTCATGTGAGAATGTAGCATAGGCAAATTTGTCTGTATAAGGACAGTTAGAAAACACTTTCTTCTTTAGAAATGAATAATTTATTTAAAATCTACATAAAATAATTAATTTAGTAAAGAATAAAACAAAAGTTTTCTAAGCACAGCAAACATACATGTATAATTTATTTTATGGAGCTGGAAATTAATTTCTTTCACATGGAATGAAATTTTTCTTAATAAAAATCAGGACCTCTACTTGTCTTATTCTTGTAAACCTAAATGGGGAAAGCAAAATGGAAATGAAGCCTCAGTTCTGCTAGAAAGTATGCATATTTTTGATTAGTCAATATTGTTTGCTTTAAAGATGAAGTTAAATTTTGACGGGTAGGTTTCCCCTGGAAATAATTAATGTATTGCCTTTTTTACATCTATTTGATTTGAACTTCTCTATTTTGATGACAACAGTAATAATATCATAGTTCACAAAGTTAGCAAACAAAATAAAAATTGTCAAAAGTTTTGTTGCTTGACGTTGATATTCATGCATTAATGAACAACAAGATTCTACAGCACGCATTGAGGGAATTTGAACTGCAGTATTTCATTTGCTTATCAGATCATCTTTAGCAAGTTTCAAGTCATTAATACTCTGAGATGTAGTAAAGGAAGAGAAATCACAAATCAACTTTCAAGTCACCTAAGAATAATTAACCTTCAGATAAGTTTAACACTACTCTAATGTGCTTGTTTTTAACTGCAGAGAAATCAGCTGTGTTTCCTACTAAGAAGCACCTCCTACAACACAGGAAAATCCATTATCAGTTGGCATCAATACTCCATTGTTAAATGGCAGATAGGTGAGGTAGCCACCTGCTTAGGTAGCACTTGAGGTGACTGATTGGATGACCTTGCATTATACAATAAAATTTATTTTATTTTTATGGCTCAAGTTATTTACTAAACAATCTGAGTAATTGATGAATTTCTTATTGTCAAACTATTTTGCAATCTGGACATTTTTCTTCTCCAGAAAGTGAAGCTGATGCCTGAATGTCATTCAAATTCCCTAAGATTTATTGCTATGAACTATGAAGCCATACCTCTTCCATACACACACACACACACACACACACACACACACACACACACACACACATACATATACATACACATTTGATATATATAAAAATATATGGCAATGTATTTGCCAATATATAATTGGTGACTTTTAAGCCAGTGGAAAATAATTGAGGATTGCTGGCAGTATCCTTTATATCCATTGATACCCACAGGTTACAACGACAGAAGAGTTTTTCTTGTCCAAGAGTAGCAAACCAAATTTGTTGCCAAGATCACAGATGGCATACACTTTTCTTACAGTCAAAACTTTGCTTGACAAAGAAACTCTTCACCACTTCATAAGCCTCAATTGCCTTTGCAGTTTTCCGAAGGGGTTCATAAAAATTGAATTTCTGATGCTGTTAGCATGCATCATATAATATGCAAGAGCATATTATAGGGGAAAACAAAAGTTTGTTGCACTAAGGGAAGTCAGTAGATATTTTTCGTAGTTGAATGATGAAAGAAAATGGTGTCATTGTAATTCCTCCATGCCCAGTATCAGTCTCAAAATGTCAGCAGACACATAATGGATGTCATCAGTTATTGGAGGTGTGCTTGAATTTTCTTCCTCTGCTCAAAGCCACAAACGAGATTAATTCATACGCCTAAGTCTACTAAGGTCCCACCTGTCATGGGTCCCACTGTGACAAGGCAATAAACCGTGAAGTGTAATTCAAGTCAAAGTTTTTTGATTGGAAAAAACCCAGGTGTTAGTACATTACCAGCAAATTCCAGACTGAGACTCTCTCTCTCCAAAAATGATTCACAACATCTAATGTATTTCTCAGGATAGGAAAAGGCAAAGTGCTTCTTCAGGCTTTATTACCTCAGACTTCCACTTTCAGGAAACTTGCTACAGAATAACCTTCATTTCTTACGTGTGCACTTACATTAAGAAATCAAACTAGAGGCTGGGCATGGTGGCTCATGCCTGTAATCTCAGCACTTTGGGAAGCCAAGGTAGGCTGTCATATTTTTCAGTTTAACTTTGTGGAGAAACTGATCTTGTAATCTTAAAGTTAAAATGAGCCTCTGAAGGTAAATTAATATAATCAAGGATATTTCTCAATGCAGTGGTTGCTTCCTTATTGTATTTACAACAGTGTTTTTTTCTGGACTCTGATACTTTTTTTAGTGTTAACTGGCTAAACACATTTATGATGAGCATTATAATCAAACTCATTATTTTCGTTGTCAGTAATGTGCCAAGTACTGTACTAATTGCTATGTCAAACTCTATTTATATCTGCTTTTTTACGTGTACATGTCTATTCACTGAGTGGGGAAGAAAGAGATAGAAAGAAGAAGAGCCCACAGTTACTGTTATCTTCACTTAAAAGTAAGGAAACTAAGGCTGTATCTACTCAAAAAACCTTAAGGCCTCTTACCCTAAAGTAGTTATTCATGTTCCCAAAAACATGTATATTGTGATTTATACATGAATTCATATTTTCCAATTGACATAATTTCAGATTTAATAAATCACTGTTTCCAAATCCTTTATAGCATCTAACATTTCAAATCCAATTTGCTGTGGACACCAGACCCCTTTTTATATATGTAAAAATTTTTTGTGGCTAAATTAGGAAAGAAAGTCTGTATTACAAAATTCCAAATAATTCAATTCAATAGAAAATCCACTTACTTTTTAAAAAACCAAACCAAGTTCTTCAAAACTGCATACCAGTATAGAAAAAAAAATTTAATTATTTAAATAAACCTGGTTATACAATCTGTTAGTAAATTGAATTTTCTTATCACATGAATCACAGCTACTATCTATTGTTTATCAACATCCATTTTCTAATCACTATGTGTGTGTGTGTTTTATTTTACATTCTCAACTATTCTATGAGGTAAATACTCTTATTTCCATTTTACAGATGAGAGAATGGAGGTTACAGATATTACGTAATTTGGCCAACACTACAAAAGTGGGTATTTTACAGAGATAAATGAGTATTTGAAGCTGGATATGACTAATTCAAAATCAGAGATCTTAAACCATTCCTTTGATCCATTAGAAAATATATCTATTAAGTTATGCTTATATTTCTAGCACAAAAAGTATAGCTGGCCGGGTGTGGTGGCTTACGCCTGTAATCCCAACACTTTGGGAGTCAGGAGTTCGAGATCAGCCTGCCCAACATGGCAAAACCCCATCTCTACTAAAAATACAAAAACTTAGCTGGACTTGGTGGTTGGCGCCTGTAACCCAGCTACTTGGGAGGCTCATGTAGGAGAATCACTTGAACTTGGGAGGCTGAGGTTGCAGTAAGCCAAGATTGCACCACTGCACTCCAGCCTGGGTGACAAGAACGAAACTCCACCAAAAAGAAGAAGAAGAAAAAAAAAGCCTAGGGATGCTATAGTTAACGCTATCTTTAAAAATTAAGAATTTGCTAGTGTTTCATTTTCAATAAACTTAAAATTAAAGACTACTAGCTGGTATTGCCTGGGTTCTAGAAGATGTTTGGGGTATTGCCAACATAGGAATCGTTTCTCTTGGTTGTTTGTCTTTGCTCTACATTCTATCAGGGCCATTCATCCACTTCCTCTATAGGCAACTTTTTAAAATCTATTATGCTCTTTCCTAGACCCAAAAGATTAAATGATGGATATGATAAACAGGTTTGTGCCCTCATGGAATTTGCTACCTGGATATAAAACTAAACTAATTACAAACATATTACAATAGTATTTTCTCACATGGTGTTTTAGTTTCCTAAAATATGAATGTTCAGAGAAAAGTCACTAATTCATGATTCCTATACATTTTACTATAATTAATCAGAAATTTACTAACTGGGTCTCTTAAATTAGAGCTCACTTATTAACTAAAAGTATCTTTTAAAAGTATATTCAGGCATCCTCCTCATAGTACATAGTATGCACTTGGAAATTTTGCATCTTTACCCTGCCTAAAACAGTTATGTTGCAAATGAGCCTCTCTCAAGATCAACCTAAATAAAAGGCATATGATTTAAGAGTCCATTATTAATCAACTTTACTTGAAATCACACTTTTTAAAAAAAGAAAAACTATTTACAATTATAGGCATCATGTGCTTATTAGTCTATCATTTTCAAATTAAAAAAAATTCTTTTCTACTAATTACTTATAATTTATACCAGGCAGAGGGCAGGTTTCTTTCCCTAAGGCTATCCCCAAAAATACTTAACTGCATTTACCAGAATACTCTGAATGCAGTTTTCCTTTTGTGTTTCTCAGATCTTAGTATGAACTATTTGGCAAACAAATGGATTACATCTAGGCTACTATTTAAATTACTAAAAATCCGGAACAACTCATGGGATTTGCAAAGAAATCCAACTTAGCACAATACTGTATCTTAGGCATTAAGAGAGAGGCTCCAGAGGCCGGAGACATGGAAAATATAGTGATGCTGGTCAAGGGGAATAAACTTGCATTTATAAGATGAATAAATTCTGGAAACCTAATGTATTACATGGTGCCTCTACTTAATAAAAGTGTATTATATACTTGAAGTTTGCCAAGTGAATAGATTTTCAGTATTCTCATCACAAAAAAGGTAAGTATGTAAGCTGATAGATATGTTAGCTAGCTTGATTGTGGCAATCATTTTGCAGTGTATACCTGTATAAAAACATCACGTTGTATACTTTGAACATATACAATTTTATTTATCAGTTATACCTCAATAAAACTAAGAAAGAGGAAGTGGCCTGGCTTAAAAAACAACAGGAGGTAAATTAAAAATACTTCTTTAAGGTTCATTTCCCTTTTCTATTATTTTGAGTTACTAAAATCTATCATTTTGGGTGGTCAATAATATGAAAATAAAAATAACTTTACAGTAGTTATAGTAAACCAGAGTATTCAACAATGAGCCAGCATCAATGTATGGTTTGTAGTCAAGCTCAGTCTTAGGCCTCCTGACTTAAAGCTCTTTTTCTTTTTGATTCACGGGTTAAGTCCAAATTTAGATTTTCAAAATTTTTGACATACTTTGAGCAGCTACAAAATACTATGAAAAATCTAATTAAATAGTAAAGCGTGTTTTATTTCTGTCATTTTTGCTTTAGAAGATAAATGCATTGCTTCTAACGTCTCAAAATTAGGAGGTAGAGAAGGGACCAAAAAAAAAAAAAAAAAAAAAACAAGTTTAAAAACTTCTCTTCCTTTTAGTATGCTCATGACTGACATTGCAAGCAAGCCTTACGAAATATGTCAGTATAGCACAGGAGGATAGTACCGATCCATTTTTGTTAGCATGAAAGCTGAAATTTCTTTGAAAATTCCTGTATAAATGGATTATCGTTCTAAGATATCCTGGATGTTTTTGTCTCCCTTAACAGAGCAAATCTTAAGAAGAAAATTTCCTGAGAAAGGCAAAATTTATATTGGTTTTGAATCTTCCAAGTTTTCTTCACCAAAACTTAGAGTCAGAGTCCCAGAGTTGGAGATGGTATCAACAACTTTGATTCCCATCACCAGGAAGTATGATGTCCTTCTTTGGTTTGTATGTGCCTGTCTCAAACCACAAAAATGAGTTGGCCTTTTCTATACAAAAACTTTATACCTGGGGAGAGAGACTTCTTCTCCCTGGAGCATTCATTTCTTTAAGGTGAATACATTCAGATCCTTTGCTGTTCTTAATAGAGTGTTCATTCTAGAGCTTTCACTATTTTAGATTCTCTAACCTGAACACATTTGAATTTGTCACTGTTAATTGTTAGTTATGGAGCCCAAAATGTCTTGTATATTACTTTCTCAGGAGCTATGCAGTAGTCTCTCAATCAGAAAAAAAAAAAGAAAAACAAAAAAAAAGTGAAACCATTATTTTAAAACTTACTTATCTCAGAGAATACTTGTCTTAACTTAGTTAAAAGTACCTTTTCACTTACTTTTTTCTTCAATAAGAGGAAAACCTCATTTTTTTCTTTTACTATTCCCTAAAAAGCCTCATCTAACTATGCTTCCTGTCTACTCCTCTGAACTCATCTCTTCCATGTTAGTAACGTAGTTTGTTTATTCATTTCATTTGTATCTCTTCACCACTAAAATTCCCTGAAAGAGGGTCTTTTTTCTTCTCTTTCTCTATCTTATTTCCTTTTTCCATCCTTAGAGCTGGCTTTTTACAATGCATAGTCTCTTCGCTATCCAGGATTCCCTGACCTTCCTGACCTTGGTCAATATGCGCACGGTGAGTTTCCCCTCCAATTTCTCTAGGAAATTCCCATTAATTCCATGGGTACAGGTTTTTTTGTTTTGTTTTGATTTTATTTTTTTCAAATGTCCTTTCCAATCACTCTTCAGCCACCTTTTCTTGAAGGGTAAACTTTTCTCCTTGCAATCTTTGTGACCAAGCTCGGGGCTTGTTATCAGAGAAACTGCTCGAAGTCACCTGTCATTATTCTGAGATGCCTATAGAAGTTTAATATTAAAGTAGTCTACATCATGCAGGCAAGGCAGAGCACCTTTATATTTCACACACACCCACATGTATGAAATAACCTATTGTTTTTTTTTTTCATTAGTAAACCTAAGTGTTCTCCAAACAGTATATTGAGACACACAAGTTGACATTGCAGCAACTTAATTTATCATAAGCAATTTTAAACAAAATAGAATAGAAATGAAAGAAACATGATTGCAGCAGACATAGCAAAGGGAAATATACATATGTATATGTAAGTGTATACAGGGTTGTGATATAAAATGCATTTTAATAATGTATCACGCTGAAAAATATTTTAAAGCCACAAGTTTAGCCAGTTACTTTGGAATACCTGTACTAATTTTGCATGTCTCTTTTGCTTCTAAGATTTTATAGTTCTGATAGGGACCCAGATTCTCCCCGTAGCTCCAAAGTTAGACAACTTGGAATCTAAAAGAGTAAGATGCTGAGATGCAAACATCTCAAGATGCTCTCTTTCTCGAATAGTCTAAGGTATATGTGACTCAGAAAAAACATAATCCACAATTACTCTTCCTGCTATTTCCTGTGGTGAAGCATTTTCTGGAAGATTCTTGTAAACCTGGGTTAAATATATCCCAATAAGATAAACTTGAAATAGCACCATGCTTACTTCTGTACACATTAATTTCATGATAACAAAACATTTGTCCAAGTTCCCGAAAACTTGCTTTTGCCTTTGTCTTTTTCAGCTCACTGTGAGATCCACAAGAGACCACTACTCTAAGGGGGAAGGGACTATGAACACAACAGTTTCTCACTTAAGAGTGGAAATATTCAATTCATTTGGAAGCAAAAACCCCAACTGTGGTTATGTTATTCATATGCCCATTGAATTTGTCTTTTTCTTGAATTTAATTTTATGTAGAATCTGTGTAAATATGTTACGTATATTACAAAGTGTGTAATATATGTGTAAATACATTATAAAGTCCTTCGTAATGTAATGACTTAAAGAAATAGCATCCTTCCACACCAAGCAACAAAAGTGTAGCTCTGTTCTTACCCTACTACTCAATATAATTCATGCAGCATCACACTTCAGTGTGTAACAGTTTAACACAACACCCAACACTAGAGTAGAGTTTCTTCAGAAAGTGGCAGGTGAGGAACAAAGGGCAGAAACATGATGCATTTCTTACTAAAAGCTTAACTACTTGCTTTTTGAATTAAAATAGACTATCCTGCTTATTCCTTCATGTCAGGATAGATGCTTAATTTTTCTATATAGTGTGGATTTAATGTAAAATGGGCCCATGGAGTCCGAAATCTTTGATATTTGTTATTCATTTCTTTTGCAAAATCTCATGTCCTGGAGAGACACATTCCATTTAGAAATTTGGATTCTGCAGTTAAATTCTCTACTTTTCAGAGTATCACACATCTTATTTTTAGTAAGTGAGGCTAATCTATGTGATTATCTCCTCCCTCCCTTTCTTCATTTTTTCTTCCCTCCTCCCCATTCCCAACCTTGGAATTTCTGCCACTTACCAGTGTGTTAAGATGCCTCTCACACTTGCAGAGTTGTTATGAGCTGCGGAAAGGAAAGAAATAGCAGGTGTAGACTGGGAGGGTACAGTGTGAAGATTCTGTAGAGAAGACGGAGCTTACAGGAAACTCAGAAATGAGACTGGTAAATGCTAGCCCAGACTTTGCTCTACATAAAAAGTAAGTCGGTATGGAGAAAAGTCCAGTGCAGAAAAATCTCATGAAATACACATTTTCATACCACCAGCTCTCATTTGCTTAAAGGGTAAAATTCTTCTCCTTGTAATTGTATACTATTTCTGAGAGGTCCAGGGTTGACACTCACTTGTCCTCAGGAGCAGGTCATTCACTATGATATCCTGGTTCTAGTCCCAAACTGTTGCTGCTGTTGCAAAGTCCCACATGAAGATCTGCAGCATTTAGTGACCATCCTACTGTCCACCTTCATAAACTCAGTGAAAAATACCCCCATTCCACTTTCCTACTTCAACCCAAGCATGGAGGAAGCCCTTTGCTTCCATCCACTACATTGTGGAAGAGTCCAGGCTCTTCTTTCTTATGATAATTAACTTAAAGCTTGAGATAATGTCAAGAAAGTTGAACACATAGATGAGGTTTCAGCTTCTCCCCAGGATCTCTACCTGGGCTGTTTCTCTGCATTGCTTCAAGCCATCTCTAAATCCCCAGGGGAAGCTCAACCCCAACTCCTGCTATGGGAAATACTCTAGGAGTCTCCATGTTTTGGAGCATAATTTGGCTCATACCCATAGAGAGGAGGAAGTTTTGTCTCACTACAACATGAAGCTTTCCTCCTGACTTTTCATTTTTCAGCCACATGACTGACATGTTCTCAAGATATCTGACAATGAAAAAACTTCATCTTTCTAAGAAAAAGCTCAATCCTATACATAGTCATTCACACAATTTTCTGGCATTACTGCTTCCACTGGAATTCTGATTGAATCCAGCTTAAATAAAAGTATCTGTGGAATGTCAAATGTACTATTTAGGTGGCCCCAAACAAGCTAATGCCAACTCCTTTTCAATGTCACTTTATGAAGCTTGGAAACACTGGGGAATCGAGATGCCCCGCAGTTTATCCAGCTGGAATCCACTAATAGGGAATTTATAGATTTTATAGAGCAGCTAGTTTGGTCTTAATTCTGTCCTCAAACCATGAGAAGTATTTTTAATTTATTCTTTAAATAAAAATGTATAGAAATATTAAAAACGTGTTTCAAGAGATATGTAGTCTAATAAATATATGTATTTTTTCTCAGCCCTTGTTTAAACAACCCATATCCTCATTACGTAACACCTTAGTTGTTCAGGCGGAATTTTAAGGAATAGCCACTTGATAACATTTCTTTTTTTTTTTTTTTTTTTTTGAGCAGAGTCTTGCTCTGTCACCCAGGCTGGAATGCAGTGGCGCATTCTCATCTCACTGTAAGCTCTGCCTCCCAGGTTCACGCCATTCTCCTGCCTCAGCCTCCCGAGTAGCTGGGACTACAGCGCCTGTTAATTTTTTTTTTTTTTTTTTTTTTTTTTTTTTTTTGGTATTTTTCGTAGAGACGGGGTTTCACCGCGGTAGCTAGGATGGTCTCGATCTCCTGACCTCGTGATCTGCCCCCCTCAGCCTCCCAAATGCTGGGATTACAGGCGTGAGTCACCACACCTGGCCTTGACAACGTTTTTAAATGACGCTGAATTTTACTTACTTAGAAATGTCAAACTTTCAATATTAAATTATTTTAAATTGAAATAATGGCCAGGCAATATGTTGCAAATGAATTAATCCTGGATTCTCATTTTGATTTGTCTCAACCCAGTAAATCAATGAAATAACTCTTATGACTTACAACAAAGTTGTAGATTCTTATCAAGAGCAAATTACCTTTGCTGTGGAGAATCAAAGAAATAGCATGGATTAATGGACTCCTCCCCCAAGGAAATCCAGCAGTCACATTTTTGCCAATAAACTTATATAAACTGCCAGGAAGTAGCCAGAGTGATTGATTAAATACTGATTTAAATATTGATTTTTTTCTGTACTCTAATAAAAAAGTATAGAAAATGCTTAAGAATATTTAGAAGAAAAGTAAAAAAGGCTGACTATACGTGCTTGTACATGCACACACACATACACGCAATACACACATTTTAGTGGGAGAGAGCCCTTGTTCTTTAAGTTAGCTATTGAATACAAATTAACACAAACTCTCAACATAAATATTTGGCAATGTTATTATACTGTTAGCATGTTTCAGACTTTTCAACCAAGAAATATGTGTCCAAAATATTCTTAAGGAAATCATTGCAATTATGGGCAAAGACTTAGCCACGAAAAGAATTATAGCGTCTATAATTTCCATTAGAGCAGAATATATATCTCCAATGCCTTACACTCAGTGGACAGTAAAGATATTTAATGTATATGTAAATGGATAAATAAGTGAATACTCTCAAAATAAAAAGAAATCTCTAGACTAAGTTATATTATAAATGGAAGAAATACTAATGAATAAAAAAGTCATAGTAAAAAAAATCACGGAAAAAATGTAACATGTTTTCAAACACAAATAAAATATCGCAACATATGTCAATAAGACTTCTAAAAAGAGAAAACAGAGACGATAGGCTAAAGATAATATTAAAAGAGATAATGATTTTGATGATCCAGAATGGATGAAAACTAGGAAGAAAAGTCAATGAAAGCAAATCCATATGTGCATAAAATTTAAATATTTAAAAATGAAACTGTCATTAGTAAGAGATGATATGATTTTCTACAAATAAAGTCAACAGAAGTTATAGACAAAAAAGCAAAACAAATAAGAGATCCAAGTAAAATCACTGTTTGCAAGATCCATATACAAAAATAAATTTGGTTCCTATAAAAGTAATGAAGAAATTAAATAATTAAGTTTTAAAATGTATTCTTTCAGATAGCACAAATATATAAGATACCTATACAGGATACATCTTACAAAGTATGCACAAAATTCTTTTTAAGAAAATTATATAACTTTACTTGTATGAATAAAAGTAGATATAAGCAAATTGGGAAATGTGTGCATGGAAGGAAGGATCCTAAATCTTAAATTTGTTAACTCTTCATCAATTAATCCCTAAATGTATTTCAAATACAATCTCAAAGATTTTGTCAAAAAAAATCGGACATGGCCAGGTGCAGTGGCTCACATCTGTATCCCAGAACTTTGGGAGGCTGAGGCAGGTGGATCACTTGAGGTCAGGAGTTTGAGACCAACCTGGCCAACGTGGCGAAATCCAATTTCTACTAAAACTACCAAAATTAGCCAGGTATGATGGCAGGCACCTGTAATCCCAGGAACTTGGGAGGCTGAGGCAGGATAATTGAATTGCTTGAACCTGAAAGGTGGAGGTTGCAGTGTGCTGAGATTGTGCCTCTGCACTCCAGCCTGGGCAACAGAGCAAGGCTCCGTCTCACAAACAAACAAAACACAAAACAAAATTAGACATGCTAAAAACCAAGATTTATTGGAAGAAGAAAACAATGGGGAATTGTCCTACTATATACTAGTTTTTATCATAAAGTATTATTTTTTCTAAACAACGTACTATTAGTGCAATGAGAGGAAGGTAGACCAGTAGGATCTAGGACAGACAGACAGACACACACACAAACACACGTTTAGTTACTTGGCATAGGAGTACATTAAAGACGTACAGAAAGCATAAAACGTGCAAAAAATTATGCAGAAAAATTGCAAACCATAAAGAACAAAAAGATAAAACTAGATTGGTATCTCCCACCAAATATGATGACCATTTATGGATGGATTAATAACATTACTGTGCTTGAGAGTTTATTTAAATATTACTTTTGAGAAACACAAGAGCAAATCTTCATGCTCTCAGTATAGGAAACAATTTGTAAATAAGAGATTAAAATCATAAACCATAAAATAAAATGTCTGTATGTCAAAACAAATTGAAAATTCAATCCACCTACAGAGACTGATATTTGCAAATCATTAAACTCAAAAGAATTTGAACTCAGAAATAAGAATAACTACAAAGCAAAAAGATAATTCAATAGAAAAATATATACATTATATGAAGCATACAATTGACCTTAAACGACAAACGAATATGAAATTATGTCAAACCACATTAGTAATTTAAAAAGCGACAATTTAAAGAAAAATTGTATACATCAATTTGACAAAATTATGTACCTGAAACTTTAAATTTGGATAGAATGTTGGGGGGAAAGTTTATCTTATACCTTACTAATAAATTTGTTCAGTATATTATTGGCAAATTGATACAACCCCTTTTAAAAAACATTTGGTAATAACAATTTGAAATAAATTTACCCACAATACAGCAATTTTACTTTAATGGTGTCTATTGTAGAAAAACAGTAAAGAACTTGCAAGATTAGACAGTTACAAAGATGTTCATTTACACAGTGCTTGATATATTGAAAGAGTGGAAATATATTAAGTATAACTCAGTAGGAAACTGAAAAAAATCAAAATACGGTTTATTAATACAATGAAATATGACACAGAAGCTTAAACTATATCTGCATGAGTACATGTCATAAAATGTTATTTATTCAATACTTTAAAATGCACAAAGTAGTAATGAATGTGGTTGGTGGATTCACATATATGTAGAAACATTATTAAAATAAATGTCTGGAGGTGATAGTCTCCAACTCCAGTGATGTTACATGAAGGTAGTAAGAGGAAAATTATGGGAGCCAAAAACTCTAGCTTGATTTCAAATTAAAAAATTATCTGTTACATAATTTTACATTATTTTAGATAAGACTGATGTTTTACAACTAATTTTTAGTTAAAATTTAATTTTAAAAACTAAGTTGTGAAAGGCAAAAGGATGAAAGCACTGGAGTATTTAATCACTTTATAATATCAGAGTCACCAATTATAGATAGGACTAAAAAAATCATAGAACCTCCTTCCAAGGGAGAGGCTCTTCTTTGTAGCGTGCATACGAACATGATTTACCTCATAGAGTCACAGACCAACTCTTTGGAGGAATAAGCCATAAAGGATAGCTTTTCTACAATCAGCTGAATATGGTTGCAAGATTGCAATCATGTTTGCTGAGTATTTTGGCCAGGATTACCTACAGACAAGCTTACTTTTATCCTTAGCTTTAAAACTGTTTTACAATTAATACTGGTCCACAGGCAACAGTAGCACAGGTGACAGGAGACAAGACATTATTAACTATCAATTCCACCCACTCTTCTCGATTACAATGTTTTAATATTAACATGTTTCTTTAGGTATGTATTCCTGTGCAACAAACTACCACAAAGTGTATTGACTTAAAACAACTACAATTTCATTATTCTGATGATTCCTGGGTTGAAACTTCAGACAGGGCTTATCAGAGACTGCTTAGTGCATTCCATGTGTTGACTATGAGAACAAGATAGCTTTTTCATTCACACCTCTGGAACCTCAGCAAGAATCACTCAAACAACCAGGAGCCAGCTGGAGAGACTTCACTGAGGTCATACATTTGAGGCCTTGATTCTTCCTATCTACTGGGTTTCCTGGTCCACCTCCATGTGTCCGCATGGACTCTGCTCTCCCCATGTCTTGTATGTCATCCCCCAGCAGCGTAGCCAGAATTCTTACATAGTAGCTCAAGGCTGCCAAGATTACTAAAGCAGATACTTTCAGGCTGTTTTAGATTCAGACCTTGAACTGAGATGGGGTCATCTGTATCCCATTTCATTGGCTAAAGTGAGTAACCAGTCCAGTCCAGGTTCAATGTGAAAGAGGACCATAAAAAAGGATACATTTCAGAACACATCATAAAGAGCTTTCTGGGAAACTCAGCTACTCGTTATGTGATATAAAGAATATGAAGACAGTAACTTTGTTTTCCTCTTATTCTTCATTTCTAGTTAGAGTTCTCATTTTTCCATATAAAGAAATTTAAATCTCAGTTAATTAAGGGATAAATCTCCAAGTTTTTACCAGGTTTGGACTGAAGATTTTCCTGGCTCACTCAATGATCAGAGAGTGGGGGTGGTCACCATCTTTCCACGACTGCCTCTGTTGCAGTCTGTGTCAGCCCAACCATTCCTCTGTGAGTATTAACACCAGAGGGTGTGCCATGACTTGCTTCTAAATCAACGTCTCAGCTATAACCCTAATCCTCTGTAGACCTGTGGAAACATTTTTCTATATTACAGTAGGCTGGGGGAAACTGCTCCAGTACTCACCTGGATTACATGGGGTTTTTGCCCCTGTGTTCCCAATCCACCCTGGGATTCTAACATTCTCTTTACTATGACCAGACTCTGAAATTGATAAAATCAGAAGTTGAAACCTCTTTCATGGGACCCTCAAGATAGACCCATAATCTAGTGTACTTCCTTGAACCTCCCATACCATAATCAACAATCAACATATTTTTTATCTGTCCTAATAAAGGGTGAAGCAGGAAGTTCTGTTTCTGACTCTATATATTATCTATGCCTCAGTTTCTATCACTTTTCGATCAAAGTTTTGTCCTAAGGAAAACCCCTATTGGCGTGGAGATTTATTCATCTACAAGGAAAAAGTCCTGAATGGCTTAGAAGAACTGAAATATATCTTATAGAGAACAGATCTGGAATAAACAGGATGCACTGCAGGTTTTACCTGTCTGTATGGGTAGAACCTGTGCTGTCCAACATGGGAGCCACTAAATACAAGTGGTTACTGAGCATTTAAAATGTGTAATGTGCGAATTTCAAAGTGTTCTAAGTATAAAATTCACACCAGATCTCAAAGAATTAATATGACAAACACATAACCTAACTTCATATTGACTACTTGTTGAAATAATATTTTAGACATATTGGGTTAAGTAAAGTGTATGATTAAAATAAATTTCACCTGTTTCTTTTTATTTTTCTAATTTGGACAGTACAGTATTAAAAATTGCATATGCAGCTCATAGTTATGGCTTGCATCATATCTCTATCAAACAGTACTGGAGCATAAAACAAAGGATATGATAAACCACAGTACATTGCAGCAAAAGTCAACTATATAAGAGGCAGAAGCTTACCTCCCATTTCTTCCCTCGCAGCATGGTACTACCCCAGACACTCATAATTCAGATATAACTTCATTAAATATAGGGAGAGACTGATTTCATTGACATTTGGGTTTTTTTACCCGGTAAAGTACATAACTGAAGGGGAAATCAAATGCAGTAGTAGAAAATGTTTGAACTTTTCCTATACCCTAATTTGTGGCCTAAGTTTTATGTCTAAGTAAGAGTGTGTGTGTTGGGGTCGGTGGGGGGGGGGGGGGGGGGGGCGGTTAGTGTATATGAAAGAGAGAGACAGAGAGAGTTCCACAATAGGAATCGAGATATTAAGGTCAAAGTAGTCTGGACACATATGCTCCAGCTCAATCTCCATGAGCAAGTAAGAAATCTTGACTAATTATTGGAAATTAGAAATAAGATAGGATTATGGATTTCGTAAACAGAAATTGAAACTAGACACAGGAAAATGGAATCTCAAATACTAAAGTGATACTACCAGCAGAAATAAAAACACATTTTCATGTAGAAAAATAAAACCAAGAAACAGAGTCACCTAATTAACAAATAGAAGAATGAAGATTTGAAAAAAAGTTACTAAAACAAAACAATAGAAAATTTAACATGACATACAACCTCAGAGAAGTAACAGTGGATACCACAACAATAAAATAAAAATAGAGTATTGTTTCATTGTTTCATTTATTGCTTATTTGTTTACAATTTGTTATTTTAAAATGCTAAATAGAAATATTAAACCTAAAATATTTTAGTTAAAATAAAACCCAATAGATTGACTACAGCTCATTGATTACAGAAAGAAGCAGTGACCTTAAAGATTGAATTCAGGGAATCTTTCAGGCAAGCAAAATTACTAAACAAACAAACAAAAAGGTAAGAGAAAAATTAAGAATAATAAAGTCCAAAAAGTTCAACACACTCTGGTGTTACAGGAGAGCCTGGATAGCAATAAAGAGAAGGATAGAGGTTTGTGGCTGCCTGCCACAGTCCAATTCTAGAGCTATTACAGCAGGTTAAAAAAAAAATGTGGAGGGGAGCATCTGCAAAACTTACATAAAGACTCCAAAACCACTTTAGAGAAAGAAGAAAGTTGTACTTTGCTGTGGAAAAAGGTCAGCCGGGACACAGGGTGACTGGAGTATTGACTGTAATCCAACCTTTCCTTTTAGTTTTTTTTTTTTTTTTAATGGAAGTTCGAAAGATACACAAAACTAGAAAATAGTTTATATACCACCTTATATTGCAAATATTTTCAATCGTGTTTAACTAACCCTCCACATATATTTTATAATTTAGGCAAGTGTATTTCAAACCAGTAACTTTCATTTCACCCTAATACTGCAATATGCTTCCTGACTACATAACCCCTGACTGTTCTTCATTTCATAACCATACTGCCATTACCACATCTAATAAAATTACACTAGTTCTTTTGGTATCATCCAATAACTACTCTATATTAAAATTACTTAATTGTCACAAAACCCTTTGAGAAGTTTTTTGCTTTTTGATTTTTAAGTCAGGATCCTAAGAATTCATATATTGCATTTGAGTGACATATTTCTTGACTTTTTTATTTTAAATTAACTTTTTTGTTTTGAGATAACCATAGATTCACATGCAGTTATAAGAAATAATACAGAGTGATCCGTATGCTCCTTACCAAGTTTCCCCCAGTGGGAATGTGTGGCATTACTACTGCACAATATCACAACCAGAATACTGACATTGATGAAATGAAGAGACAGAACATCTCCATCACCACAAGGATCACTCACGTAGCCCTTTTGAGGGCACACTCCCTTCCCTTCTCCAACCCCTCCTTAACACCTGGAAAATAATAATCTGTTCTCTATTTTTTAAAATCTTGTCATTTCTTGAATGTCATCTAAATTAAACCATAGTGTATACAGCCTTTTGAGATTGGCTGTTTTTCACTCAGCACAATTTTCTGCAGATTATTCAGGTCGTTAAGGTCATCAATATTTTTTTTTTCCTTCTTATTGCCAAGTAGTAATGCAAGATTTGTAGGATCACAGCTTGTTTAAATATTTGCCAGTTGAAGAACAATGAGGTTGCTTCAAACTTGTAGCCGTTACAACTAAATCAGCTATAAACATTCATGTGCAGGTTTCCTTGTGAACATAAGTTTCCATTTCTCTGGGATAAATGCCACAGGAATGCAACTGCTGGGCTGTATGCTTATTGTTGTTTTCAATGGAACCACCAAACTGTTTTCTAGAGAGTCTGTACTATTTTACATTCCTAACAATAATGTATGATTGGTTCAGATGTTCTGCATCCTCACCGATATTTGATGTTGTCACTATTTGTGAATATTAATTTTTAACCATTCTGACAGATGTGTAGTGATAGTTTACTGTGGGTTCTTGGTCTCGTTGACTTCAAGAATGAAGCCACGGACCCTCGCAGTGAGTGTTACAGTTCTTAAAGATGGTGGGTCCAGAGTTTGTTCCTTCAGCTGTTCAGATGTGTCCGGAGTTTCTTCCTTCTGGTGGGTTCGTGGTCTCGCTGACTTCTGGGGTGAAGCCACAGACCTTCACAGTGAGTGTTACAGCTCTTAAAGGTGGCACGTCCAGAGTTGTTGGTTCCTCCTGGTGGGTTTGCAGTCTTGCTGACTTCAGGAGTGAAGCCACAGAACCTCACCGTGAGTGTTACAACTCATGAAGGTAGTGCGCAGCAGCAAGATTTATTGTGAAGAGCGAAAGAATAAAGCTGCCACAGAGTGGAAAGGGACCTGAGCGGGTTGCCTCTGCTGACTTATTTGGCCCTGTCCACATCCTGCTGATTGGTCCATTTTACAGAGTGCTGATTGGTGCATTTACAATCTTTTAGCTAGACCCAGAGTGCTGATTGGTGCATTTTTACAGAGTGCTGATTGGTCCCTTTACAATCCTTTAGCTAGACACAGAGTGCTGATTGGTGTGTTTTTACAGAGTGCTGATTGGTCCATTTACAATCCTTTAGCTAGACACAGAGTGCTGATTGGTGCATTTTTACAGAGTGCCAAGTGGTGTTTTTATATAGCTAGACACAAAAGTTCTCCAAGTCCCCACCTGACCTAAGAAGTCCAGCTGGCTTCACCTCTCAGTTTTAATCTAATTTTTCCTAATGGCTAATGATGTTGAACATCTTTTCACGTGTTTACATGTCATCTATCTGTCCTCTTTAGTGAAATGTCTGTTCAGGTCTTTTGCCTATTTTCTAATTAGATTGCTTGAGTTTTTTCTTGTAGATTTTTTAGAGTTCTTTATATAGTTTAGATAGTATTCTTTTTTTCTGATTTGTGGTTTGCAAATATTTTCTGCCAGTGTTTAGCTTGTCCATTCATCTTCTTAACAGAGTCTATTACACAAAAATATTTTTAGTTTTGAGGAAGTCCAAGTTATATACTGTTTTTTCCCCGTGGATTGAGTGTTTGGTTTCAAGTTTAAGAAATATTTGTTTAGCCCTAGGCTTGAAGATTTTCTCCTATTTTTTTGACTTCCACAATTGTACATTGCACATTTCAATCTGTGCTCTACTTTGAACTAATTTTTGTATAACATATGAGTTGTGGATAAAATTTCAGTTTTTCCCTATTGATGTCCAATTGCTCCAGCACCATTTATTGAAAACGCTATATTTTCTTCACTGAATTGTTTTTACATCTTTTCAAAAATCAGTTGGCTGTATCTGTGGGTCTATTTCCAGGTTTCCTAGTCTGTTCCATTGATGTATGTGTCTATCTCTCCAGCAGTTTCATACAGTCATGATTACTACACTTGTATACATATTGGGTCTTGAAATTAGGTAGACTATATCCACTTTATTTTGTTGTTTTCAATATTGCTGTAGCTATTCTAGTTTATTTGTTTTTTATATAAATTTTATAATAAGCTTGTCTATGTTTATTAAATTATTGCTAAGATTTTATATGATTTTGTCTTAAATCTCTGTGAGAGTTCATAGAGAACTAATTCTTTATGTTGAGCCTTCAAATCCTCAAAAACTCTATGTCTCTCCATTTATTTAGATCTTTGATTTCTTTCATCAGAGTTGTGTACTTTTCAGCATGAGTCCTGAACATTTTTAGTAGATTTAGTGCTAACTACTTACATTTTGAGAAATTAAGAATAACACTACATTTTAATATCTGTATTAATGTTAAATGCTGTTGTATTTTTTAAAAGCAATTGCTTTTTGCATGTTTATCTTGTGTTCTGTGACTGCTTAACTCATGAATTCTCAGGTTTTTTGTAGATTCTATGAGACTTTTTACACAGACTATCCTGTCATCTGGAAATAGGCATGGTTTCACATCTTCCTTTCCCATCCATATATCTTTTGTTTTGTTTTCTTGCCTTGTTGCACTGAATAGAATTTTCATCACCATATTAAATAAGAGTGGTGAGAGTGAATATCCTTTTTGTCTCCAAACTGAGGGGAAAACTTTATCCAATAAATATAAGGAGAGCTGAGGTGTTTTGTAGATCTTCTCTACTGGATGAGACAATTCCTGTCTCCTTTTACATTCAAAGGGTGTTTGTCATGAATGAGTGTTGGATTTTGTCAGATTATTTTTTTCTCCATCAGTTAATATGATTATGTGTGTCTTCTACCACAGCCTATTAGTATGGTTGATTGCAAGAGATTGATTTTTGAATATAGAACCTACATTCATCCTTGAAATAAACCCTAATTGATCATGGTCTTGATTATTTTTATGTATTGCTAAATTATATTCACTAATTATTTGTTTTGACTTTTACATCTATATTCATGAGTGATATTGATCTGTATGTAGCTTTCTCTCTTTCTTTCATATTACTTTTCTCTGACTTTGTTAATGAGGTACTTCTAGCTTGCTGAAAGAAATTAGTAAGTCTTCATTCATCTTCTATTTTTTGGTAAAGATTGTGTAAAATTGGTGTCAATTCTTTGGTAGAATTCTTCAGTGTAACTCTTTGCCTAAAGATTCTTTTTGGAGGAATATTTTTATTAAAAATTTAAACTCTTTAGTGGTTCTAGGGCTACTTACATTATCTGTTTTATAATGGATGAATTATGGTAGTATGTGTTTTTGGAGGAATTGGTCCATGTCTTCCAAGTTGTAAAATTTATGAAGGTGAGTTGCTTGTAGTCTCTGTTATCTTTCTGATGGTTGCAGAGTCTGTTTGATATCTCCTCTTTTGTAACAAGTAATTTGTGTGTTTTCTCCCTTATTCTTTGTCAGTTTTCCTAGATTTTAGTTAAAGTTACTGATCTTTCCAAAGACATGACTCTTCATTGATTTTCCCTATTGTGTTTTCATTTTTAACTTTATTAATCTCTGCTCTTGTTGTTATTATTTGCTCCTTCTGCTTATTTTGGGTTTATTTTGTTGTTCTTTTTCTAAGTTCTTCAAATGAAAATTTAGTTTACTAATTTGAGATTTTCATCTTTCTAATGTCTGCATTTAGTACTGGGTAGTGACAATAGTTGCAGTTTTCACTAGGTCCCGTCCAATGTCACTTCAGTGGAAGAAGGCTGGAGGGTAGAAGCTTCTCACTGGCACAACAAAGACAGTCTGCTTGTTACTAACCCTGCCACCAACTTGGCTTTCTCTGACACCTCCCAGATTGGTTCACTCATTACAGTTTGGTGAGGTGGAAGTCTAGGCTCCCATCTCAACCTTTCCTAGCACAAAGTACCACTGCATCTCAGCCTGAGTGACAGAGTGAAACCCAGTCTCAAAAAAAAAAAAAAAAAAAAGAAAAGAAAAGAAAAAAAGAAAGAAAGAAAAAGAAAAAAACCTGTAAGAGTTACTCACTTTTTATTATTACATTTATTTGATGAAGAAGTTATTTATCTTATAGAAAGTTTCATGTTCTAGATTTATCTGCTTGGAATGATGCCATTTAACTTGTTCTCTCATTTCCTATATTTCTTATAAATATATGTTAAGTCTTATAGAAAGTTTCACGTTCTTGATTTTCTGGTCGATGAGATGTCATTTAACTTATTTCTTCAACTCCTGTTTTTTCTCATAAACCAAAAGTTAAATTTTGAGACTCATACATAGGTTTAATTCTTTTGAGAAAAAAATATTTTGAGTGGTGCTATATGCTTTTACAGCATTGTATCAGGAGGCACATTGGGCCTGGCTGTCTCACATTAGTGATGCTAAGGTGAATTGATGGGTTTGGGTATCATCAACTTATACCATTTCCTATATTTTCCCATTAACCACTGGATTTAGCATGTGGCAGAGCTTTTGAGTTGTACTTCTGCTTCTCTGTCATATTCCCCTGATTGGATCATTGCCTGCTTCTTTACTATTTTAAAACTTCAAAACAGCAGCTCCAGGCCAGGGCTACTAGGATCAACAGTATATCATAAGAAAGTTGTAGGAGTCCAGCTTAGCTATGAAACAGATACAACAGGTGCAGCTATATCTGCTGTTTATGAACATTCTTCCTTCCTGCCTCTGTCCCTAGACCACTCTAACTAAGCAACACAATCTAAGGAGGAAAGCTACTGTAAGAGAGTAATGCCAATGTCAGAGGAGTAGACAGCTTCCCAGAAGAGAAGGGTCACATACAGCAGGGATGGCCAAGTCCAGACCTTGACACCTTGAGCTATTTGCTCCGTTGTGGCCACAGTACTATCATAGGATACTATACAAACTAAAGCCCGGGCCTTGGTTTTTCTATTCCACACACTTTACCAGAAAGATAGCTTATACCTTTGGGGAAAATAAAAACTCAGGCAAAAATAATGATATTTGAGGAGGACAGATGTAATAAGAGAGACAATAAACTGAACATCTCATGCTAATGAAGGCAAAATTAACGTAACCGACTGATCAATAAATTTAAACAAGCATAAAGTATCCGCAAGTAGATAAATAATTTTGTTAACAGAAGCAGAAAGAAACATGAAAAAGAATACTGGATATAAACATGTAATTGTTGACACAGGGAACTCAGAGATTTCCTGAGAACGTAGTGCCTAGATTCAGATCTCTTGTTTCCTTTGAGCCAAATTAATGCTTGAGCCTAAGAGTAATTATATGTGGCTAAAGCCCTGGGATTAGCTAGGGACAAAAATGTATGGGCCACTCCTCCATACCATGGGTGGCCAACTGCACAGCAGCACAGGGATGCAGGCACCGGTACCCAAAGGTGAACACTCCCTGAGGAGCATAGCATTGCTGAATACAGAAACCTCCACAGAGAGGTTCGAGAGAGGTTCCTGTCATCACACATGAATGTGCTGTCATGCTTACTTCCCCAAAGGAGGCCATGAGCAGCTGAAGCAATGGTCTGAGGCTAAGATCATGCAGAAAAACAGAGTGGAAAAATTTGTCCCAGGTGCATCAGCAGAGAAATGGCCACCTACCTTTACATCATGAGACACTATGTCAGAGAATACATACATACATACATATATATGCATATATTTATTATACACGCACACATACATATATATACAAGATTTTCACCAAAGATACCACAACATGACACACTATGTCAGAGAATACATACATATATGTATATATTTATTATACACACAAATATATGTGTGTGTGTGTGTGTGTGTGTGTATACAGTTTCCACCACTAAAGATACCACAACAACTAGACTTGAGCCTTCATGAGCCAACTTAGGAAGAATGCTACATGTACCGAGCAAATGAGAGAACAGGATCAAAAACAAAAATCATAGCCAGGCATGGTAGCTCACACCTGTAATCTCAATACTTTGGGCTGAAATGGAAGGATCACTTGAGGCCAGGAGTTCAAGATCAGCCCAGGCAACATAGAATATCTTGTCTCGACAAAAAATTTGATAAACTAGCATGGCTTGGTGGCTTGCATCTGTAGTCCTAGCTGCTTGGGAGGCTGAAGCAAAAGGAATGCTTGAACCCTGCAGTTTGAGGTTGCAGTGAGCTATGATCACACCAGTGAACTCCAACAATGACAACAGAGCAAGACTCTGTCTCAAAAAAAGAAAAGAAAAAAAATCACAACAAACATCTTTAGTGAAATAAACAACTATGGAGGAAGGAGATGAATACCTGAGTAAATTCATAACAACAACAATAGAAGCACTTTAAAAGATCTACTGTAGAAGAAAATAAAAGACTTAAAAATTTCCCAAAGCTTTAAAACAATTTCAAATGTTAAAAATCAGAAAAATTAAATAAAAGAGACAACAGTTACAGCTAGGAACTACATTAGAGGCTTAGCAGAGCAAATGTAAATAAAATAAATGCCTCAAAGTGTACAGTAAAAATAATATAAAAATATATAACTTGCAATGTAAGAACTCTTGGAAACCAGAATATATACATTGTGAGATAAATTCTATTTATTTCTAAACTGTCTTAAAAGATAGAATGGAATTAGAATTGACAGGAAAAGGAAGAGATAAAATCATTCCAAATGTCTGATTATGAGGAGGAGAAAGAAGAGGAAGAAGAAGATAATATATGAAAAGTATACCATCTCAAGCCCTTATCGCATTGATCTTATTGAGGACAATAAGATTAGAATAGATGAAATATTATTTACTCAGAATTCTCAGTGGGGAAAATGTTATTTAGTTCATGAATAGAAGGGAAATTATACATATCTTATTAGGCGAAAGGAGAAAGAGAAGATAAACCTTACAGAAAATGAAAGGTAAAATAGAATCTACGTAGTAAAGAAGGGCGAAATAACTTCATTAGATAGCAAAAGAATGGAATAGAATAAGACAAAACAAGGTGAGAAATAATAGCCATATTGTAAGATTGAAAGGATAAGTGGAATTATTGTAGTCGTTATATTGAAAACCAAGTATTAAATATTTTCAGTAAGAGATAGAGATTAAAAACTAATTCCAGCTATAAATTGCTGATAGGAGTATATGCAAAAAGAGAAGATATATACAAAGTTTCAAATTAAAAGAACGTGCAAAGAGATTACAGTCAAATGTAAGCAAAATTACAAAAGTGGCACCATTCATATAGAAAACATGAATTTTGAAATTAGTACAACAAAAAATAAACCATTGTAATGATTAAAACAATATTTATGAAAATGCAAAACTTTAAAAACTATGTATGAACAAAAAAGTAGATATTAGGGATGCAAGAATTTATTTTGCTTTTCTCAGAATTGGATCTAATAAAAAACATAGAAATACAGACACAAAAGAATTAAATAATACTATTTGTCTAGCTGTAAAGGAGCTTTTAAAACTTTATTAGTACAACATATTTTCCTATATTCATTAAAAATTTTAAATTCTTTGTCATAAATTTGATTTCAAGAGAAATTTTAATGAAAAGACATTAACAAACTATATTCTATGAGTCTAAGATAACAAGGTAATAAAATGATAAATAATAAAAAACAAGAAAATGTTTAACTTGGAAACTAAGAATCACAATTTTAGAATACTTGATTAAAAGGAGAAAATAAAAGAATATTCTGAACCATGTAAGTAAATATAAATAAAAATGAAAATACTTTATATTAATTTTTTTTTTTTTTTTTTTTTTTTTTGAGATAGAGTCTCACTGGGTCACCCAGGCAGGAGTAATGGCACAATCTCTCAGCTCACTTCAACTTCTGCCTCTCAGGCTGAAGAGATTTTCCCTCCTCAGCCTCCCGAGTAGCTGGGACTACAGGCATGCACCCCCATACCTGACTAAGTTTTTGTATTTTTGGTAAAGACGGGGTTTCACCACTTTTCACAGGCTGGACTCAAACTCCTGGCCTCAAGCTATCTGCCTGCCTCAGCCTCACAAAATGTTGGGATTACAGGCATGAGGCATCACTACCAGCTTTATACCAAATTTTATGGGACACAGTGAAAGCAGTACATGAAGAAAAATACACAGCCCTAAATTCTTCGTTTTTAAAAAGAAAGAAGACACATAAAGGAAATAAGTATTACTAAGAAAATTAAAACAATAATCAGAAAATGTCCCAAAATACTTAATTAATAATAATAATAATAATGACACAAAGATTTTGATAAATTAACAAAACTTATTTTTTGTATTTAAACAAAATATAAAAAGTAAAATTATGAAAAGTTAAGAACAAAAAAGGACAATTAATTATAAAAAATCATTACATGAAATCGTTTGTTAGCAGATTTGAGGTCTTATAAAAAATAGGGGACTTCTTAGAAAAATTAATTTGCTAATGATTTGCAGTGAGCTATGATCATACCAATGAACTCCAGCATAAACAACAGAGTGAGACCCTGTCTCAAGAAAAAAAAAAAATCACAACACACATTATAAGGGAAATAAACAAGTGCAAAAGGAATGAGATGAATGCCTGAGTAAACTGATAATAATAATACTCACAATGGAGACACTTTAAAAGATCCACTGTAGAAGAAAATAAAGACAAACATAGGATTACATAGCTCACTACAAGTCATTAAAAAACCTCAAAATTGCTTAAGAAGAAAAGTAACTTGCTTAGAGTGTATTAAATAATGATTAGAAATATGGTTATTCTAAAATTGACCGCATAATTGGAAGTAAAGCACTCCTCAGCAAATGTGAAAGAACAGAAATCACAACAAACTGTGTCTCAGACCACAGTGCAATCAAATAAAAACTCAGAATTAAGAAACTCACTTAAAATCACACAACTACACGGAAACTAAACAACCTTCTCCTGAATGATCACTGGGTAAATAACAAAATGAAGGCAGAAATAAAGATGTTCTTTGAAACCAATGGAACACATTTAAAGCAGTGTGTAGAGGGAAATTTATAGCACTAAATTTATAGCCCACAAGAGAAAGCAGGAAAGGTCTAAAATTGACACCCTAACATCATGCTTAAAAGAACTAGAGAAGCAAGAGTAAACAAATTTAATAAGCTAGCAGAAGACAAGAAATAAGTAAGATCAGAGCAGAACTGAAGGAGATAAGAGACACAAAAACTCTTCAAAAAAAAAAAAATCAATGAATCTAGGAGCTGATTTTTTTAAAAGATCAACAAAATTAACAGGCCACTAGCAAGACTAATAAAGAAGAAAAGAGTGAAGAATCAAGTAGACATAATAAAAATGATAAAGGGGATATCACCACCGATCCCACAGAAATATAATCTACCATCAGAGAAAATTATAAACACCTCTATACAAATCAACTAGAAAATCTAGAAGAAATGGATAAATTCCTGGACACATACAACCTCCCAAAACTAAACCAGGAAGAAGCTGAATCTCTGAATAGACCAATAACAGGCTCTGACATTGAGGCAGTAATTAATAGCCTTCCAACCAAAAAAAGTCCAGGACCAGAAGAAGTCACAGCCGAATTCTACCAGAAGTACAAAGAGGAGCTGGTACCATTCCTTCTGAAACTATTCCAATCAATAGAAAAAGAGGGAATCCTCCCTAACTCATTTTGTGAGGCCAGAATCATCCTGATACCAAAGCCTGGCAGAGACACAACAGAAAAAGAGAATTTTAGACCAATATCCTTGATGAACATCAATGCAAAAATGCTCAATAAAATACAGGCAAATTGAATCCAGCAGCACATCAAAAAGCGTATCCACCACAATCAAGTTGGGTTCATCCCTGCAACGCAAGGCTGTTTCAACATACACAAATCAATAAATGTAACCCATTACATAAACAGAACCAAAGACAAAAACCACATGTTTATCTTAATAGATGCAGAAAAGGCCATTGACAAAATTCAACAGCACTTCATGCTAAAAACTCTCAATAAACTAGGTATTGATGGAACGTATCTCAAAATAATGAAAGCTATTTATGACAAACCCACAGCCAATATCACACTGAATGGGCAAAAACTGGAAGCATTCCCTTTGAAAACCCATACAAGACAAGGATGCCCTTTCTCACCACTCCCATTCAACATAGTTTTGGAAGTTCTGGCCAGGGCAATCAGGCAAGAGAAAGAAATAAAGAGTATTCAGTTAGGAAAAGAGAAAGTCAAATTTTCCCTGTTTGCAGATGACATGATTGTATATTTAGAAAGCCCCATCGTCTCAGCCCAAAATCTCCTTAAGCTGATAAGCAACTTCAGCAAAGTCTCAGGATACAAAATCACTGTGCAAAAATCATAAGTATTCCTGTACACCAATAACAGACAAATAGAGAGCCAAATCATGAGTGAACACCCATTCATGATTGCTACAAAGAGAATAAAATACCTAGGAATCCAACTTACAAGGGAAGTGAAGGACATCTTCAAAGAAAACGACAAACCACTGCTCAACAAAAGAAAAGATGACACAAACAAATGGAATAACATTCCATGCTCATGGATAGGAAGAAACAATATCGTAAAAATGGCCATACTGTCCAAAGTAATTTATAGATTCAATGCTATCCCCATTAAGCTACCAATGACTTTCTTCACAGAATTGGAAAAAACTACTGTAAAGTTCATATGGAAATAAAAAAGAGCCCACATTGCCAATACAATCCTAAGCAAAAAGAACAAAGTTGGAGGCACCACGCTACCTGACTTCAAACTATACTACAAGGCTACAGTAACCAAAACAGCATGGTACCAGTACCAAAACAGATAAATAGACCAATGGAACAGAACAGAGGCTGTAGAAATGACACCGCACATCTACAACCATCTGATCTTTGACAAACCTGACAAAAACAAGCAATGGGGAAAGGATTCCCTATTTAATAAATGGTGCTGGGAAAACTGGCTAGTCATATGTAGAAAACTGAAACTGGATCCCTTTCTTATACCTTATACAAAAATTAATTCAAGGTGGATTAAAGATTTAAATGTTAGACTTAAAACCAAAAAAAAAAAAAAAAAGAACCCTAGAAGAAAACCTAGGCAATACCATTTGGGACATAGGTATGGGCAAGGACTTCATGACTGAAACACCAAAAACAACGGCAACAAAAACCAAAATTGACAAATGCAATCTAGTTAAACTAAAGAACTTCTGCACAGCAAAAGAAAATACCATCAGAGTGAACAGGCAACTTACGGAACAGAAGAAAATTTTTGCAATCTACCCATCTGACAAAGGACTAATATCCAAAATCTCCAAAGAACTCAAACAAATTTACAAGAAAAAACCAAACAACCCATCAAAAAGTAGGCAAAGCATATGAACAGACATTTCTCAAAAGAAGACATTCATTCAGCCAACAGACACATAGAAAAATGCTCATCATCGCTAGCCGTCAGAGAAATGCAAATCAAAACCACAATGAGATACTATCTCACACCAGTTAGAATGGTGATCATTAAAAAGTCAGGAAACAATAGGTGCTGGAGAGGATGTGGAGAAATAGGAACACTTTTACACTGTTGATGGGACTGTAAACTAGTTCAACCATTGTGGAAGACAGTGTGGCGATTCCTCAAGGATCTAGAACTAGAAATACTCTTTGACCCAGCCATCCCATTATTGGGTATATACCCAAAAGATTATAAATCATTCTACATTAAAGCCACATGCACATGTATGTTTATTGTGGCACTATTCACAATAGCAAAGACTTGGAACCAACCCAAATGTCCATCAGTGATACACTGGATTAAGAAAATGTGCACATACACACCATGGAATAATATGCAGCCATAAAAAAGGATGAGTTCATGTCCTTTGCAGGAACATGGACAAAGCTGGAAACCATCGTTCTCAGCAAACTATCACAAGGACAGAAAACTAAACACCACATGTTCTCACTCATAGGTGGGAACTGAACAATGAGAACACTTAGACACAGCACGGGGAACATCACACACTGGGGCCTGTCGAGGGGTGACGGACTGGGGGAAAGATAGCATTAGGAGAAATACCTAATATAAATAACAAGTTGATGGGTGCAGCAAACCAACATGGCACATGTATACCTATGTAACAAACCTACAAGTTGTACACATGTACCCTACAACTTAAAGTATTAAAAAAAAAGAACAACTTTGATCCAGGAATTCTAATTCCACTCCTGGAGTCCATCACAAATGCACTCAGGAAAATGGTTTGTCCTTTGTTCTCTTCTGGGAATTGTTGACTTCAGAGGTGGAGACTGACCCGTCATCTTAACGCCAAGTGGAAAAGAACCAAAAAATCACATGGAACTTGACATTGACATTATAGAATTACTGAATTAATGTCAGGGTTTGACATCTTTCAGACCTCCTATTACCTGGAAAAAATAATTTACTATGTAGATTTACATTATTTATGTATATTTCCCTTATCCACAGTAAATACAAAGTCTAACTGAACATGGATACTATCCTAACATATAATGAGATATGACTTCAAAACCATTTTCATTAAAATAATTTTGGTCCTGGGATAGAAACAGGTTCAATACCCCAAAGGACAATGGGAAGGCAAATATACCTATTAATACATAAAAACCTGATAGACAGTAAAGAGACCATCAAAAAAAAAAAAGAGAGAGAAAAGAAAAGTTCTGGAGCATGATAGCACACATTCTCTATTCCCTGATCTTCCCTTCTAAACACAACTGAATACCCTGAAAATAATTCTACAGTCATTCATAAAAGGACTCTAAAAGGTGGAAAGAAGCTAGGCTGTTCATGACCTATGAACCAAGGGCTTAAAGAATGACACCACAGTGAGTTCCTAGTTTTTGTTTTGTTTTGTTTTGTTTTGCTTTGTTTTAATTCCCATGTTTCTTATACTAGGCACAAGAAAGACCTGCAACTCAGAACTCCAAAAGACATAAAAATAACAAAAAAGAAAATGTCACTCTCTCGGTCTAAAGGATTAGCAAAGGGAAAGCCCAGAAGCTGCTTAATGAGGACACCTATACTCAGTAACTGTGGTGGGCTTGATCTGCCAGCAAGGACAGCACTAGTAGAACCCAGATGACCTGATCCATCCCATGCTGGACACGTGCCAGCAGCCGCAGGCCTGATCTGCCTATAGCCATGTTACCAGCAGAGTTCAGGCACCAGCACATACCTCACCCATACCTGCTGACAACAGTGGGGCTGATCCTTATTGAGTCGGAGTGGCAATGGTGGAACGTTGACTGGTTGATTCATCCTCTGCCCCACACCAGGTGATAGTTCTGGTGCCTCATAGTTCTCAAACCAGCAAGAGAATACCACCTAGGCCTTAGAGCTTCACTAACTGAAAACCACCCAATCTCAGTGACTACAATGTCGCCACCTAACAGCAGAAGATGGTCTAGATCCAGGTATCTCCTGCTCCTTTACACAAAAGCAGAAGGCGAACCAACCCTGAAATCACATAAACCTCAACCTAGGGAAAGAAAGTCACTGAGTCCCCACAGATCCTGGTTCTCTAACTGATGGCAGAAAATACAGACAGTCACTCCACACTTCCATCCCAACAAGTATGGCAAATACTGGGAAGTCTTCCATAACTAGGTGGGTAAAAAATAAGCCAGGGGAAATGCTGATAATCTTATAAGCTAAGCATGTCCTTACCTTCATGTACTAACAACAGATGGTCCAGAGAATTGCCTTCCACAGTGCAGGAGACATTAGTAAAGATACAGCAGTAGCTCAACACAGACAGAAGAACAAAGTAGAGCAGAATAGCATACAAGGGCTCAGAAAACTAAACTGTCATTGGAACTGCAACCCACAAAAATAGATCAGAATATACACAATGAATCTAAAGAGGGTCACTTCTTTATTTTCATTAAAATATGTTAAAATATATGATTTAAATGAGATAAATTGTCTTTAAAAATAATATCAAAGAAGCCCAGGATACAGTTTATTATAGAATCACTCTGTGTCAGGAAAGCAACAATTTGAGTAACAAAAGACAATCAATCTGTACCAATACAGAAATTAATCAGATATTTAAATTACCAAACAATGATTTTTAAAATTCATCATAATATTGCTTTCAGTGTAATTATAAATGTCTTTGAAACAATTAAAATAATCTCAGCAAAGAATTAAATATTATAAAAAAAGGAAATACAGAAATAAACTAATAAAATAACTGAAAAGTTTTAAAACTTTACCTGGTAGAAACTGATCTGAAAATACAAAAACCAAAATGGAAAAGTAGATGGGCTTCATAATACAGAAGAGATGATGAAAGATAGAATTAGAAAACTTGAGAACGTATCAACAGAATTTATCTCATTGAAACAATGTAAAGAAAATAGAGAAAAAGTGAATAGAGACTCAGGGATGTCTGGGACAAGAATAAAAGAGCTAATTTATGTATCACTGGAGTTCCAGAAAAGAGGACAATGAACATGGAGCTAAAATATTAATCAAAGAAATAATGACTACAACTTCCCTGATTTAGGAAAAGGCATAAGTCTATAATACAAGAAGCTGGCAAAATTCTCAGTAAAATAAATCCAAAGAAATCCACACTATGGCACACTACAATTAAAGTTTTGGAATCTAGAAATGAGGACAAACTGTGTGAGCAATCATACAGAAATGACAGATTACCACAGTTTGAATGGTGGTCAAATTCTCCTTTAAACCCTTGGAAGAGAAAAGGAAGGAGCACATATTTTTCAGACACTAGAAACAAACACTTGTCACCAAGAAATTCCATACTCCATGAAATTGTTCTTCAGGAATATAGAGAAAAGCAAGACATCCTTAGTTTTAAAAAAATCCAACGAAGTATAAAATAAGTTGTATATAAACTTCAAAAATGAGCAAAAGACATAAACAGATCAAATAGGATATGTCATTGGCAGATAAGCAGGTGACATATTATCTTAATTAGCCATTAGAACATGCAAACTAAAATTACAATGATATATCACCACCGACCTATTAAGAAACAGGGAAAAATCAAATTCTGACAAGGACACAAAGAAACTGGATCATGATCACCCAAAAATCCCCATGGGAAGGTAAAAGTGTACAGTCACTCTGGAAAACCGTATCTGTTTCATATAAAACTAAACATGCATTTAACAAAAACCCAGCAATTGTACTTGTCAATATGTAGCCCAGAAATAATGAAAACCTACACACACACACACACACACACACACACACACACAAAACACACAATGTACATAAATTTTCCTGGAAGATTTAAATTAGATTACCTAATTTTAAAATTAGGTAGAGTAAGAGATCAACAATAAGAGCTGATAACAAAATCGAATAGTTATAACATGTCAGCATCACCACCTTTGCACTCTGGGACAATTTTAAAAAATTATTTTATTTTTATAAATTTATGGCATACAAATATAATTTTGTTATGTGAGTATATTGCAAAGTGGTGAAATGAGGGCTTTCAGCATATCCATCTCTGAGGTAATGTACATTTTACCCATTAAGTAGTTTCTCATCTTCTACCCCATCTCATCCTCCCACTCTTTTCAGTTTCCATTGTCTGTCATTCCAAACTCTACATCCATGTGTACACACTATTTAGCTTCCATTTTTACATGAGAACATGTAATATTTTCCTTTCTGTTTCTTTTGAGTCATTACTAAGTAAAATAAGGATGTCTTGAACACAAGTACTGCAGTGCCTTGACATTCAATCTGATAATCAAGATGGCTACTAAGTAAGTAATGGGCCTGTAGCATATATACAGTGTGGATATACTGGACAGAAATGTGGCAGGATGGAGCAAGATCTCCTTGAGCTACTCAGTACAGCATACTATTAAGAGGTATGAAATCGATCACACAGCCATAAAACAATTCTCAGAAAATTCAGAAAAACTTGAATCATACCAAACACACTCTCAGACCACAGCTCAATTAAAAATAGAAATCAATACTAAGAAAATTGCTCAAAACTATATAATTACAAGGAAATTAAACACCCTGCTCCTGAATGACTTGAGTAAACAATGAAATTAAAGCAGAAATCAAGAAATTCTTTGAAACTAATGAGAACACAGATAAAACATACTGGAATCTCTGGGACACAGCTAAAGCAGTATTAAGAGGGAATTTTATAGTACTAAATGCCCACATCGCAAAGTTGGAAAGTTCTAAAATTAGCAACCTAACATCACACCTAGAGGAACTAGAGAAACAAGAGCAAACCAACTGCAAAGCTAGTAGAAAACAAGAAATAACCAAAATAAGAGCTGAACTGAAAGGAAATTTAGACACAAAACACCATAAAAAAAGATCAATGAATCCAGAAATTTTGTATTTGAAAGAATAAATAAGATTTCTAGACTGTTAGCTAGACAAATAAAGAATAAAAGAGAGAATACTCAAATAGACACAATCAGAAATGACAAAAGTGACATTATCACCAACCCCACAGAAATACAAAAAACCCTCAGAGACTACTACGAACATGTCTATGCACACAAACTAGAAAACCTAGAAGAAATGGATAAATTCCCAGAAACATACAACCTCCCAAGATTGAATCAGGAAGAAATTGAATCCCTGAACAGAATGATAATAAGTTGAACTGGTAATTCAAAATTGAAGTGAAATTGAAAAGCCTACCAACAAGAGAAAGCCCAGGAGCAGATGATTTCACAAGTGAAATCTACCAGAAGTATAAAGAAGAGCTGGTTATCATTCCTACTGATACTATTCCAAAAACTTGAAGAGGAGGGACTCCTACCTAACTCTTTCCATGAGGTCAACATCATCCTGATACTAAAACTTGGCAGAAACACAACAAAAAAAGAAAACTTCAGGATGAAGTTGATAAATGCAGACACAAAAATGATCAACAAAATACTAGCAAATCAAATCCAGTCCCACAATAAAAAGTTAATCTATCATGATCAAGTAGGCTTGATACTATGCTTACTACGTTGGTGACAAAATCAGTTGTACTCCAAACCCCCAGTGATACGCAATTTATCAATATATCAAACATGAACATGTATCCCTGAACCTAAAATAAAGTTAAAAAAACTTATGAAATTGTTTGTTTCTGGAATTTTCCTTTTAATGTTTTCAAATCAAGGTTGGCCACAGTAACTGAAACCACAGAAAGCAAAACCACAGACAAAGGATAAGGGGAGACTACTGCATAGAGTTTACTACACACACATACACACACACACACACACACACATACATGAACACATACAAACACAAATGAGTAGAAGTAAAACTGGACATATCTGTATAAAATAAGTGGCTTATATCATCATCATATCCTGGCTGTGATGTCATGCAAAAGTGTTTTGCAAAATGTTATCAGTGAGAGATTCTGAGCCTTCTTTTCTTAAGACTGCATGCGTATTTACAAATATCTCAAAATAATAGTTTCATTTAAAATAAAGCAATGAATTCAAATTTCAGGTCTGACATGCAGATGGCTTGAAAGTTGTATTTCCCATCATTACCATAAGGTAGAGCTGAACAAATTGAAAATCAATGTTTTTTCTTTGACCCATTAGAGGACAAAGACTGCATGATAAACCACCATCCCAAAATCTGGGGAGAAAGGATCATTTAGTGATATGCAGCTGAGATCTTCTTACCTGAGGCAATAGCTTCAGGAAACACAAACTAATAGGAACATGTAAATGACAATTTTGACAAACTGATGGAGGTTAAATATGGACTAGTATGTGGGTAAGAAATCCCTGAAGCTGCAGTCTGAGGGAAGGGCCCCATATTTTTGTGGGTTTTACTTACAGGAACACCACAGGATTCCCAGATTGTAGATTGGAGAAATATCTAGTCGTGGTTTTAATAACAGGAAAGGAAGTGTAATCATTTTGAAATAAGCCCTGAGACCCCTCCATAGAAAAGATGTACCCTCCAGAATAAAAGACTCTTAAGGGCATGTCTTGCTCTCCAGCCCCCTTTATCCTTCCTGTGTCATCTAAGGAAGGGAAAAGACACTAAACTGGGGCCAGGATTTCAAAAACCACATTGGCATTGCTGTAGCTGGGGCAGAGAAAAGGGCCCTGGAGAGAAAGAATAGTCATATTACCAGAAAAAATATCTGTGCATATTATACTCCACCAACACACTACACTACATTACAATAGTGAGATTTAATCAGAAGATTATAGAATACTTTCCCTCCCCCAAAACTTCCTATCACACCAACATGGCTCCAGTATAATTATGAATCTGAGCTGAAAGAGCTCATATTCTCTCTAAGAAGAAGTGCTTAGAAAAGCCCAAAATCAAGAGGGAAACAAAACTAGGACAGAAGCGGAATGTGAATTCTGACACCTACGGCTACAGCACACATTAAGTACAGCCTAACTCTTAACTTGATGACCATAAACCCTCACATAAGAAGCCTATGTAACTCAGTTTCAATGACCTGATACAATATACCTGGTTTTAAACAACAACAACAAAAATTATAAGGCCTGCCAAAAGACAAGAAAAACACAATATAAAGAGACAATTAAATCATCAGAAAAAGATGCAGATGTGATACAGGCATTGGAGTTATCAGACAAAGACTTTAAAATAACTATGATGAGCATACGAGAATCTTTATTCTTTAATAGAAAGAGTAGACAACATGTAGGCATAGATGTGTAAAAGGAACAGCAAGATGGAAACTCTAAAAATCAAAAGGAAATATAACAGAAATGAGAAATGTCTGTGATGGAATCATTGGTATATGCAGAAACCAGAGGAGAGAATCGGTGAGCTTGACAACAGGTCAATAAAAACTTCCCAAACTAAATGCATAGGAAATATGAATGAATAAAACATAACAGAACACCTAAGAACTGTGAGACAACTTCAAAAGTAAAACATACAAGTAATTGGAGGACCAGAAGAAAAGGAAAGAGAGAATACAACTAAAGAAGTTAATGTAATCATGACTGAGAGTATCCTCAAATTAATGGCAGACCAAACAACGAATTCAGGAATTTCAGAGAATACCAAGCAGAAAAACGCATGCACATACACACACACACACCACCACCACCACCACACCTAAGCATATCATATTCCAACTGCAGAAAACTAAAGACAGAGTCTTGAAAGTATCTAGAGAAAAGAAACACCTTACAAATGGAAGAACAAGGATAAACATTACAAAAGACTACTCGTCAGAAAGAGTGTAAATGGTGAGAAAGTGGAGTGATATAATTAGAAGTATTGAAAGAAAATCCTCACCTACCTAGAATTCTATATTCAGTGAAAGTATTTTTCATACATGGAGGAAAAATAAAGGCTTTCTGAGACCAACAGAAAGTGAGGGAATTCACAGCCATCAGATCCACCCTGCAAGAAAAATAAAAGGAGTTCTTCAGGAAATGAAAATCAATAGATGTCAGAAACGGGTATCTACATAAAGAAAAAAAAAGCATCTGAGAAAGAATAAATGAAAGTGAAATCTTTTATTTTTTAAAATTCATTTAAAAATAACTATTTAAAGTAATTATCATAAAAATGTATTGGGTAAGTATAGCCAACAACATTGTCACAAAGATAGGAGGGAGAAAATGGGAATTCTTTGTTATTGGGTACTTGCACTACCCATGAAGTGAGACAGTATTATTTGAAAACTGAGATGAGTAGAAAATATATATTATAAATGATCAGGGCAGCCACTTAAAAAGTAAAATAATAATAATAATAATAACAGGCTAACGGATGAGGCAAAATTGAATCATATAAAGCACTCAATTTAGACTAGACAAAGAAAATAAATGGGATTGGGAGACAAAAACAGAAGCATAATTGAAGTTATACATATGTTGATATTAATCTATTTCACTCATCAGTTTATATAACAATTATCTAATTACATAAATTAAATTATCAGAATGGATTTAAAAACACCCAGAACCCAATTATATGTCATCTATAGGAAGCCCACTTTAAAAATAAACATACAGGTCGATTAAAAGCAAAGGAATAGAGAAAGTTATACCATTTAGCAACAGAAGAAAGTTATAGCAATTAGCAAACACTAATTATATTTTAAGTGTAGTAGTTGCATTTATTTCAGACAAAGCAGACTTCAGAACAACAAAAATAGATCTAGCATAAAGAGGGGCATAAAATAATTATAAAGGATTGAATCTCCAAGATAACATAACATCACCTAACAAAAGAAAATCAAACTACATGAGGAAAAACTGCTAAAACTGAAAATTGACAAATTTACTATTACATTTCGAAACGTCAAGGCTCATCTGCCAGTAACTGACAGATTATGTGGGCAGAAAGTCAGTAAGGATATAGACAAAATGAAGAGAACTATCAGTCAATTTGTTCTAATTGACATTTTTAGAATACTCCATCAACAGAAGCAGAATAGAGTTTCTTTTAAGCTCAAAGCAAAATTCAGTGACGGACTATATTTTGTACAACAAAGCCATAGATTAATATTGTATCAGGGAAAGAATATCACAAAGTATGTTCTAATACCACATGGAATTAAACTAGAAATCAAGGAATAGGAAACCAGGAATAGAACTGGAAAATTACCAAATATTTGGATATTAATTTGTATACTTCTGAATTTCACATGGATACAAGAAGTCTCAAGATGAATGAATAAACATTTTGAACTAAATAAGAATGAAAATGTAACCTACCAAACTTTTTGGATGATACAAAAGCAGTGGTGAGAGGGAATTTTATAGCATTGAATGTGTACTTTAGAAAAGAAGAAACATTTAAAAATTAAGATTCTAAACTTTCACTTTAAGAAGCTAGAGGAATGACAGAGATATAAACCAAAATAAGTAGAAATCAAGAAAATATAACACAACAAAAATCAATGGAATTGAAAACAGGAAAGCTATAGAGAAAATAAATGAAACAAAAAAAAAGTCATTAAATTAATAAACTTGTAGCCAGGCTAAACAAGAAGATAAGAAATCAGACAAATGAAAAAAGAATAATCACTGCTGATCATATTTTTAAATTTGTGGGAATACAGTTGTTCAGAATATTAAGAGGAAGATAAGATATTCTGAACAACTGTATGCCCAAAAATTTAAAACCATGATGAATTAAATAGACAAATTTCTTAAAAGGCACAAAATGCCAAAACTCACAAGAGATAATTATATAACATGCAAAACCCCATGTCTACTATATACATTGAATCAACTAAAATAACCTCTGAAAAGAAAATAAAGCCAAATTGTTGCACTGTTGAATTCTAGCAAATTTACAATTCTTAAAATGGCCTCAATGATTCCCAGCTTTTCTGTGCCAGCTTCCCAGTGTGAGGCAAGGTGCTCACATTGCCTTACATCAGTTCACTGGGCACAACAAACTTGTATCCTTTTGAGGGTCCTTTTAGATAATGGTTCCATTTCCTTACATTTATTCCCCTCTTCTATCTTGCCTACTCCTACTTCAAAGCTTAACTGTTATTTTCTTAGACAGAACTTTCCTCACAGTACTCCTAAGTTTATTTTGTCTGTTGTATTTATTACCATGTATGACTTTATATTTGTATGATGTACGTATGTATACAACGGTATATATATTTGTATATGTTATACATATGTATTTATATTTATATATGTATTTGTGTATATATATACAAATACAAATATATATTTGCATACATATATACAAATGTGTGTGCATGTATGTATAGATAGAGAAAGGAAGGGAACCAATCCAAATGCCCACCAATGATAGACTGGATAAAGAAAATGTGGTACATATATGCCATGGAATACTATGCAGTCATAAAAACGAATTAGATCATGTCCTTTGCAGGGACACGGATGAAGCTGGAAGCCAACATCATCAGTAAACTAACACAGGAGCAGAAAACCAAACACCACGTGCTCTTATTCATAAGTGGGAGCTGAACATTGAGAACACATGGACACAGTGAGGGGATCAACACACGCCAGGGCCTGTTGGAGGATGGGGGATGAAAGGAGGGAACTTAGAGAATGGGTCAATAGGTGCAGCAAACCACCATGGTACACGTATACCAATGTAACAAACCTGCAAGTTCTGCACATGTATCCCCCCCCCTTTTTTTTTAGAAAAAATAAAGAAAAAATAAAATGAAATAATACCAATTTTCTATAAGCTCTTCCAGGAAATAGAAGCAGAAAAAGACTCTCTTAACCCATTTGATGAGGTCATAGATTGAAAACATTACAATACTGAAACCAGATAATGATATCACAAGAAAGAAAAAGCACAGATCAGTATCTGTCATGAACTGTCATGCAAACACCCTCAACAAAAAAAATTAGCAAATCAAATCTAACAATACATTATAAGAGTATAAACCATGGACAAGTGGAATTTAATTCGGGTATGCAAGATGACTTTACATTAAAAAATTAATCAAGGTAATCTACCAAATCAATAGGCTAAATATGCAAAATCATATAATACAATCAATTAACTATGAAAAAATGGGAAACACTCAGCATCCATTCAACATAACAACTCTCAATAAAGTGGAATGGAGGAGAACTTCCCTAACTTGATAAAGAACATTCATGAAAAATGTACAGTTAACATCATACTTACTCATGACAGACTGGATGGTTTTTACATAAAATGGGAAACTAGGTGAGAATGTCCTCTTTCAGCAATACTATTTGATATTGTACTAGAAACTCTAGATAGCACAATAAAACAAGAAAAAAGAAATGAAAGGTATACAAATTGGAAAGAAGAAATAAAACTTTTTGATTTGGAAATTACAGTATTGTTTATGTAGAAAATTTAAATGCCCTTGCCTTTCCCAAAAAAGAAAAAAAAAGAACTTCTTTAGTTAATATATAAGTAAAGCAAAGTCTCAGGAAACAAGGTCCATATATAAAAAGTCAATTTTTTTTATATATCAACTATAAACAGTTGAAAATTGAATGTTAAAAGAAAACAATGCATTCGTAATAGCCTTGAAAAATAATACTTACATATCAATATAGCAAAATGTATCTTTCTTTTCCTCATACATTTATTCACTTCTCTATCCATTCATCTATCCACTAAAAATGTGTATAAGCACATTCACAATGTTCTAGGCACTCTATAAATGAAAATTAATGAAAAATATACTGTTCAAAAGTTTACAGGAAGACAGGTTTTAAAACATCATACAATAGCTGGGCATGGTGGCATGCATGTGCAATCTCAGCTACTCAAGAAGCTGTGGTGGGAGGCTCGCTTGAGCCCTTGAGGTCGAGGCTGCAGTGGGCCATCATTGCGCCACTGCACTCCAGCCTGGGTGACACAGGAAGACCATGTCTCTCTCTCTCTCTCTCTCTCTCTCTCTCTCTCTCTCTCTCTCTCTATATATATATATATATATATATGCTTATATACACACATATATACACACACATACACATACAGATGTAGATATGTATGCAAATATAGATATTTGTATATGCATATATACAAAAACAAACATGCAAATACAAACATACAAATACATATATACAAAACAAATATATATAGTTGTATATATACATCATACAAATATAAAGTCATACATGGTGACATAACAGAGAAAACAATTATTGTGAGGAAAGTTCTGTCTAAAAAAGTAACATTTAAGCTTTGAAGTAGGAGTAGGCAAGATAGAAGAGGGGAATAAATGTAAGGAAATGGAGCCATTATCTAAAAGGGCCCTCAAAAGGATACAAGTTTGTTGTGCCCAGTGATCTGATAAAAGGCAATGTGAGCACCTTGCCTCACGTTGGGAAGCTGGCACAAAAAAGCTGGGAATCATTGAGGCCATGTTAAGAATTTTAAATTTTTGTCCTTAGTAAAGTACATTACCTGTGTGACTGGTTTTTATTACAATACTAAATAAATACTAAAACTAAATTCAAGTGCCTCAAGTCAAAATGAGAATTAACTATGATGCTAACAAGGTGTGTCAAAGAAACCAAAGGCAAGATTATTATAGCCTCAGGAAGAAACCAAAATATGATACTGACATCTGAGAGGACTCTCCTACCATGAGTCATCTCCACATTTCTGCCCTGTTTTTTTCTAACTAACCCTTTCTTTCAGCTTCTCAGGCCACATGGCTGAACTTTCCTTGTAAATATAGATAAATGGGGGAGATGCGGAACAGCCAAGTTCCCAAGCTCACTTTGATATCTATTTATACCATGCTGCCCCAGCATATACCCAAAGCTCATTCTCCTTGCTACACTTTTATTTGTATTGTGTAATCAAGAATAGTCTCTAGTCTTTTTCCATTATTTTTTTAAAGCTCAATTTGAATCCCATACATACTAGAGAATTGAAGAAGCAGGATGGAGGAATAGAAGGCTCCACTGATTATCCTCCACACTCACAAGGACACCAATTTAACAACTATCTACACAAGAAGCACCTGAATAAGAAGTGAAACTCAAATGAGTACTCACAGCACCTGCTTTTAATTTCATATCACTGAAAGAGGCAATAAAGAGGTAGGGAATGCAGTCCTGAATCACTAACACCACTGCTCCTGCATCCCCTGACAGGCAGCATGGTCCAGAGAGCATTTCTGTGTTCTTGGGGAGGGAGAGCACAGCAATTTTGGGGCAATGTAGGGGAAAACAAAACAAGACCAAACACAGCTGATGCCCACCCATGGAGGGATCAGTTAAACCAGCCCTAGACAGAGTGGAATTGCTGATCCCAATGGTCCCAGCTTGACTTCCTGCAAGCCTTGCCACCAGGAGCTAAAGTGATATGGGGGCCCTAAATATACTTGAAAGGCAGTCTAGGCCACAAGAACTGCAACTCCTAGGTGAATCCTAGTGCTCAACTGGGACCACAGCCAGTGAGCTGGGGGAGCACGTGCCCTACTGAGACACCAGATAGTGCAACTGAAGAAGTGCTAGCATCACCTGTCCCCTAACCTCCCCACAGCTCTTGGCTCCAAATGAGACCCCTTCCCTCTGCTTGAGGAGAGGAGGGAGAAGTGTGGGAAGGACCTTGTCTTACATCTTGGATATCAGCTCAGCCACAGCAGGGCACCAGTCAGAGTCACGAGGCTTCCCTTCCAGGCCCTAGTACCCAGGCAACATTTCTGTACGCACCCTGGGCTGAAGGGACCCCACTGCCTTGACAGGAAGAACCCAGTCCTAGCAGGATTTGTCACCTGCCAACTCAAGACCCCTTGGTCCCTGAATAACCAGCAGCAATACCCAAGTACTATGTTGAGGGTTTTGGGTGAGACTCTGAAATTTGCTGACTTCAGGTGAGACTCAGCACATTCCCAGCTGTGGTGGCTATGGGACAAGACTCCTTCCACTTGAGAAAAGTAATGGGAAAAAGTAAGAGCAACTTTGTCTTGCCCCTTAGGTGCCAGCACAGCCACAGAAAGGTAGAGTACCAAACAGGCTCTTGGGTTCCTTATTCTAGGACTTGGCTCTTAGATAGCATTTCTGGACCTTCCCTGGGCCAGAGGGTTCACTGTCCTAAAGGATGAGTTCCAGGCCAGGCAGCATTCACCACAAGCTGACTGAAGAACCCTTGGGTCTTAAGGGAACATTGCAGTAGTCTGGCAGTACTCTTCATGGGCCTGCAGTAGTGGTGGTCATGAGGTGAGGTCCTTCTGACTTTGGAATGGGGAGGAAAGAGCAGGAAGGACTGCATCTTGTGGTTTGACTCCCAGCTCAGCTGCAGTACAACAGGACACCAGGTAAACTTTGAACCTATTTGACTCGAGTCCTTGACTCCTAGACAGCACCCCCAGATCTGCTTTGGGACTGAGGGAACTCATCACCCTGAAGGGAAGGACACAGGCCTGGTTGGCTTTGCTGTCCGCTGACTGTAGAGCCCCAGGGCCTTGATGAAACATAGGTGGTAGCCAAGGAGTAGTTATAGCAGGCCTTGAGGGAGACCTAGTGCTGTACAGGCTTCAGGCTGGACCCAGTGCAATCCTAGTGGTAGTGGCCACAGGTGTGCTCATGTCACTCCACCCCCAGCTCCAGCTAACTTAAAAGAGAAAGAGAGACTCCATTCGTTTGGGACAAAGTAAGGGAAGAGATTAAATAGCTCTGCCTGGTAATCCAGAGAATTATCCCAGATCTTATCCAAGACCATTATGGTGGTACCTCTAAAAGTCTGTGAGAACCACAGCATTACTGGGCTTGCAGTGCCCCCTAAAGCTGATACAACTTAGAACACAACACCCAAGCCTTTTCAAATATGTGGAAGCCTTTCCAAGAAGAATAGGTACAAACAAGCCTAGATTGAGAAGACTACAATAAATACCTCATTCTTCAGTGCCCTGACACAGACAGACATATACAAGTATCAAGACCATCCAGAAAAACATAACGTCACCAAATGAACTAAATAAGTCACCAGGGACCAATCTTGGAGAAACAGAGATATGTGACCCTTCAGATAGAGAATTCAAAATAACTCTTTTGAGAAAACTCAAAGACATTCAAGATAACACAGAGACAGGATTCAGAATTCTATCAGACAAACTTAACAAAGAGATTGAAGTAATTTAAAAGAATCAAGCAGAAATTATGAAGCTGAAAAATGCAATTGGCATACTAAAGACTGAATCAGAATCTTTTAGCAGCAGAACTGATCAAGGAGAATAAAGAATTAGTGAGCTTGAGGACAGGTATTTGAAAACACACAGTCTAGAGGAGACAAAAGAATAAAAAAACAATGAAGCCTGCCTACAGGACCATTTAAACAAGAAAATCATCCTATACCACTGCAGTCTAGATAAATTACTCTGGTTTTCCTACTTTAAAAAATCTACTCATATATATATGTATGTATATATGAATGAACCCTTAGGCCATTTTATTAAATTTCACCTTCACCTACTTTAAAATAAATTTCTTTTTGTAATTTGTATTTTACTAACAAAAACTCTAGATATTTCAGGATTTAGATTATGCCTGTACCATTCCTTGTATGTCTCCCACTGTGCTGCACACATAAGGAGTGCTCAACAAATATCTGCATGGTTAAATAAATAATAAAGTCAGATGGAGTGCATAAAATGTTATTTATAAAATTTGCTTAAATATGTTTGTGATGTCTGTTTGTGGAGATTAGGAATTACATATATAGGACCAGCTTAAATTTAGCTATATGAAAGATTTACATTACTCCACCCAGCCAGCAAGATATGGAAGTACTAAATTACTGGTCATTCAGATAGTGGTACTACCAGTGAGGAATAAGCTCCTTCCCATATTTTGAAAGAGTTTTATTTAAGTGCTTTTATATCTTACTTGGATGAGTGTATTAACATTTACTTTGGAATCCTTCCTTGGTCTTGCTTCTCTTTAATCAGTCCTCCACATTGCCAGATGAGTCCCTCTAATGTATAAATCTGAAAGATTGCTTCCCTTGTTAAAAACCTTCAATATATTATCTTTATCATTAGGATAAAATCAACACTTTAGCATGGCACTCAAGGTCCACTATAATTAGGCATCTCTTTACCTATTTCTCTTGAGTTGTCTATTGCCAGTCCTCTAAAGTGTTACTGACTGTTCTGTGTTTTCTTTCATCCAATCTACTCTCCGTCCTCACTCCCTCTTCGAGCTAAAGCTCAAAAGATTCTCTTGCAGTCAATGAGATGAAGGACTGATAATTTCACTGTTTAGCCACCACTGATCAGCTTGTGCTAAACCATGAATCTCTTAGAGGAAAGAGGGTATCTTTCATCTCTTTTTAATCATTCCCTAGCAAAAAAACCTGGCATTTAGTGGAATCTTATTTAGAATATGTGTGTGTGTGTGTGTGTGTGTGTGTGTGTGTGTGTGTGTGTAATTACTTGTACCCAAAGGGGAAATGTTAATGGGACCCAAACTGCTTACCTGCTTACATTGCCAGAGGAGAGATATTTGAAAAAGAAAAAAAAAAAAGCTTTGGGGATTGATTAATATTCCCAGAATAGAGAATGTTCAAGCTATTTAAGAACATCTTATTTAGAAATACTTGAAAATATCTAAAATTCTATTTTTTTTTTTTTTTTTTTTTTTTTTTTTTTTTTTTTTTTTTTTTTTTTACATAAACTGGCCTTTTGTAACCTCAGTGACCATACCATCTGTTACACATTTTAGTAACATCACTTTGAATGAATTGCATTTTCTAAGTTTGGCCCATTGCTCATCTGTTCTGTGTTGTAAATGGCATGGCATTTTTAGCATGTTCAAATTGCAAGTAATTTAGCATTTATGAAAGTTCCTTGGTGATTTGAGTCATATTCAGACAGTAATTATGATTTGTTTGAAAATGGACCATAATGCGTGATTATTGTATCATATACATTGAAATGCATTTATTGACTTTCTAAGTTTCGAGTACAGTAATTACTCTGAAATGGAGCAAAGCCAATTTTACTTGTTTTTATCAACTTCAAAATGTGCAAGTTAATGAGATTTGTGTGATGACAATTTTCATACTTTTACTTGTTCTGACTGTTGTGAATTTTGGTGTGCAAGATCAATGTAATATCCCTTTGATCTGATGAGAGAAATAGGTTAGGTTTTGCTGTATCATGTTTTAACCTAAGTGGTACTTTAGATCTCGAGGACAAGTCAGGATGAAAGGAGTTTATCCCTTCCCTTCAGAACCTCTTTAATGACTACAAGGAGTAATGTACATGTAAGCCAGTCCCACTCCCATGCCCACTTTCCCACAAGTCCCATGTAAATGGCATGGCAGACTTAGAATCAATGGTGAGATGGGTCTAGCCATTTCTGTTCCCTATACTTCTCTAAAAATACAATAGGTAAGTCTTTAATTCATTCATCTGTTCTTTTCTTCATAGGTATTTAGTAATCACTTAGAATAGACACCATTATAGAACTGAAAATTCTCATTGTTGATGAAAGAAACAACCTGCTCTTACAAAGCTTATAGTGAAGTAGAAGAAAGACGCAAGTAAATGGTCAAGATAATACACCAATATGTGCTGTGGCTCCCCAAAATAAAGCACATTAAGCAAATCTACAGGAAGGGCATCAAGACCCAGTTAGAGGAATAAAAGAACAACTTCCTGACCAAACTGGCAACTCAGCTAAAATCTAAAAACAAATAGAAGGCACCTCTTCACTTAAGTTATGCAAGCACAGATTGATATTAGGAGACTTATGTATAAGATTATCTCTGAATCATGAGAGGAAAAGCAATCTGAACTCTGGTCCACAAGTATGCAGTCACAATTACTCCTCAACATCGCTACTTTCCACCTTCATCAAAATTGCTGTAGTCATTGTTAAATAAGTCAGTAGTACGTCTCATTCTAAAAGGGATAACCTTGTATTTCTGCTCTCCTTTGAGAAAAGTACAGATTTCTGCCAGTTTTTCCATGCTTAATCATGTGTTGAATCTCAAGAGCTCCTGTAAGAATACTTTGTCATTAAATAAGTCCCTCAGCAAGTCTAGATGTTAAAATCACACGTCCTCACCTGGATATACTTCAGAAAGCTTGGTGCTATGCACGAGTTCTCATTAGGGAAATGACAGAGTCCTGAACATTTTTCAATTTAGAGAAAATGCTACCTCATGTCTGGGCATGCTAGTTTGTGGTTTTAAAAATAAATGTGCGATCTCAGAGTCAGGTGGAATTAGCTAGCTCAGACTGTGGAATTCTGAATAGAGAAAATGATTCAGGGACTAGGACAACTTAAGGGAACTATTTATATTTGTTCTTTAATTTTCTTTTTAAAGGATCTTCAGATTATTTGCAGATTCACCACAAGAAGCATTTAGTACATGAGTGAAAATTTTCAAGGCATACATCTTTTGCTATTGAATTAGAAGTGTATATAATTGATCTGTAATTAGAATTCTGTATGATCTTAGGCAATAAACTCCTTCAAAGGGCTTCAGTTTTGCCATATATCAGATGAGGGAATTAATTTAGATAACAAATGACAAGCACCTGAGAGACAACCATAAACACCTGAGAGATAATCACAATTTTCACATTCTGCACCCATGGCAGACATAACTAGTCAATCACAGCCCTATTTTCCACTTAAGTCAAGTGCAACTTCTGAACCATTCTTAGCATATTGTACTAGGCAACTGTGAATCAACTGAAGCTGGCAAATAAGACACAATCTATTTAACAATCAGCAGCCAGATTTCTTATGCTTCTAATGCTACTAATAATCCTCAAATGGGATAATTCTATAGAATGCTGTAACTGTTTTAGGTCAATGCTGTTTTCATGTGAAGTAGAGATGTGGATTTAAAAAATAACAACAAGAATGAGAACTCTCAGGCAAGCATAAAGAGCAGTAACCAGCACAAATTTCATACCCAAAGATAGCTACTATTAATACTTGTAGAATTTTTTTTCTTAGTTCTCTATGCAGTGCTATTTTTTTCTTAGAAATGCTTTGGTTGGACTATTCCTTTTTATTTTCAAATTTTATGCCACACAAGTAAACAAGATTTCTTTATGTTGAACTTCAACAGATTAACATGATTCATTCTCAAGGCATTTTAATGATTTTTTTTTTCTCAATGTGAGATTCAATCCTTATAATTTTTGTCTTTCCTCTAAGAAAGCAGATACTGGTGTGACAACTTAGGATATTTATAACTGTAGATATCAAAATGGTTCCCTGCGGGAACAAATTTTATTTCATGACCTGAGAAATCCTCATATTCCAGGAGACTGGGTTGACTACCTAGTACACCACATTCCTAGAAGGGACCTGTGGCACAGTTTTAGCCTCATGGTCAAAGACTACGCTGCTAAAAGAAAAACCTTGGACAAATTAAATTTAAGAGAGATTAATGGAGCAGAGAAAGATTAGTGAATGAGGCGGACCCCAGAACCAGAATAGACTCAGAGCGACTCTGAGGCTGCCATGTTTTTGGATAATATTTATGGACAGAAAAAGAAAAGTGATGTTCAGAAAATGAAAGTGAGGTACAACAACTGCATTGGTTACAACTTAGAGTTTGCCTACTCAAACATAGTTTAAACAGTTGACCACCTGTGATTGACCAAAACTCTGTGATTGGTAAAAGAAGAGGTTACAGTCTTTTGATACATCCAGTTAGGTTATTAGTTCATTGTGTATGGAGAAACTTTAGATCAAACTAAAATTATGTAAAAAGCAGTTTTAGCTTAATTTAACACTGCTTATAATCTCTTTGGAGTCTACACCAAACTTTTTTATTCATTCTTGATTTGTATGTTCTTTTTTATCATCTTATAGTAGCAAAATCAATCTGTCTAAAACGCAAATCAGGCAATACTTCCATGGGTCACCATCGCTCTTAAAATTCAAATACTGTCAAGTTGCATATGGCATCAATTGTGATCTGGCCCTTTCTGAGCTCTTTGTCTTTATTCCTCTGAGGGCCAACCCTCAACTTGCACTGCAGGCAGACTACACTATGTTCAGCTCCCATATGCTCTCCAGAGCCTGTAGACCTTTCTACACCTTATTCCTTCTTTATTTCTGGCAAACTTTGACTTCCACATTTGTGTTTTTCAAATATTACATTTAGAACTGATTATCCTTTCTTTGGAAGGTCTTTATTTTCAGAAACTGAATTGAGTTACTCTTGCTTGTTGTCCTAAATACTCTATTGACAGTTATAACCATAATAGAACGTAGCACACACTGTGGGTGCTTGGCACTCACCTCAACAACAAAGGGCCACCTGTGATTAACATGAATAATTCTCCACCTGACAACTTTTGCGGGTGATGATAGGCATAATGAATCCACACTAAGTACAAGTCAGAAGTGTAAGGGAATCAATGTCCTATCAATCCCTGTTTATCCAATGGTGGTCAATGCGTTGGAGAAGTATTGTTAGTGTCCACAATCCATGGAGTTGGGATGGAGGATGATTCCGAATTGTGTTCTTATGATCTACACCATCTCCCTAAGTTCTCCAGCAGGACCACGATCCATTTACTCAAAGCGATAACTAGTTTGATAGTATTAATGCATGGTGTTAGTACTCTAGAATCATCTACTAAGTAATACAATTACACTCAAATCCTTGTTTTAGTATCTGCTTCTGAATATTTGAAGCCAAGACAAAGAGCGATGAACTAACAGTTACTGGCACTATCATTTAATGATCACTTACTTTGCAACAGGTACTAAATTAAGCAATTTTTATGCATTATCTCATTTGACCCTAAGAAGAGCATTCAGTGAGAGGCTACTATCTCACGACAAATGAAACTGTTATGAGCTATTTATTCTTTGGATCTTACATATTCTTATATTTCACGGTAATTATTTATTTACTGTTTTCAACAAGACTAAGCAACTTAAGGGGAGGAGCAATGTTGGTAGATGTCAGCTAAATGAATATGATTAAAATATACATAGATATATTTCTTTTGCCATGTTCTTTAGTCTTTTGCTCTATTTTTATGTCCTTTATCACACTGAATTTAGTTACAAAAGGACATTGTTGAGCATTCTTCGATATTTTGGCTTAATGAAATTATTCTAAGATGTTACCATCTTTGAAAAATATATTAAAATTTATTGTAAAGTGTAAATGTTTAATCATGAAAAAGTCTTCTATTTGCCAAATTTATAATTCACATATAATTTTAAAAATCTCAGACCAATTATTCTGGCCTTCTTATTCTGAGACAGAAATAAAAAAAAAATACAAAAATTCTTGACTTTCGAGATGTATATATATATTAAGCCAAAATATCAAAGAATGCTCAACAATATCCTTTTATAACTAAAGTCAGTGTCATAAAGAACATAAACATAGAGCAAAAGACTAAAGAACATGGCAAAAGAAGAATGTGAAAGAGTAGGAAAATTAACATTAAAGAAAAGAAAAAAGAGGATTAAAAAAACATAAATGCATCTAAAATGGGCTCACTTAGTCTACTTATAATAACCGACATCCAAGCCTATGCATTAGGTTAGAGAGGATACAGCAGAAAGGAGTAAAGGGGAAAGATAATATAATAAAAATTCAGTGATGGGATAATTAAGAGACTTGGACACTACACAATCATTCTTGTATCCTAAAAGTTTGCTCCAGGATTTCTCTCTCTCCTATATCATTTTTTACACTCTATTAGATTATTTCCATCAGTAAATAAAATATGTTGTTACCTTTATTTTAAAAAATCATAAAACACAACAATAAGAAAGCAACCCAATTACAAAACGGGCAGGAGTCCTGAACAGACATCTCACCAGAGAAAATACATGAATGGCAAATAAGTGTGTGAAAGTGTGTTCCCCATCATGTGTCATCAGGGAAACAACAAGTTATAGGAATAGAATTCACAGGTTCACAGCAAAATTGAGCAAAAGGTACAGAGAGTTCTCACAAACCACCTCTGTCCATACATGCACAACCTCCCCATTCTCAACACTCTCATCAGAGTGAAACATTTGTTAACAATTGATGAACCTACACTGACACATGATTGTCACCCAAAGTCGATAGTTTACGTAAGAGTTCATTCTTGGTATTAGCACATTCTACGGGTTGGTTTGAGCAAATGAATGATGACATATACCCACAATTACAGTATTATGCAGAGTAGTTTCATTGCCCCCAAAATCTTCTGTGCTCTCCCTATTTATACCTTCTCCCACTCCTACTCTTGGCCACCACTGACCTTTTTATTGTTTTCAGAGTTTTGCCTTTTCCAGAATGTCACATAGTCAGAATCATACAGTATGTAGATTTTTCAGATTAACTTCTTTCACTTAGTATATTGCTTTTAAGGTCCTTACCTGTCTTTTCACAGCTTGGAAGCTCAGTTCTTTTTAGTACTGAACAATGTTTCATTGTCTGAATATATCACGGTGTATTTATCCATTCACCTATTGAAGGACATGTTGGTTGTTTCCAAGTTTTGGCAATCATGAATAAACCTGCTATAAACATCCTTGTGAAGGTTTTTGTGTGGACATGAATTTTCAGCTCCTTTGGGTAAATTCTGAGGAGCAGCATGATTGCTGGACCATATAGTGAAAGTATGTTTAGTTTTGTAAGAAACTGACAAACTGTCTTTCAAAGTGACTGTACCATTTTGCATTCCTACTAACCATGAATAAGAGTTCCTATTGCTCCACATCCTCACAAGAATTTGATATTGTCAGTGTTCTGGACTTCAGTCATTCTAATAGGCATGCAGTGGTACCTGATTATTGTTTTAATTTGTGTTTCCTTGATGACCTATAATGGGAAGCACCTTTTCATATACTTATTTGCCATTTGTATATCTTCTTTGGAGAGTTATCCACTCACGTCTTTGGTCCATTTTTTTTTGTTGTTGTTGCTGTTGTTGTTTTTTGAGTTTTTTTGTTTGTTTGTTTTTATTGGATTATTTGTTTTCTTAAGTGTTGAGATTTAGGAATTATTCTTACATTTTGGATAACAGGCTTCTATAAAGTACATTCCTTACAAAGATGTGATCCAGTCTGTAGCTTGTACTTTCATTCTATCGATAACAATTTGTGCAGAGCATAAATTTATAATTTTAATAAAATGCAGCTTATCAATTTTTTTTCTGTCATAGATCACGTCTTTGGTGTTCTAAAAGGTCATCAAAACTAGAGTTTCTCCTGTGTTAGCTTCTAGGAATTGTGTAGTTCTCATTGCTTTTAAGATCATTTTTTGAGTTGTACATACAAATAAATTGTCAAGTTTTGTACTCAATTATTTATACTTCACACCTTCCCTTTACTTAGTTGCATTAGATGGTGCTTCCAAGATAATATTGTGCAATGATGTTGACAATACTGAAGTTAGAATTTGATTGTGGAAAGTCTGTCAAATATCAGATATTTAAAGATATCATAAAATAGGGTGACTGTAAAATAAGTCATTCATTTAGTCAAAGTGATAATTGAAAGATTTCAAAAGGTGAAAACCTTTTTACTCTTTGGCAGTGAAGAGACTCAGTTTCCAAACAATTAAGAAGGCCTAATAATGACAAAATGAAAGACAAACTGAAAAAGAGGCAAATTAGATCTCTCTCTTCCCTTCTTTTTTTTGCAGTTCACTCAAAATGTAAACAAAACTTTTACTATACCTTATTAATAGTACATGAAAATTCTGTTCAAAATAGAAAACCAAATTTTACCTTTGCATTAGCATATTAAACCCTTTATAAATTTTGACAATTTCTTTCTTTCTTTACTAAATTTCTACATTCATGCAGTTTTATCTGTCATTCCATTTATTGTCAATTAAAAAAAAAAACTTGAAAACCATTAAACTAGCCAAAAATTACCTTTCCCTTAACAAAAACTACATTTTTATACCTTTTTGAAAATGTTTTTATCAAAAAAAACCTTTCTTTACACATTCTGTATATAGAATTGTTTCTCTTTACTTAATAGTATTAATTTCATAGATTACTGTACTAACTCTTAGTAGATCTAATTTTTGGTGAAACACCTAGGATTACTTAATTTAATATAATATGACTTTAAGATTTTAAATTACGATAAAAAATTTGAAACTACTTTACTTACCAAAGATTACTGAAGTCATGTGAATTACAAGGCATTTCAATGTTTTCCTGATAAAATATTTGATTAAAGCATTTACTTTTTCCTTAAGTCAGTTAATTAGAAGTCTTTCATAAAATTTGGTAGTAAAATATAACAAACACATGACTCATATAAACATGTAGACATACAAACACACAGAGCAAATTTTATAGATTTATAAGATTTTTCATTTGCCAGTTCTCAAATATTTTTCTCCCTGACTTTAGACTATTAACCTCTTGACTATCTGTTTTATGTCATAAACAATTGTTAACCAGGCCACTCTAAATTTGGATCTCCAAAGCCTACGAGTCTTAGGCGGAGCCAAGTAGAAAATGTACATCTCAAAGGCAAAGAACTTAGATCTAAACAAAGGCAAGATTTGTCATACGAACAATTTCTTCCCCAATCTTCCCCAATCTAAAAGTTAATGGAGGCTTAGGTGCAGGGAAGGAGATGCCCTTACAAATGAAGAATTCTTTTCAGAAAGTTGTATTTTGGCCTATTAGCTACTTTGTTTCTTAATTAGATTATTGGCTTTAGGGTGAAGCCCTTTAGTGAGTAGAGGAAAGAAAATATAGAGTTTTTTGGGTCGCATATTTAAATATGTGAGAAGCAGGCACAGATGAAAAGCCAAACCAGATACCTCCAAATCAAGGATTTCTTTTTTGTCTTTTTTTTTTCTTTTTCTTTTCTTTTTTTTTTTTTTTTGAGATGGAGTCTCACTCTGCTGCCCAGGCTGGGGTGCAGTGGCACGATCTCGGCTCACTGCAAGAAGCTCCACCTCCAGGGTTCACGCCATTCTCCTTCCTCAGCCTCCCGAGTAGCTGGGACTACAGGTGTCTGCCACCACACCTGGCTAATATTGTGAGTGTGTGTTTTTAGTAGAGACAGGGTTTCACCATATTAGCCAGGATGGTCTCGATCTCCTGACCTCGTGATCTGCCCGCCTCAGCCTCCCAAAGTGCTGGGATTACAGGCATGAGCCACCCTGCCGGGCTGGATTTCATTTTTACATTAAATCCTAGGTCTTCAAAAACAGGACAATGCCATTGGGCAAGATAGTGAAATGTTTCCACAGTGCACCCCCCTGCAAGGACTGCCCACTCTGTTTTCACTCCATCCCTTATGAGTAGGCTTTTCCCTTAGTAGAGGAGTATTTCCATAACCTGTAGGTGTTCCAAACCATGCTTTTCCTACCTAGACATGCAAATAGACAAGCAACCTGCTGTAGTAATAACCATTTACTCTAACCAACTGCTACCAGGAACCTCTAAAACTCTTATCTCTTACCTATCCATCATACACATCAAGGTCAAGTTTTCTCACCATACAAAGTATTTCTGCCATACTCAAAAGCCAAAGAGATCAGATAATACAATGCTGTAGACATCCAGGCTTTTGACCTGAGAAGAATATGCCTATTACTCTTGAAAATCCACAAAGAAAACAGATGACCCCTCCCCGCGCAAAAGAAGTGAATGTGCCTTTTCTGATTTTCTTAAGAGATCTCAGTCATTAGAAGTCTTCTTTAGATTTTTCCGTGTGGTATCTAAGAGGGCAAAGAGAAAGAAAATGTAGGGAAAAGTAAACAGGAGAACAATTCTTAAGAAAGGAGGCAAACAGAAATCAAGCACATAATTCTAAAAAAAAATTTTAGTCCACTGAAAAAAAATTCCAAAACAGGATCTAAAGAGAAAAAGCAAAAAGCCATTTACATATAGTTTGGATTAGTTTTTAATTAAGCTGACTTTTAAACATAGAACTCATAGAAAACATTCTTTCAAATATGTTATTACCAGATTTTAGCTGGGACAAACAGCTGATAGTTCAGGCTTTTGAACTTCTTTACCAAAGGTATCCTCCTAAGTCCCTTAAGAAAGGTTATGACTTCACCAAGGATGTACAAAATTTCTCCAAAGTGGTGGCAACTTGTTTTTATGAGATCCGGAATCATCGAACACGGCTCCAAGATGGGCAAGTTTTGCTATCCATAAATAGAGTATAGTATAACCTGCATTTCTTTTTGTCATATTTTCTGGTGTCTTAGTTTCTCAGCTGACCATCCACCCATGAAGACCCAAAAGCTCCATGTACCCCAATAATGGAAGATGACAGAAAATTAAGAGCAATCCCCAAAAAAGAAAAGGATCAATAATAAATTAGCACTCCCAACGTCACACAAATATCAAAACAAGAAGACCTGGTTCTCTGACCTGGAATTAAACCCATGCTATGGAGGTGAAAGTACAGAGTTTTAACTATTAAACCACAAGGGAGAGTGGCCATTGTTGTTCACTTATCAGGAGGTGAACCCATGGTGCAGCGGAAATTTGAAGTACCAGACTACTAATCGGAGCAGGCTCCATCATTAATCCTGCATGCAAGCCATGCAGGCAGTTTAGGTTTAACCATTTTAGGTCAGATTTTGGCTCTTTAATTCAGTCAAGAGAATTTTAAATCTAGCTATGACACTATTATGTGTCCTTCGTTTAATTTGGTCTTCTCATCAATTGTTTATAATAAAGAGATCTCTAAAATCTTTTGTTTTAAATTTAGGAATTTTAGTTCAATGTGAAGGATCTATCTTTTGGCTATTGCAATTAGAATTTTCAAGGGTGTACTTAATTCCAACAGTGACTAAACCACAAAGTCTCTTCATGTAAAGTCTAGGTGGTAATTTCCCAAGTTTTTACCATATAAGCAAAAGGTGTTCCTGGAGAGGGCATAGAAGGGGCAGTCCCCATGATCCCCAAAAATTCATGCTTACATATAGACTTCAAATAACAAAAGCCCCATAGAGATGAGAACGTTCAAGAAAAAAACTCACCTAAAAGCTTTGCACTTTCAGAACAAAAAGTGTACTATTTAAAGTCTTACATGTCTTGGGCTCACAATCTTTTCAGATTGGCTGCCTAAGTGACCCGAGAAATTACTCCCTCTCGATGGCAGAGACCAAGAGAACGTTTTCCCATGTGGTGAGAAATCAAGCTCTGGAGGACATAAAATAAGATGAGAGCAAAATATCACCTGTTTTTTATTTTAGAGAACCGCAGAAAAGTTTGTGTTAATGGACACTGGTCAAGTCAGCACCATAAAACTGACCAGTCTGCAGGGCCATCTTGAACAGCAGGCTAATAGGGGTTCCATGTCTATGGTGACCTTCTTTATGACAGAACAACACAAAAAAGCAAAGACAAAGGAAAATGGCAGCAAAACCAAATCTATTTCTGAGCAGAAAGAGATCAAGCAATATAAATATTCATACCGTGAAGTATGAAAAGTACACCAGAGTCACCATATCAAGCCTAGTCACACAAATCCTTTTTCCCCGTTAATCAAAACCTTGAGACAGAACAGTGAGTTTTACCATCCACCCAGCCAGATTGCACAGAGAGAAAGACTGGGAGCCTGACTGGTGAGAAGTTCTTACTCTTCTGCCGGCTTTTCAGTTTTCTGGGTTCTCTTCATGGTGGCTTCCAGAAGAGGAGAGTGGCTTTGGGGATCCTTCAGACTATGCCGTAACTGTGGGGGCCAAGGGAGAGATTTCCCCTTGGCCCTCTGAAGGTTCACTGAAAATCTAACTCACAAAAGGCAGACTAATAGGAGAAAAGGCATACAAATTTCTTTAATGTGAATCACAGGATTCACATTAAAGAATGAAGCATGAAGACCCCTGCACCCCTTATTTACTTTCATTTTTTTCACTGGAAAATGTTTGCTTTTGATAATCAATTTATAACATTTATATTTATTCATATAAATGTGATTTATTTAGTTCTGTTATTTTAGTTTCTCTTCTCCTTTAAATGCCTTTTTAATGTCTTCGTTATATTGAAATTTTTGCTATGGTTATTAAACTCTTTTTCCTCTTTTTAAATTTTTGTCCTGAATATTCATAGAATTTTAGAATCTTTTTATATTAAGAAACTTATCAGCAAATGTCTGTGTTCTCACCACCCTGCACTTTTTTTATTGCTGTTATTAATCTTCAGATTCAGATCTTCCTTTATCATCAAAAACAATTTATTTATTGCCTTTTTTGCTGTTTTTGTTTCTCTACCCTCAACCCTTAATAACATCACATACGCATATGTTCAATGTCATTTGTCCCTCTTCTATATCTATAGCTTCCTCTCTAGGCTATTGTGTCTATTCTTTTTCCATTTGGTTTTGCTGAATTTTCCCTAGTTTTTTTTTTTCTTCCTATATCACTAACATTTCAATAGTAATGTTTTCCCTCCTCTTTGCCATTTCTCATCTGGCTTATATATTTCAGAAAGTATTTTGTGTTCATAAGTATAGTTAGTTTATTTTCAACATCTTCTTGTTTGTTTTGAATCCTCTGTCTTTTCTTCTATGTCTCTCTTCTTTGAGATTTTTGTTCCAATCTCATCTTTTTTAAAAAAATTATCTGACAATATGGATACACACTTGCTTGAACTATTATGTTTTCTTATGGACTTCTTATTCTAATTTCTACTTTTTCATGTGCCTTTCTTTGTTTTATGTTTCCTTTTTTAAAAGGAATATATGTATATGGTGATATGGTTTGGAACTCTGTCCCCACCCAAATCTCATGTGAAATTGTAATCCCCAGTGTTGGAGATGGGGCCTGGTAGGAGGTGATTGGCTCCTATGGATGGGTTCTCATGAATGGCTCAGGAGCATTCCACTGGTGCTATTCTTGTGAGAGTGAGTGACTTTTCATGAGATCTGGTTGTTTAAAAATGTGTAGCCCACCTCTACACTGACTCTGTCTCTTGCTCCTGATCCTGCTATTTAAGATGTGCCTACTCCTGCTTCAGCTTCTGCCATTATTGTAAGTTTCCTGAGGCGTCCCTAGAAGCAGAGCAGATGCCAGATTATGCTTTCTGTACAGCCTGCAGAATTGTGAACCAATTAAACTTTTTTCTTTATAAATTACAGTCTCATTGTTTTTATAGCAATGCAAGTCTGGCCTAATACAATGGCATATGTAACATGGGTTTGAAGACTTTAATTTTTATTAAATTTTAATCATTGAATTGGGAGCATTAAATCTAGATCTGCTGCATGGCAAAGACAAATCTGAGGAAATGCCAGTGTAACAATTGGGCTTAGTAGTAGTCCTCAGCTCAGAAGTGTTATACTGAAACTCTTTCTCACTAGTTGTCTACAACCAAGGCTTTGATAGAGAGATGTTTACCACTGCTCTGTTTACTCATATCCTAATCACTCATTCACTACATCTAGAGATCCACTTCTTATCTTCCATTGAAAAATGTTTCTATCAGGGTATCAGTAACTCTTCTTTTGCTTAATCACCCCTTCTGCCTACAAAAAATTACTTATTTTTAACCCCTACCTTATTTCAATATTAATATTCTTCTGTTCTTGAAATTCTTCTCTTGAATTTTGAACACACTAACATTGTAATTGTCTTCCTATTACTCAATAACACATTAGTATTATCTGAAAGCTATTCCTCCTATTCCAATTAATTCTTGCCACAGCTCAGTTCTCATTTTTCCTACTTTGTAGCCTTGTTCATTCTCCCTTAGTGACATTCACTATTGGTTTATAACTTTGTAGACACTATTAAATCTTGAACCTAGAGTTCTCTGTTGAGCTCTTGAATATACACACAGTCTATGAAATAGCCAAACCTGGGAATTATCCAAATATCTTAAGCTTACAATATCTGTAGGAAACAATTAATTTTCCACACCAAATTTAATTCTTGTTCTTATTGTTTCTATCTCAGTGAAAGGAAGCTCAATTCAAATCTCTCAATTGTGTGACCTAGACAATAAGGCTTCATCTTAGAACCCTCCTATATTTTCCTTCATATTCATTCATCAACTTTTAATATGATTTCCACAATATTTCTAGATTCTGTACCCTTGAACTCAGGGAATGGTTTTCTATTGTATACAATTAGAACTGATCTTCCTAATTCTATAATATTTGCTTCTCTCTAATCACATCTCTGTACTTGCCATTACTGTAATCTTTCTTTAACAAAAATCTTACATCCCTGTCTAAGCCCCTTCAATGTCATCCCAATACCTCTAGGAACGGATCAAAAATTTCAACATGCATATAAGTCCCCTACTAGAAATATTCCCCTGCTCACCATTCCATACCTTAATCTAAACTATTTTCATTATTCCCACTCTTTTGACTTGGTGATTCCATTAAATGAGCTCCTTGTACAGCATGAACGGATCAATGTCTAAAGACTGAGCACTTTCCATGTCCTCCACTTATAACTCCTTCTGCTTTTGTTATGCCACTGATATGATTTGAATATTTGCCCACCCCCCAAAAAAATCTCATGTTGAAATGTGATCCTCAATATTAGAGACGTGACTTAGTGAGAGAGGTTTGGGTCCGGTGGGCAGAATTCATGAATGGCTTGGTGCCTTCTCTGAGATAATGAGTGAGTTCTCACACTATTAGTTCACAGGAACTCTGGTTGTTAAAAAGAGCAAGTCACCACCTCCTATCTCTTTTACTTCCTCTTTCTCCATGTGATGCACCTGCCCCCCCTTTGCCTTTAACCATGAGCAAAAGCTTCCTGAGGACTCCTGAGAAGCAGATACCCATGCCATGCTTCTTGTACAGTCTGCAGAACCAAGAGCCAAATAAACATTTCTTTACAAAGTACTCAGCCTCCAGTATTATTTTATACCAATGCGAAATAGACCAACACAACCAACTATTCCCAAATCAGGCTAAATTATTCTTAAACTTCAAGATTTTTAGAAATCACCTTGTTCCTTCCCAGAGCAAGTCTTTCCCTCATCTTTTTTTTTTTTTTTTTTTTTTTTTTTTTTTTTTTTTTTTTTTTTGAGACGGAGTCTTGCTCTGTCGCCCAGGCTGGAGTGCGGTGCCCGGATCTCGGCTCACTGCAAGCTCCGCCTCCCGGGTTTACGCCATTCTCCTGCCTCAGCCTCCCGAGTAGCTGGGACTACAAGCGCCTGCCACCTCGCCCGGCTTGTTTTTTTTTTTTTTTTGTGTGCTTTTTAGTAGAGACGGGGTTTCACCGTGTTAGCCAGGATGGTCTTGATCTCCTGACCTCGTGATCCGCCCGTCTGGGCCTCCCAAATTGCTGGGATTACAGGCTTGAGCCACCGCGCCCGGCCTCCCTCATCTTTTTTGCTTTATTGTCCTACCCATCTTCCTCCAGTTGAACTTTGTTCCCCTCCCAGGGCCTCCATAGTTACCTATCTATATTATTCAGAATAGAACTCATATTTGAGGAAAATGATTTCTTTATATTTAAGAAAAGGATATAGAGCTTTTAAAAATATTTGTATCTTCAGTGCATAGCACCATTCTTGGTCTAGGGAAGTCAAATAAATGTTTCATTATTGAATAGAAAAGTTTAGAAAATGAATGAATGATCACATTGCTCCAAAATAAATTAATCTGGAAGTTCTTGATATAAGGAAAATTGACCTACTAATGCATCTCAATAGTCTTTAGGAACCCCCATATATTACAATGCAATAAAAAATCAATATTCATAGTAAGGTCAATGAAACCTCAAGAAAATCCTAAATGGTGTTGATATAAATATATGAGATGCATTTTAGAAACATATTTATCTGAAGGCTAATATGAATTTGTTTTAAAAAATAAACAGAAGTCACATGGCGGTGTATACAATTTCCCAATAATTTCCGAAGAATTAACCATTATTCTACTTGATGTTTACATACCTCCAAATCCCATTAACTTCTACTAAAGTTTCATTTCTTAGCCTCTTTTTTAAATTTTGGAAATTGTTTTTCAGACATGAGAACATTAATATGGGATTTTTAAAAATAGTTATGCTGATTCCTTGCATGGCATATAAGAAAATTTATATTTTCTAACAAATTTCAGCCTTGAGATACAGCTATACCTATCTATCTATATCTCACTAAACAGGTATATCTATCTATCTATATGGGTTGCATCCTGCCTGCACATAATTTCCCATGTTAAAGATTTCACAGACAAATCCAGAATACATAATACAGAACAGCAAGTGAAATTATGTATCTTAAATTCAAAAACAGAATAGTAAAACATGGCTGCATTAACAGACTGTATGAATATCATTTGCACACAGTGGCATATACACACACTCAGAAAGAGAAAGACATGGAGGAAAATGACAATTTAGTGACTGTGGGTACTGGTGACAATAGCAGTGACACATTTTCTACAGAGTTTATAATTCAAATTATACAAGAAACACTGTTGATAATAAAACAGAAAAGAGCTTTACATAGTAGATATACTAGGCTATGTTTAAAAGCAAAGCAATAAATATCATTGATTATTATGTCTAACATGGTACTTTGTATATGGTAGATGCTTCATTCATACTTGTTGATTGATAATTTTGCCAGGCTGCTATGTAGCTAAGCTATTTAAAGATCATCTCTTTAGTATGGATTTTCTACTAGCTACTGCTTTAATGTGCTCTTCTTGGGGAACTGTACATATAAAACTCAATAAAATCTCTATCTTTTACAGAAAATTTGAAGGAATGATACTTTCCCCCATGTCTCCATATCTTTTCACTCCATCTAAGTACTCCATCACATGGGAGGAAATTAATAATATGACTTAATAAAGATATATCTTAATTATTAATTGAAATGTGAAAAACACACTTTTAATTGGAGTGTGGAAAACAGATGAAAGTCAAACATAGTGAGGGAGATCAAAGGCACATTATACAAGGACGTTCATTGAAAGGAGGTGAGAAATTTTTTAATATAAGAAAATAAGGCCTAAAAATAAGGAACACTTTTATTTTATTTTATTTTCTCAGACAGGATCTCACTCTGTCACCCAGGCTGGAGTGCAGTGGAGCAACCTTGGCTCACTGCAACCTCTACCTCCTGGGTTCAAGCGATTCTTCTGCCTCAGTCTCCTAAGTAGCTGGGATTACAGGCACCCACCACCATGTTAAGCTGATTTTTGTATTTTTAGTAGAGACATGGTTTCACCATGTTAGCCAGGCTGGTCTCGAACTCCTGACCTCAAGTGATCTACCCCCTCAGCCTCCCAAAGTGCTGGGATAACAGGCATAAGTCACCGTGCCTAGCCTTAAATAATGCTTTTAAAATGTGAGTCAGATCATTTTATTCTGCTTAATAAAATGTGGCTTCTCATTGCATTGAAAGTTGAAGCCTCTAAAACAGTGCTTCTCAACGGCTGGAGAGAGGTGGGTTTTACCTCCTCTGAAGATATTTAGCAATACCAGAAGATGTTTGAGGTTACCATAATATTGGCTGTGTATGCTACTGGAATCGAATAGGCAGAGGTGAGGGATGCTGTCAAACATCTTATAGAGCACAGGACAGTCCCCCACCACAAAAAGTCATCCAGCCCAACATATCCATAGTGCTGAGCCTGAGAAACTGCTCTACAGTGGCCTGAGGCCCTTCACTAGCAGACTCCAGTCACTTCTCCTTTCCCATCTCCTCCAATTTTCCATATATTTGTTGAACTCCCATCATAGTGGCTCCCTTGCTCTTTCTTATATTGTTTCTTCCTGAAAAGGCTTGTACTATACCTGCTCTCCTTACAAATCATTTTTCTCAGAAGGCTAAGCTCTCAGTGAGGCCTTCCCAAATTCCTTGCTTAAAATTTTCATTCCTGTCACTGCCCACATTGCCTAGCTTCCTTCCCTATTACACACTGCATTCATTTATTTTATTACCTACCTCTTCACACCATCTAAAACCTTAAGAGGGCAGGAAATTGATCTATTTTGTTTACTGCTATATTTCTGGCTCTGGGAATAATAGTAGGCACTCAAATCATATTTTCCAATGAATAAGAAGAAGGTACACACAAAATAACTCATGTAAAAAATATTCTGTGTTTACGAACAAAGCAAAAATATATGACCAATGCATTCAACCTATAGGGAGACTGATTTCAACTCAATAAATAAAATTCATTAGACAAGGTTTCAAAAATGTGTTTTTGGAGAGTTCTATCTTGAGGAGCTCAAGAAATGACAAAGGAACCACTTAATATGAATGGATAAATGGAATTCAGGCATTAACTCTTCAAGTTTCTTACAAGCTTCAACAAGGTGGTGATAGGCACCAGATTTGAAGTTAGACCAGTTCAGGCTTGGTTCCAGTTCTGCCACCCTCTTACTGTCTGCAAACCCTTGGGCAGATTATTGAATCTCTCAATAATAAAGCCTCAATTTCTTTTTCTGTAAAATAGGGGTACTAATAATATATTTTGCAAAAGATTGATTGGAGGAGAAAATGTGAAATTGTGAAGCAAACCATATATAGTCACATGTATAATTAGTTAATGATTGTTATTAGGGTTATGATAATTAGTTAATGATTATTATGTTATTATAATAAAGTTTCCAAGATATATAGTTTATTTTTTATATTTTAATAATTCTAGATGTTTTATCTTTTACCTCATCACTCACCATATTTTTCTTGGCTTCTTTCTAAGGACAGAAGCCAAATCAATCTGAAGTACCACACTATTTTTCTATCAACCCAGGCCCTCCATTCTCAAAATCTTCAGGATAAGTTCTTATTCTCAATAATGTTCATGCCTGCTATATTTTAAATGTGTACAAATTAGAATAAATAAATATTTTATTCACAGAAATTGTTCTTCAGTGCTTCTCAAGGAGTAAAATTTGTATATGAAATGAGATGTCAGGAATTTGCCTCCTTGTCATATATACCTTTTATTGTGTGGAGTTACCTGTCTTCTTTAATCTGCTGAGAGTTTTTATGATGAAAGAATGGTGAATTTTGTCAAATACCTTTTCTGCATACATTGAAATGGGTTTTGTCCTTCATTATGTTAATATGATGTACCACATTTATTGATTTGCATATGTTAAACTATCCTTGCATCCCAAGCATTGTGAATGGTGCTATTACTGTGCTGTTAGATTTGGTTTGCTGAAGATTACACCCAAAAACTGTTAGAACTAATAAAGAAATTAAGTAAAGCTATAGAATACAAAATCAACAAACAAAAATCAGTAGTTTCTATACACTAACAATAAGCTCGCTGAAAAGAAATAAAAAAAAATCTCTTATAATAGCTAAAACAAAATAGAGTATTTTTAATTATTAATTAATAATTAAGGATCAAAAGAGCTATACAGCAAAAACTATAAAGTATTGATAAAAAATTCAAGAAGACACAAATAGAAAGGTTTTCTGTGTTTCATGTTTTTAAAATATGCATACTACCCAAAGCAATCCACAAATTCAATGAAATTCTTATCAATATTCCAATGTTATTTTTCATAGAAAGTAGGTGCTAAGTATCGCAGTATTCCCAGCATTTAAATAATTACAATTTGATTCCAACACTACCTGCAATGATTTCATTAGATTTACTACTTCAATCATGTGTTTCGATAAATTCTGTTTTTTCATAATTTCATCTAGTAGTTGACCAAAATTGAAGAATTGGCATAAATATATACTCCTGACTTTTACTCCTCTTTGATCACTTTTTTATAACATCCAGTTTCCAGAATGTTTTTATGCAACTGTTAAAAATCTAATTCTTTACTGACCCCTACTCTACGGTATTTCTGCTGATGACTCTAAATCTAGAGATTTAATGCACAACTACTGTGCTGAAAATACATTACTGTCTTAATTCTTTATTACTATATCCTTAGACTTTTCTAATGATCATGTTGCAATCACACAAATTCAACCCTATTTTTTTCAGCCAAGGAAAGAAAAAAGAATGGGGGTGAGCAGAGAAGAGGAGGAAAGGAGGGAGAGAGAGAGAGAGAGAGAAAGAAACTGAGGATTTCATTGGATTGGTCATTCCCCACTGATATGGCTTGGCTCTCTGTCTGTATCCAAATCTCACCTTGAATTGTAATCCTCATAATCCCCATGTGTTAAGGGCAGGACCAGGTACAGGTAATTGGATCATAGGGTTGGTTTCCCCCAACCTATTCTCATGATCAGAGTGAGTCTCACAAGATCCGATGGTTTTGTAAACGTCTGGCATTACCGCTGCTAGCACTTATTCTCTCTCCTGCTTCACCTCTGTGAATCGGTGCCTTCTGCCATGATTGTAAGTTTTCTGATGGTACCCAGACATATGGAACTGTGAGTTAATTAAACCGCTTTCATTTGTAAAGTACCCAGTCGGATATTTCTTCATAGCAGCGTGAAAATAGACTATACGCCCACCGTGATTATAGAGCCAGAGTGAGCTTGAACTGGCAGAAGGGTATTTCCTGTTTTTCTCATTCATTCCCAAGTACTCAGAGTATCCCTAATGACATGAGATTTTAGGGTTTACAGGTATATAATTTTGACCACATGACCCTGTTTTGCATGTACTAAACATAGTTAGCATACTGTAAATCCTACATACATTTTGTTATCCATGAACATTAAAAAAATTAAAGCCTATTTCTGATACCATATAATTCTTACTTTACATACTGACTTTGAAAGTAAATCCCACATACAATGTTTCTTCATTACATACATCCAAATTTCAGAAAAGTTAAACGTGTAACATTCTGTATCATAGAAACAGGAAAATGTAAATTAAAGTGTTGATATAGCCGCACAGGACACAGTATTGTCTTGAAAACCTGGTACTTTTCAAGAGTAGTAACTAAGATATTGGAACTGTCTTTTAGGGTAAAATAAATACTGATCTCTGAAAGTAACGGTTCTTTACCATTTAGTCCAGTATACATTATGATACACACAATATGTCTTTCCAAAAACATATGTGATCCCCATCATTACACAATATCACTCACATAACAAACATGCACATGTACACCCTGAATCTAAAATAAATAAACAAAAATTATAATATTTTTGTATCTTTAAAGATAGAAATTAAATATTCAAATTGCCTCCTTTGTATGGAGACATTTTGTGGTAGGAATAGACACTTTAAATTGTCTGAGGTACAAATATTCTTATACTCAAGAAATCTCCAGAATCCAAATTACAGTAAAATTATTTCTGCCAGGATGGATCCAAAACCAAAATTTTTTAAACCATCAGGGCACTCAGTAAACACACACACATGCGCACACACACACACACATGCAAATATACGTATATATGTAGATAGATATGTATAAAATGTATGCATAGGTGTATGTGTGCGTGTGTGTGTGTGTATCTCTGAATTTACCACTTTGGTAATAACAATAGGAAGAAAAATGAGAAAACAATTATGATGAAGGTGAAATCACCATTTCAGATATTAATGAAATGCAGCTATTTCCAGACTAATATCTTGGTGATTATAAAGCTTTTAATTTTATTAGTTTTCCAACTTGTCAAGAAAAGCACGCTTATATGTTACATTTACCAGAATGCTATTACCTGAAATATTAACAATTAAGCTGCCTTTAAGAGACATGAAATTATAGACATTCTGAGTATTCCTTTTTACTACCTTTGTGCATTTACTTATAAATTTGATCAATAGAGAAAAATGTTCACTCAAGTATTAAGATCAATTCTACTAGGAAATGTGAAAAAAATTAATTCTACTGTTTTAGAATAAGCTCTAGACACTTTTAAAAATATCATCCAATGAATTACATTATCTATAAGACTAAATAGTGGGTCAACTTAAGCCATTATTTTGAAATAATAGATAGCAAAGAACTTTTATTATCAGTGATGTATTATGAGACTAGTTCTATAAAGTTCTTTTATGTAAAGTCATATCAAAACATTGTAAGTCCTTTGCCTCCTTGAAAAAGAGAATTAAAATTTTGAATATTTCTACAAGATAAACAGAAGAGGAAAACTACAACAATATATTATAAATAACCTAATTTTTGTCTCTAATCCTCTCATTTTCAGTCATCCATTAAAATGTTTCAGCATTTCTCCAGTTACTTGCACCAATTTTAAATGTTTCTCCAGTCTCACAGCATATAATCTCAAAAACACGTAAGTAAACACAGTATAAACCATTTTAGAGGGTTTTTTCTTTCCTAATTTTCCACAGTTGTTCAAGAAACACATCAAGAAAAGCTTTGAACAACAGCTTTAAATCTGTGTCATAGCACTGTAATCAGAGTTTGATGTAAAATTATTCCCTGTCTTACGGTTTATAGAAGACATAGAGAAACTGTAACTACATTGTACACTTAGCTTTGAAGAAATACTCCAAAAATGTATTTAAAATGTAAAGAAATGAGGAAATAATATCTGTCCCTCTTTCCTTTTTCAAAGAGACTTTGAACAATTTTGTGGTACTTGAGCGCTAAGAAAAATATTGAATAAAGAAAAGTTTCTGAAATCTTTGCCTTTCTAGCATGCTTCATGTTGTCAGTAAAATATAGGTAGAAAAGTAAAAGTTTCTTGCTATTCAAGAAAAAAAAAATCAGACTGGATCTTTCATTTGAACTTAATAAACAATAGCCCAGGCTGGGCAGGGTGGCTCACGCCTGTAATCACCATACTTTGGGAGGCCAAGGCAGGTGGATCTCCTGAGGTCAGGAGTTCGAGATCAGCCTCACTAATATGGTGAAACTCCATCTCTACTAAAAATACAAAAATTAGCCAGGCGTGGTGGCGCATGTCTCCCAACTTGGGAGGCTGAGGCAGGAGAATCGCTTGAACTCGGGAGGCGGAGGTTGCAGTGAGCCGAGATGGTGCCATTGCATTCCAGCCTGGACAACAAGAGCAATACTCCATCTCAAAAAATAAATAAAAAATAAATAAATAAATAAATAAAATAATAGTAGCCCAGTCCTTTAAAGTTAAGCTGCTACAAATTAAAATTAAAATATTATAACTTCAGCATATTAAATGCAACCTCCATGTAAGCACAAATAAAACAGCTGTAGAATAAATATAAAAGGAAATGAGAAAGATTTAACTTAAACACTTAACTACAGGAAATCGACTAAACATGAAAGAATACAGTAATATAGACAGTGAGGGACAAAAGAGCTGTAAAGCATATTATTTTTAAATCTCCAAAAAAATTATAAAGTCTTCCTTTGTCAGTAGTTACTCTAAAATATTGGCAGAATAGACAAAAAGAGAGATACTAGAGACTCATTTATATCCAAAAACTCGAGTAGGTTGAAAGTGAAAGGTCTGAAAAAGATATTCCATGCAAATAACCAAACCAGAGCAAAAGTGGCTGTACAAATGTTGGACAAAATAGACTTTAAATGAGAAAAAAAATTACAAGAGACAAAAAAAGGTTATATATTAATAAAAGGTTCAATACAGCAGGAAGATGTAACAATTATGAACATTTACACAATTAGTGGCAGACCATCAAAATGTATGAAGCAAAAACTGACAGAATTGATGGGAAAAATCAACAGGTGTATAATAATAGTTGGAAACTTCTATACCTCACTCTCAACAACTAGACAAGTAAGGAAACAGAGGATTTAAATAATACAATAAACCAACTCAATCTAACACACAGATACAGAACTGCCCAACAACAGAACACTCATTTTTCTCAAATAGACATGAGACATTTTCCAGGATAGACCACATGTTGGGCCACAAATGAACATTTAATAGATTTTTTAAAATGAGTATATGAGGCCGGGCGCGGTGGCTCATGCCTGTAATCCCAGCACTTTGGGAGGCCGAGGCAGGCAGATCACGAGGTCAGGAGATCGAGACCATCCTGGCTAACACGGTGAAACCCCATCTCTACTAAAAATACAAAAAAAATAAAATTAGCTGGGTGTGGTGGCAGGCGCCTGTAGACCCAGCTACTCAGGAGAATGGCGTGAACCCGGGAGGCAGAGCTTGCACTGCACTCCAGCCTGGGAGACAGAACAAGACTCCGTCTCAAAAAAAAAAAAAAAAAAAAAAAGAATTGAATATTGTCAAGTATCTTCTCTGATCATAATGAGATGAAGTAGTAATCAATAACAGAAGTAAAGCTGAAATATTCACAAAATTGGGGAAATGTAACAACACACTCTCATTAATAAATACCCAATGAGTTAAAGAAGAAATCACGAGGAAAACTGGAAAATACTTAGAGTCTAATAAAAATAAAATACACAAACACTTATGGGATTCAGCAAAAGTTGTGCTGAGGGAGAAAATTATAGCTATAGATGCTTCCATGACAAAAAAGCACTTAAATCAACAACCCAACTTTACAATTTAAAGAACTAGAAAAAGAAGAAACTTAACCTAGAGCCAGCAGAATAAATGAAATAAAGATTAAAGCACAAAAAAAGAAACAAAAGTATAAAATCAATGAAACCAAAAATTATTTTCTGAAAAGATTAACAAAACTTTATTTAGATGTACCAAAAAAAAAAGGCAAAACAGTGAGAGAGAGAGATAAAATTCTCAAATTGCTAAAAGCAAAAACAAAAGTGGGGACATTACAATGGATTCTCCAGAAACTAAAAGGATTATAAGAGATTAAAGTGATCAATTGTAGCCCAAAAAATTAAATAATCTAAATAAAATGGACACAGTTTTTGAAACACAACACCTAACATGACTAAGCATGACTAAGTTATGAAGAAATAGACCATCTTAATAGACCTATAACTAGCAAGGCTGAATCAGTAATAGAAATATTTCCTGAAAAATTAAAGTCCTAGACCTGATGGTTTCACTGGTGAATTGTAACAAAATGTACAAAATGTAAAGAACAACTAACATCAGTGCTGCTTCTTCAACATCACAAAACAATGAAGAGGAGGGAACATTTTTTCTTTTTTTTTTTTTTTTTTTTTTTTGAGAGTCACCCAGGCTGGAGTGCCAGGCTGGAGTGTAATGGCGCAATCTCAGCTCACTGCAACCTCCACTCCCAGCTTCAAGCAATTCACCTACCTCAGCCTCCCGAGTAGCTGAGACTACAGCTACAGGTGCCCACCACCACACCTGGCTAATTTTTGTATTTTTACTAGAGACAGGGTTTCATCATATTGGCCAGGCTGATCTCAAACTCCTGACCTTGTGATCCACCCGCCTTGGCTTTCCAAAGTGCAGTGATTACAGGCATGAGCCACCTTGCCTGGCCAGCAACATTCTTTAACTCACTTGATGAGGCCAGCATTGCCCTATTACCAAAGCCAGGCAATAGCACTATAAGAAAAGACAACTAAATACCAATAACCCTTATGAATATTGATGCACAAATCCTCAACAACATACTAGAAATTCAGCAACATTTAGAAAGGATTACACACTTTGATCAAGTGGAATTTAATTCTAGAACACAATAATGGTTCAACATAAAAAAGCAATCAATATAATACACCAAGTTAACAGAATGAAAGAAAAAAAAAAACCAATGATCATCTCAATGGGTGTAAAAAGAGCATTTGGTATAATACAGCACTTTTTTATGACAAAAAAAAAAAAAAAAAAAAAACACTCAACAAAGTAGAAATAGAAGGAAAAAACTTCAGCATAATAAAAGCCATGTATTAAAACTCCACAGCAAACATCATACTCAATGTTCAAAGACTGAAAGCTTTTCCTCTAAGATCAGGAATAAGGCTACCCACTTTCTCCAATTCTTTTCAACCCAGAGTAATTAGGCAAAAATAAATAAATAAATAAACAAATAAATAAAAGCATCAGATTGAAAATTTAAAAAAATTGTGTCTTTCTGCAGATGATATACTCTTATATGTTAAAAACACTACAAATTTCACTGAGTTGTTTAAAAATGAATTTAGCAAAGTAACAGGAAACAAACTCAACACAAATGTTAATTACATTTTATACACTGACAATTAACACTTTGAAAAGGAAGTTATAAAAACAGTTTCATTCACAGTAACATAAGTAAAAATAAAACACTTTTGGATTAACCAATTAAATGAGAGACTTTTACAATGAAAACTACAATACCCTGCTGAAAGAAATTAAAGAAGACATATATACATACAAATGTTAAAGAATTGGAAGGCTTAATATTGTTAAAATGTCAGTACTACCTAAATGAATTTATAGATTTAATACAAATGGTATTAAAATTCCAATGATGTCTTTTGTAGGAATAGAAAAACACTTCTAAAATTTATATGAAGCCTCAAGATACCCTTAATAGCCTAATATGTCTTATAAAACAGAACTAAAGCTGGAGGACTGACACTTTCTGATATCAAAACTTACTACAGTGTTACAGTAATCAAAACATTGAGACACTGGCACACAGACATACAGCAATAGAATAGGTAATCATGAAATAAACTCTCAAAAGTTTGGTTAAGTGATTCTTGACAAGGGGGCCAATACCATTTAATTGAGAAAGGACAGTTTTTTCAACAAACGGTGATGGAAAAATTAGATATCCACATGCAGAAGAATGAAGTTGGATCTTTACCTAAGACCATATACAAAAATTAACTCAAAATGGATTAAAGACCTAACTATCAAACCTAAAATGGTGAAAGTCTTAGAAGACAAAGAGCAAATGTTTCATTACATTGTATTTGGCAACAATTTGGGGGATGACACCACAGGCACAGGGAACAATAACAAAATAGAAAAAGTAGACTTTATGAATCGTTTTTCAAGTTGTGCATCAAAAGACATTGTCAACAGAGTAAAAAGGCAACCCATAGAACAGAAGAAAATATTTTAAATCATATAACTGATAAAAATTAATATCTAGAATACATAGTGATCTCCTAAAATTCAACAATAATAAATGAACAACCTGATTAAAAAATGGGCAAAAGACTTGACTAAACCTTTCTCTAAAGAAGATATAAAATGGTCAACAAGCATATGAAAAGATGTTTAACATCACTAATGATGAGGGAAATACAAGTCAAAACTACAATGAGATACTACCTCACACCGATTAGGATGACTACCACCAAAATACCCAGAAAATAAGTGTTGCTAAAGATGTAAAAAAGTTTAAACACTTGTGCACTGTTGGTAGGAATGAAAAATGGTATAGTCACCATGGAAAACAGTATGGTGGTTTCTAAAAATATTAAAAATAAAATTACTATACTATCCAGTAAATCCACTTCTGGGTATGTACTGAAACAAATTGAAAGCAGGGTTCAAAGAGATATGTAAATAAATATGTTTATAGTAGCATTATTCACTAAAGCTAAAATGTGGAAGCAGCCCATGTATCCACTGACTCATGATTGGATAAGCAAAATATGGAATATGCACCATGGAATATTATGTATCCTTCAAAAGGAAGGAAATTCTGACATTTGAGACAACATGGATTAATCTGGAAAACATTGTGCTAAGTGAAATAAGTCATGAAAAGTCTGATTCCACTTATATGAGATGCTTAAAGTAGTCAAAATCATAGCGACAAAAAGTGAAACGGCAGTTGCAAGAAGCTGTTGGGAATGGGGAATGGGGAGTCAGTGTTTAATGGGTTTAGAGTTTCAGCTTAAAAGAAAAAGCTATGGAAATGGATGATGGTGATGTTTGTATAACATTATGAATGTATTTAATAACACAGAACTGTATGCTTTAAAGTGGATAAAATGGTAAAGTTTATGTTGCTTGTGTTTTATCATGGTAAAAAATTCAAAAAAACATCAAAAGCTGTGAAATACAACTCTAAGCTAATATTATAGTAGTTTTGAATTATATTACTATGTTTTATGTGAGCTATGTTTAGGTTTGGCATAAATTATAACATTATGGGTTAGAATGCTATAAAATTACTAACTTTTGAGAATTTCAACACTTCTAGACAAAGTATAACAATTGACTTACTGTCAAAACTTCAGAAAATCATTTGACCACCTAGCTCCCTATATTCTTATTCCCAAAAGGGGAATTATGGCACCTGTTTATATGGATTTCACTGAGATTCCAAGATGATCGACTTGGAAAATGGATTTCAAGTGCCTTTAAATATATAAAACATGAGGACAGCAGTCAAATATTATCAATGAAATGATAAGGGTAAGTGAAACTTTATAGAACGAATAAGTATACAAATATTATACTTATGAATAAGTATACAAATATTTTTCTCGCCGGGCGCGGTGGCTCAAGCCTGTAATCCCAGCACTTTGGGAGGCCGAGACGGGCGGATCACGAGGTCAGGAGATCGAGACCATCCTGGCTAACACGGTGAAACCCCGTCTCTACTAAAAATACAAAAAACTAGCCGGGCGAGGTGGCGGGCGCCTGTAGTCCCAGCTACTCGGGAGGCTGAGGCAGGAGAATGGCGTGAACCCGGGAGGCGGAGCTTGCAGTGAGCTGAGATCCGGCCACTGCACTCCAGCCCGGGCGACAGAGCAAGACTCCGTCTCAAAAAAAAAAAAAAAAAAAAAAAAAAAAAATTTCTCTCATTAAACTTAGAAATATTTATTTCTTGTTGCACATTAAGATTTATATGACAAGGTGACATTTAAATTGGTTTGAAATAACCTGGGTGCAGTGGCTCACGCCTGTAATCCCAGCACTTTGGGACGCTGAGGTGGGCTGATCACGTGGTCGGGAGTTCAAGACCAGCCTGGCCAATATGAGGAAACCCTCTCTCCACTAAAAATACAAAAATTAGCCGGGTGAGGTGGCAGGCACCTGTAATCCCAGCAACTCAGGAGGCTGCGGCAGGAGAATTGTTTGAACCTGGGAGGTGGAGTTAGCAGTGAGCCAAAGATCACGCCATTGCACTCCAGCCTGGGTGACACAGTGAGACTCCAACTCAAAAAAAAAAATTGTTTAAAATAAAACTACAGTGCACACACAAACACACACAGATACACTAAAAGATATATTGTGGATTTACTCTACCTCACCAAAATTAATAAATAATTCACTATTATAAATTATTGATATTACATTACAAACCTTATTCCAAATAATGTGAGAATTGCATTGATTTTTAAAAATAAAAAGTAAAAGAAACATTTAAGAAATCTTGCAGGAAAAGATGTTTCATTATTCGCTCCCTTTTCTATGGAAGCAACTAAATTGAATCAGGTAAATATGATCTTATAGACATGACTGCCTGAATGAAAAGTCACTTATAGCATTATTTAGATTTGTGTGGTCGTTAGTTTAAAAATGTTAATTTTTAAAACAGATTTTTTAAATTATTTGAACATTATTGAACTTCTGAGTAATTGACTCCACAGATAAATGCATGATTGGTTCCAAGAGGAAATCAAGAAGGTACAATTACAGTGCTTCACAGGAGCCTAGAATTTATGCTAAAACAAAAAAGGAAAGAATTTTGCAACTTAACAAATGGACTGGTGTGGGCTGAATGTGTGTGTTCCCCCTAAATTCATATGATGAAGCCTAAATCCCTAATGCAGTGCAGTTTGGAAGTGGGGTCTTTGAGAAGCACTTAGGTCATGAAGGTGCAGTGCTAATCACAGGATTAGTGTACTTGTAACAAGAGAACTGAGAGAGATTATTTTAATCCCCCTCTCCACTGCATGTGAGGACGAAATGAGAAGAAACCTGTTTGCAAACCAGAAAGAGTGCCCACACCAGACACCAAATCTGTCTGTGCCTTGATCTTGGACTTCCCAGCCTCCAGAACCATGAGAAATACATTTCTGTGGTTTAAGTCAGCTAGTCTGTGGTATACTGTTATGATTACCTGAGCTAAATAAGTTACAAATGGAAGAACATTCATACCTATTGATTTAATACTTTTAAAGTCAGTTTAAACATTAATTTTTTTAGTTGTGGCATCATAGTAAATATCCAATGCAAACTTTATTTTTTAATCTAATTTAGAAAGAAATAATTGATATCATTTATTTGGGTTCAAAACAACTGGTTAGCTATATAGGTTATGCCCTAATAACTTTTACTTTATCGAGTAAGTATGTTTTCTCTTTTTCTACCAGAGTCTAGAGTGTTTTTTACATTTCTGTGAGTGGATTCATGACTGGCATTCTCCTGTGATAATTCTAATTATGGACATATTCTGATCAAGAGTTATCAGCTGAACAATCTTCATGCTATATATAAGCCCTGAAGTTAGTGAACTACTGCACATGTCAACTGTTAATCTAAACGTTTTTCGTATTCCGTTTGTTTGTTTGTTTCATGTATCAGAAACAACATCTGTTCCAGAGGGCATTCTTCTTATATATTGAAAGTAAAATATATCCTTACACTTCCATGAGCACTTAAACTCAAAATGATCACAGACTGAAGAGAGAAACATTGAACAATCTAATAGAATGAGAGGACTAGAAGTCAAGGGTACACCAAGCAAGAGTGTAACTTGGGATAACTCAATTGAATATTCTGGTTTTCATGATTTTGTTGTTGTTGTTGGAGACAGAGTCTCACTCTGTCACCCAGGCTAGAGTGCTGTGGTATGGTCTTGGCTCACTGCAAGCTCTGCCTCCCAGGTTCATGGGTTCATGCCGTTCTCCTGCCTTAGCCTCCCAAGTAGCTGGAACTACAGGCACCCGCCACCATGCCCAGCTAATTTTTTTGTATTTTTAGTAGAGACAGGGTTTCACCGTGTTAGCCAGGATGGTCTCGATCTCCTGACCTCATGATCCACCTACCTTGGCCTCCCAAAGTGCTGGGATTACAGGCGTGAACCACCATACCTGGCCACGTTTTTTAAATATCAAATAGAAGTGTTGGTTTCTGCTGAATCCTTTGAGGTACAGTTGCCAAAAAGTGCAAGTACACTTATTCTGCATAATAAAGTTGAAAAAAAATTAGGTATTCGTTAAAGTTTGCATCTTTTTATCCTCCTCATAACTTTTTTTTTTGGACAAAGTCTTGCTTTGTCTCAGACTGGCATGCAGTGGCACAATCTCAGCTCACTGCAACCTCTGCCTCCCAGGTTTAAGCGATTCTCCTGCCTCATCTTCCCAAGGAGCTGGGACTACAGGCACATGCCACCATGCCTGGCTAATTATACTTTTAGTAGAGATGGGATTTCACCATGTCGCTCAGGCTGGTCTTAAACTCCTGAACTCAAGTGATCTGCGACCCAACTTGGCCTCCCAAAGTGCTGGGATTACAGGTGTGAGGCACTGTGCCAGGCCTCTTCTTATAACCTCTTAAAAGAGATTGTGCTCTAGCAATCAGTGATTTTCTGTTTTTCTCAAAGAAGCAATAAATGCTATTGAAATTTAAATCAAGAAAGGGAAAAATTGGAGATAATTGTGGTGAAATCATGATAATAATTTAAGGCACTCAGTTTTTATTTTTATTTTTTAAATAAACAACTCTCTAGCCATGATTCAATTAATTATCATAATGTTCCCTTGAGGAAGTTAAGCTGCTGGCATTTTTTGATGAATAAAGATGCTATATTTTACTCTGAGAGGTACCTCTCCCAGCTTTATTTTTAACATTAATTGTCCTTTGCCTAAAATATGATAAAGTATTGCAATAACACCACATATGTTCTTTCCATGTTGTAGCAGGAGAAGCCACAGACAAAACTCCTCAGACACTGAGTTAAAGAAGGAAGGGGTTTATTCGGTCAGGGGCATCAGCAAGACTCCTGTCTCAAGAGCCAAGCTCCCCGAGTGAGCAATTCCTGTCCCTTTTAAGGGTTCACAGCTCTAAGGGGGTGCGTGTGAGAGGGTCGTGATTGAGCAAGCAGGGGGTATGCGACTGGGAACTGCATGTACCAGTAATTAGGGCGGAACAAAACAGGATAGGCATTTTCACAGTGCATTTCTATACAATGTCTGTAATCTATAGATAACATAACCGATTAGGTCAGGGGTCGATCTTTAACTACCAGGCCCAGGGTGTGGCGCCGGGCTGTCTGCCTGTGGATTTCATTTCTGCCTCTTAGTTTTTACTTATTCTTTCTTTGGAGGCAGAAATTGGGCATAAGATGGTATGAGGGGTGGTTTCCTCCCTTATTCCCCTGTTGAGACTCTCACTCATTTTATTAGTGGGAGATCTCACTTTCATTTTCACTACCCATGTCTTCTTGCAAGACAGATGGATAGTGATTCATATAGTACAGTTGTGCTGAAGCATTTTGGTGAACTAAGGTAGCGATGAGGCTTTTTATCATTTGAAGAAGTACAGGTGGCAAACAAGGGAGCAGTAAGCAGGTTCCTATTACTATTATAACTCTTATTACAAGAGTTTTAAATTCTCCTAGCGCTGGGAACCATTTTCCAAACATGGCCCCAGGATCAAACCCATGCCACACTTGCAAGGGCACATGTGCCAGTTTTGTCATATCTCTAACTATGTCTTCAACTACTTGCCCTTGGTTACGTATGTGTAGGCAGCAATTAGTAAGGTGAAGTTTCCTACAGACCTCTCCTTCAGCTGCTAGCAAATAGTCAAGAGCTGATCTATTTTGATAGACAGCATTTCTCATCTGAGTTTCTTACCTGGCCAGAATAGTTAAGGCTCTGCCGGTTTTATTAGTGATTATTTTTAAGACAGCTTGTAACCGTATGATTCGGTTGATCATGTAAATGGGGGTCCAGTATCCCCAAGAGCCATCTTGTGCCTAAGTAGCAGGCCTATAATATTGTATGATGCTCTCAGGGGGCCATTTATCATTTTTTCAATTTCTTATAGCTATGCTTCCCTTTTCGCAGGAAGCATAGACAGGGAAGCCCAGGATTTCACCTGTTTTTTTTTTTTTTTTTTTTTTTTTTTTTTTTTTTTTTTTTTTTTTTTTTTTTTTGAGACAGAGTCTTGCTCTGTCGCCCGGGCTGGAGTGCAGTGGCCGGATCTTAGCTCACTGCAAGCTCCGCCTTCCGGGTTCACGCCATTCTCCTGCCTCAGCCTCCCGAGTAGCTGGGACTACAGGCGCCCGCCACCTCGCCCGGCTAGTTTTTTGTATTTTTAGTAGAGACGGGGTTTCACCGTGTTAGCCAGGATGGTCTCGATCTCCTGACCTCGTGATCCGCCCGTCTCGGCCTCCCAAAGTGCTGGGATTACAGGCTTGAGCCACCGCGCCCGGCCGATTTCACCTGTTTTTATGGGCAGTAGAAAGAAAGATGGTTTAATAGTGCCAATAACACAACTATCTGCCCACTGGTCAGGTAATTTGATGTAAGCTCTGTGACCACATATCCAGTATAATCCAGTGGGGACTGTCCAGTCCCAGTGGGACTCTGGGTGGGTCTGCACGGTTTGCAACTTTGGGAATTTACTAAATGGATTTCTCTTTGTGTGATTTGAACTCCACCAAGTGACTGTCTTTGTGGTACCATTATACAGTTTCTGTCTCAGACAACTAAGTCATCCTACGGGGTGAGTGAATTCTTTCCCTTCTCTAGCTATGCAATATTGTCCAAGAATTGAGGCTTTTAGGACCCAGAAATTATCAGGGTGATTCTTTTGAGCCGGGAATTCATCAGAAACTGGGTCTGTAAGTACTAATTCTTGGGCTTCCCAAGGCCATTGATCTCTCATTACAGTTCCTCCACATACATAATATGAAGTGACATTGAGAGACTGGGCTACATGCTCGGCTAATTGCAAAAACAAATTTCTTGGTTTTCCTGGAATTTCTGGTACTGACACTTTTAGTTTATCACAGAAGTTTTGAAATACTGTCTCAGGAGAGTGTTTATAAACTTTTTCTCAAACCACGATATTTACTTGAAGATCCAATCTAACTCCATCAATTTTTAGGGTTACATGTTCCCCTTTTTTTCCAGCGAGGATCAAGAGGATTGGTTATTAGTAGCTCTAAGGGATTACATTGTCCCTTAGTACAGGGAGGGCCATTTTTTCCTTTCTGAAGGTGGACTGGATCTTTTTCATATTTTTTCTTTAATCCAAGTGGCCTAAATGACACAAGATCAATATTTACATTTATTTCCACACAGTCCTAATTTATGACAGATGTACTTATTTTCTGCCATATAATCTCCTTTCTAAAGAAAACTACACCTTATTCCTAACCTATTACTATTAATGACAGCACAGGCATCAAATTTTAAGGTGACTTGTTTGCGTACCCTTTTTTTTTTTTTTTTCTGTTTTGGCTAACACTTTACTTGTATCATTTATGAGCCCCTACCAGTCTTCAGTTCTTAATCTTATTTTAAAAACTGTGGTCATGGGAGACTCAGATGGTTCACAACACACATCAGGTTGGTCATTTCCTAGGCTACATACCATGTATAGAATAACATTATACAAACAAGCTCTTTTTAGAGTTCCAGTACACTTATAATAACCATAATATAATAGGACCGTAGCAACCTTTTGTCCTACCTCAGTGACTTGATGTATACACTGGAAACAGCTCTCAGTCTGAGCAAGGTCAGTTGAAGTCCTTACTGTACAAGTCCAAATTTTAAGGAAAATGAGTTCCATGATGAGTCTTCTCATGCTTTGGCCATGCGTAGACCAGTCAGCTTCCGGGTGTGACTGGAGCAGGGCTTGTCGTCTTCTTCAGAGTCACTTTGCAGGGGTTGATGAAGCAGCTCCCATCCATGTACTGCTCACAGTCTACTGATGTTTAAGGATGGTTTTGGAGGTTGGGCCCGCTAGAATAAACTGAGTCCAACACCTCTACACAGTTTTTTGTTCAACTGGGCTCTCTGATCCTAGGAGCAAGTGGTGGGGTTTAGGATGTTGCAAACTTCAATGGCTATGTGGGGATTTTCACATAGCGATCTTTGATACTTGGTTAATCTAGCATTTGTTAACCAATGATGTGCTTTGGTGTTTATCAAAGTTACCACAGCATAGGGGGCCTTTATATTCAGGTTTTGCCTAAGGGTTAGTTTATCTGCTTCTTGTGCTAACAGGGCCGTTGCTCCTAGGGCCCTTAGACCTGGGGGCCACCCTTTGGAAACCCTGTCTAGTTGTTTTCAGAGATAGGTCTTGGCCAGGGCCCCACAGTCTGGGTTAAAATTCCAACTGCCATTTTTTTCTCTTTCTGGCATATAGAGTGTAAACAGTTTTGTCAGGTCAGGTAGCCTCAGGGCTAGGGCTGACATGAGCTTTTCTTTTAACTCATGAAAAGCTCGTTGCTATTGATTGTAATCAATGTAGTTTATCTCATCTACATTTTTATTCACTGTCACCCACCAAAATGTTGAATGAAATCCTGCAGCTATTTGATTTCAACCTTTTACATTGATCTGGTATTCCTGGTGGGACTCCAGTTGAGTCTAAACAGACATGAGAGCCGAAAGACCCATAAGGAGCTTCTCTCATTTTACAATGTCTTATTTTTTTCCTTGTGGTTGATGAAATGCCAACGTGAAAGGGATAGGCAATTGGACTAAAAGTACAAGTGCCACTCCAGTTATTTGGCAGAGTGCCCAGTAAAGGTCCACCACAATACCACCACACATCTGCTCGGGGATGAACAAGGGCTGACTGATTGATGAGCTCTTGAAAGTTCTTAAGCTCACTGCATCCCTTCAGGTCTCCAAGGAGTGCTAAGTTTCCTCCCTGTCATGAGAGACACGAAGTGAACTTAGCGTTGGGAGTCGGAGGCTGGATGGCCCTCAGGGGCTGACCCGCAGGGTGCCAGACTTTGGGATATAACAGAGAGAGCTTGGCATGACTTATTACTCCAGGCTGTAGAATCCTGGTAAAGAGCTACCATGCAGCCCATGCCTGGTCGACTGGAGGACCACCTTAGTGGAAAGGGGACAATCTGGGCCTCTGGCCTGCCATGTGCACAAGCATAATGATTGCTTTTGTTTAACGTGCAGATGGAATATTTGATCCATTTTAACCAGGCATTTGCACCTTGGTATTCTGTCTTAATTGCTAAAGTTTGTTTTAAGTCTTTAACTTCTATGATCCTCTAGTGAAATGAATGTATGGTTTTAGGAAATTACAAAAAAAAAAAAATTACAAAAAACAAAAAATTACAAGTTAGGGTAGTCCATCCTTGCTCTTTAGTGGTCCACAGAACATTGGACCAACTATGGCATAAAAGCTCTACATCGAGGGGCAAGACTCCTGGTTGGCACTGGGGTCTTTATCAAAATCTCCCCAGATTAAATGGTCCTAGTTTACTAATGCCCAGTCTGAGAAGAGTCAGGAAGGACAGAAGTACTTTTCTGAAGTAGAAAGCTGTCTTTGACTTGGCAAGTCCTTACAGGGTATATAACAAGGCAAGCATTAAATGCAATAATTTGAGGCAAAATTGACATGGTTATGTTAATAACCAGACAGTCAGCAGTAGAATGAGGAAAGAAGAAAGAGTAATAGAATAGATGAAAAGAGTTAAATTTTTCTTAGCTTTAGTTTGGTAGGGTTTTCCCCTGGGACTATGGCCCATGACTCTAGAGGGAGTGATGCTTTCTTGACTCGGGTGTGATGAGTCCATCCCTTTTTTTTTGCTGTATGAACAGCAGTCTTGGTGGTTAGCAGCACAAGATAGGGTCCTTCCCAGGCTGGCTCAAGGTTTTCTTCTTTCCACCTTTTGACGAGAACATGATCTTCAGGCTGGTGCTGGTTTACCAGAAATTCTAGGGGGTGGTACATGTGCTAAAAGACTTCTAGTTTTTTTTTTTTTGGTGAGAAAGGAAGGTGGAAAATAAACCAAGTATATAATTTTTAAGAAATTGACCTTTTGTTTTAAATGTGGGGACCTTGGCAGGACTTTATAGTCCTTAATGCCTTTTTACTGAGAAATTTCCTTTAGCATCTATTTTTAGTAGTTTTTAAACCAAAGAAAGCCAAATACCATTTTACATTTAACAATGCTTCTCATATGATTTTTATACCAGATAAGCTAAATTTTATCTTTATATTAATGTGTTATTAATGTTAAACCTAATTTTATTAAAACCTTGTAGACATATTTATTTAATTTTTAATGTTTGACCATAAGGTAAAATTTTATAGACTCTTTTTAACCTTTTATAATTTTTGCTGAAGAGCAAGTTGGTGCTTTAAGAAAAACCTGTTATGCTTTTTCTTTAATGTCCAGTTCACAGAAAAACTGGATGATACTTCTTTAACTTTAGCTAATATATTTACACACAGAATTTTCTTTACAATTAATGTTTTAAAACGTGCTTAAACCTTCAAAACAATAATTTTTTTAAACTTTTTACTGTAGATAAAAATGTACATTCTTATGCCTCCTTATAATCCTTTTACCACAGGTATATTTTACTTTTCTTATACACCTTGCACATAAACTGTTTGTTTTTTTTTTTCCCCTATAGTTTTACATTCAGGAGGCCTAGTTACTTTTAAATCATACAATAGTTTTTGCATAAATTCCTTTTTATAACATTTTCCTGTTTCATGACTTTTGCAGACAATTCTTTGACATGCCTTAACTTTCTGACTTATTACAAATATTTCTTTCTTTAAACAACCAGTTAATTTATTTCAGAACAAGAATTTACAACATAATACTCTTTTTTTGTATAAAGTTTGCCCTCCCTTTCCCCCCTCCCCTTTTTTTTTTTTTTTTTCCTTAGGATACTTCTGAACTGGTGAGGTGTGCTTACAATGAGGTTTCTTCTAAAAGTTATTTTTTTTAATTTTTTTTTTTTTGGTTAGCAAAGCAGTTGCCGCTACAGATTGAATGCATTTGGGCCATCCGTGGGTTACTGGGTTAAGGTTCTTTGATAGGAAGGCCTCAGTGCTTTGGGGATACGCCCTTGTTTACACTGACAACAAAGTGATATTGGAGTGTTATAGGGTTACTGAGAATACCTTCAGTTGTCAATTATAGGTTTTAAATTTACCTTGGCTTTTAAAGGAATAGGGTACACTTTTTTTTTTAACTGCTTGTATATCTCTCTCTTTCTTTCTCTCTTTTTGTCTCTCTCTCTTTGACTTTTCTTTTGTCTCTGTCTCTTCTCTCTCTCTGCCTCTCTCTTTCTTTATTCCTCTCTCTCTCTCCTTGACTCCTTCTTTGTCTGTCTCTTCCTCTCTGTCTCTTCCTCTCTCTCTTTGCCTCTTTTCCTCTTTATTCTTTCCTTTCTCTCTCTCTGCTGGTCTTTCTTTGCCTCTGCCAGCCGCTTATGCTGCTGTTCTCTCAACCACTGTGTGTTGCGGGTGGGGGGTCTAAAACCAGCTGTAACCAAGTGTCTATGTAGGGGAACTGGTCTGAGTTCCTTGGCTTACAGGTTACCTTGTGCCATATCTTTGAAACAAGGGACTTGTTCAGGCTTCCTCCTTTTTTTTTTTTTTTTTTTTTTTTTTTTTGAGGCAGCGTCTCACTCTGTTGCCCAGGTTGGAGTGCAGTGGCATGATCTCAGCTCACTGCAAGCTCCACCTCCCAGGTTCATGCCTTTCTCCTGCCTCAGCCTCCCAAGTAGCTGGGACCACAGGAGCCTGCCACTGTGCCCGGCTAATTTTTTTGAATTTTTAGTAGAGACAGGGTTTCACCGTGTTAGCCAGAATGGTCTTGATCTCCTGACCTAGTGATCTGTCACCCTGGGCCTCCCAAAGTGCTGGGATTATAGGCGTGAGCCACCACATCTGGCCCAGGCTTCCTTCTAATGGCCAACCTACCTCTAATGCTGGCCAGTCTATCTGACACAAAGTTTTAAGTTTTCCTAGTGTCATAGTACTCCATAGTCTCCTTTAAATTCTTTTTTGAAATTTTCAACACAGTTCCTAGTAGGGTGGGCTTATTTGTGCTTGACCTATGCTTCTTCAAGACAAAACAGCAAGCTCACACCACACGAACACCACAAAACAAAGAACGGGTAAAAGGGGCACACACACACTTTTGCTGTTTGCACCAAACCAAAATCAAAACCAAAATCAGAGTATCCAGAAATCCAAGCCAGGTCAAAACTAAAACCAAAGTATGAAGCAATCCAAGTCAAGTCAAAAACAAAAACCAAAGTGCTGGTACAGGCACACCGTGGGTGATCAGGCCACGCTTCCACTCAAATGGAGTAGGCAAGTTCCCAAGAGCAATCCTGCCAAGCAATTCAAACCAAGTCAAAACCAAAACCAAACCAAAGTGCCGATAAAGGCATGCCATGGGTGATCAGGCCACGCTTCCACTAAAACGGAGTGGGCAAGTTTCAAAGACTAGTCTTACCAAGTTTTAGATGTCCAGACTTCAAGTGCCTGTTCCTTCCTGGTGTTCAGCCACTGTGTTGATCCTTCACGGGGCCCTGCCACACACTGCTCTGGCGAGGCGTCCCACTGGGGCAAATGCCTACCCAGGAGCGCTCTCAGGATCTGCCTCGCTCGGGCTAGTTGGAGTCCTCTGCAGGAATGTTCCACAGGGCAGGCTTAAGCCGCCTAAGGCGCCGCCTCGACCATCTGCCAATCACCTCGCTTCCCAGTCAGGGACCCAAGAAATGTAGCCGGAAGAGCCCAGACAAAACTCCTCAGACACCGAGTTAAAGAAGGAAGGGGTTTATTCGGCCGGGGGCATTGGCAAGACTCCTGTCTCAAGAGCGGAGCTCTCCGAGTGGACAATTCCTGTCCCTTTAAAGGGCTCACAACTCTAAGCGGGTGGGTGTGAGAGGGCCGCGGTTGATTGAGCAAGCAGCGGTACCTGACTGGGGGCTGCATGCACCGGTAATTAGGGTGGAACAAAACAAGATAGGGATTTTCACATTGCATTTCTGTACAATGTCTGTAATCTATAGATAACATAACCGATTAGTCAGGGGTAGATCTTTAACTACCAGGCCCAGGGCGTGGCGCCAGCCTGTCTGCCTGTGGATTTCATTTCTGCCTTTTAGTTTTTACTTCTTCTTTCTTTGGAGGCAGAAATTGGGCATAAGACGATATGAGGGGCGGTCTCCTCCCTTAATGTGGTCAAAAATATATCATCTTCAGGTTTATTTTATGTATTTGATACACAAAGAAATGTAGTTCTCTACTACAGTTTAGTGCATTCAAGCTCTTCTTAGTTTTCCAAATAAATAAGAATTTAATAACTAAATTGACTTTACCAGCCTTCAGGAGCTTATCAGCTTTTCCATCAATTTACTGTGTGCTGTTGCCCCAGTTCTTTTAGTTTTTGTTCCTTATTTTTTCCTTTATAAAAGTTGATAATTAAATTACTCCGTTAATATTTTAATTTCTTAGATGCACTGTACAAATTTGAAATAATTTTATTGTCATTATGCCTAATATCAGTCTCTATCAGTTAAAAGGAAAAGTGTCAGTGGAAGCAATGGCTAGATGTTTTATACTCCAATGTTCTAACACTTCCTTAAGTTTTCAGAGATGTCTGTGCAAAGCATACATCTCAATAGGTGTCACTTCCTGATTATTTTGTTTTCTATTGAAGAAGAGAATTATGGATAGGGCAGAAATAGAGTTTGAAACTTTCTTTAGAAGTTTTAGGTATATATAGATTCATAGAGTGCTAGAGCTGGAAATGACCCTAGTAATAATGTGGTCCTGCTCTCTCATTTTTCAATACATTAAGCTGTGTAGGATAGTGATTAAGCAAAAGTATATGGAGACAGATACACCTGAGTTTGAATGCTGACTCTACAGCTGAAGATCTCTATAGACTTGGCCAAAACCTAGACCCTGATCTTTTTAACTTTTATAATTGAATTATTTATTTCTAATTTGTCAAACCATTGGTGATAAATAAAGCAATGCATTCAAAATACTTGTATGGAGAATAAAAGAGGGAGGAATAGGAGATTTTAAAAGAAATGGAGTGGTGTGCTTCTTTTTGCACAGACCTACCAGGAAATTTTTTTTTTCTTTTTTTTTTTACTACTAATGTTCTTTGATTCAATTTTCCATTGCTCTTCTCTTTCTCCTCTTCTGGACTGGGCCATGGATAAGGCGTGCGTAGGCATTGACATGTGGATATGTCTACTTTGCCTCTGTATCTGTTAACTTCTATTGCACTAGTTTCCATTGAGAACTACAAAATGAACAAGTTTGGGGGGTGAGCCAATTTGATAAAGATCACTGTCTCTTCCTGTGTTGCTTAATGCCCCAGCAGAGTACGGCAATCAACTACTCATGTCTTCTTCATTAGGCATATGGTATATACATATATTTTTTTCTTTTGAATTTCAGTATAGATTTGGGACATGATAAGTGCTCATGATGAATGGATGAAGTTTACATTTCAGATTAATAATAGAAAATATGTTTATAAAGGGGAAATACAGAAAGCCTTGCATGTGATGTGTACTGAATTATAAATCAAGAAGCTGTGAGAGCTTGACATATATAATTTATGGTCATCATACTTGATAAGTTTGCATGTGTTTAGCATGCCCCTGTCTATGAGGACTCTCTTTTAAACATAATGATTACACTTGATATGAATATAAATATTTGCTTAATATATGAAGAATGTGACACTTTCTTTGACATTGATCTATTTATGGGTACTTTGGTTTAAAAAAACTGCATACTTCATCTCAATTGCTATTCCCAAAGTGCTATAGTTTATTGAGCTCTTAATATGTGTCAGGCACTGTAAAAGAATCTCTGTATTTTACATTTTATTCCTTATAATTATAATAAAGGAGTTTTGGTACCTTATTTTCAACCTAGTACATTGAAGCATTCTGGTGATAAATGGCAATACTAAATTCATAGATAATTTCACGAATGTGTTAGTGGGTTTTTTCCTCCAATGTGACCTGCTAATGAATTTCCTAATGGTCTGATCTAAATCTGTTTTTGATAATAATAATGAGGTAAGAGCCGGTAGATGGACAATTACTAGAAAGATGAAATAGTATGAATAGTGCACATACTTGGATAATAGACCCATTTGAATTGTCTGTGGGGCAACAGCAAGAACACTTGACCTTCATCTACTTTTCCCTACATATTGCTTCTCAATACCTAAACTAGATTCACAAGCAGAAAGAGGGTGCATGATTCAGTGAGGGGAATTTGCTCTTAAGAGAGTACTGCTACAAATTCTCTAACAAAAACAAGCGCCTTATGTCATGCGGGTCCATGTGAAGAGACCACCAAACAGGCTTTGTGTGAGCAATAAAGCTTTTTAATCACCTGGGTGCAGGTTGCCTGGGTCCGAAAAGAGAGTCAGCGAAGGGAGATAAGGGTGGGGCCATTTTATAGGATTTGGGTAGATAAAGGAAAATTACAGTCAAAGTGGATTTATTCTCTGGCGGGTAGGAATGGGAGTCACAAGGTGCTGAGTGAGGGAGCTTTTTGAGCCAGGAAAAGGACTTTCACAAGGTAATGTCATCATTTAAGGCAAGGACAGGCCATTTTCACTTCTTTTGTGGTGGAATGTCATCAGTTAAGGCAGGGGCAGGGCGTTTTCACTTCTTTTGTGATTCTTCAGTTACTTCAGGCCATCTGGGTATATACCTGCAAGTCACAGGGGATGAGATGGCTGGGCTTGGGCTCAGAGGCCTGACAGGGGATGCAATGGCTTGGCTGGAAAATTTCAGACACATACTAAGTCACAAGTTAATTTATTAACATTAAGAATAAACTACTTTTATTTACTTAATAATTTTAGTAGAAGTATTTTTAAAGGTGTCAGACTCTTCTGACATTTTAAATGTCACTGAAAGCTCTTTATAAAATTATTATAAAATAATATAAATTTAGATTTTAAAAGGATTTTGGAAGTCATTAAATCAAACTCCCAAAGTATAAAGATATAGGGATGAAGGCTCCAAGATAAATGATTCCCTGTGGATTTACTGATCCAGACTGAGTATCTATTACAGTGCACTGATGGCATAAGGCCATTAAGACTGCACCATTTTTCTCTTATAATGGAGGGCTGTATGCCCCCAATGCAAAATGAGTCCATAATTTTGAACCTGATGTTTACATTCTTTTGTCTTACTACTTCTTGTAAGCTGTCATTTCTACTTCTGCTCTGATTCTGAAGCCCTCCTATTTCTTTATATTTTATTCCTCTTATCCAGTTTGGGCTAAGAAACAAATCTGAACTAGATTTAATATATGAGTGAGTAATCTTTGAATGAGGATGTAGGGACTACTGTGAATAAAATGTTTGTCTTTCAATTTTTTTCATTTGGGTTTATTTATTTTGACTATGTTCTACAGTTGGAGATGGTGGCAAGAGTTGGGAAGATTCTGGTCTGAGTATAACGTAATTGGTTTTCTGAAAAATTGAGAAGGGTGAACTGCAAATGAAAGCAAGGCACTGCTGCATAAACATTTGGATAAATGTTTAAGTTAGACATTGAAAACAAGTTAGTAAACCACCACCAAAACAAGAGGAAGAAATAATCCCAGAATAGTGGCAAAATTATGGGATTTTAATGTGTGCAATTAGAACAAAAATGTAGAAGTTCTACAAGAACGTAGTCTTGTCAATTTATTTTGTAATCACTGAAAAGCAAACAATCTAATTTTAGAAATGCTAAGAATAGATATGTGCATATTATCTTTCTGACTCTGTATGTAAAGAGTCTAGTTTGGAAGAATCCCATTCGAACAAGCATTATGTACTTGGAGAAATACTCTCAGGTTTTCCCTCAGTGTTTACTCAAATGCTCACTAACACATGCAGTCAGAAAGAAGAATGAAACCCAGGTTCTGGAAGATTTAAAGCAATAATTGTCATCGATTTTTTTGGAACAGAAAGCATTACACTGCCAAAATTGTGTGCTAAGGACATTATTAAACAATGAAACATAATCAAATAGTGACATTTTGTGGGAAGCTCTTTAAAATGTACCATTTGGTTACTAGCACTGCACACAACTCAAACATTTCAGCAGTGATTTGGATTTTTGCTTTGTTTTGTTTCCGGTATAATAGCAGGTGTCTTATTTTTGTATTAGTTCATTTTTATTATAAGCAAGTTCATTCATGATTGCATGTTTCACAAATCAGACATGAAATGCTTCTAACCTTTATTGTATCAATTGTATATTAATGCTTAATGCTAGGATATAAGATGATCACTTCTAGTTTATCACTTCTAGTTTATTACAATGTAGTAAAAGACACTAATGATGATGATATTGTCGATTATTACATATAACAAATACTGTTCTAAAGAATTTACATACATCAACTCATTTGATGTAGCATATGGAAATGAATTTTTAACCAGTAAGTACTTTATGACAAAAAGTGTGTCTCCTCCTGTATGACTCTTGCAACAGATAATGGCTCCTGAAATTCAACCATTAAGGAAGCATTTTAAAAGATTTACACTGGATGCCCAAATAGTTCAGTTCTCAGGGTGTATTTGTGTTTAAGGTATTGTCTCTTTTAGTTGCAAATCTACCCTTCTATAGTTTACTTTGTAATGCTGGTGCTGATCTGCACTGCTTTCATTTCTCCTTTTAAGATGCTTCCTACTCAGTTCTGAGAATAGAAGGCAGGATAGGGAGATAAAAAGGCAGGAAAAAAAGGAAAGAAAAGACTTCTTCGATTCATCCTATTGCTGTTCCTGCATGAGGACCATCCTGATAATGGCCCTCCAGCCCGGCAGCAGCAATTGTTTCAGACTCTAAATTCTTAATATTTCCAGGATTAGCCTCATTGGGCTAATACAGATATTACTTCTTTCTTAAAAGTTTGGGCCCCAGCTTCTTGGGAATCTTCCACCAAGAAGATAATCCCAACCCCTTTCTTCTCTTGTGCCCCCAGCCTTAAGAATGGTAGCTATTTTTCTGTCTGGAATGCACTTGATGCCAAGAGATTCTGGGATATATTTGGTCATGTCTATGGCTTTTAATGAAATACTGACTTCCTTGCAAATGGGAAATGAGGTACTAATAATTCATGACATCAAGTCACATCAGTTAACTAAAATAATCACTTCTAGTTTATTACAATGCAGTAAAAGACACTAAGTCTTCTACACTTAATTATTATAGTAGTTATGATGACTACAAAAGCTGTGGGTGGGATGTCCTCTTCTGACTGGAGAATCTACAGACAGAAAAGTATAAGTTTGGCATTTTTAATTCTCAGTTTGAATGAAAAAAGAACAAAAGCACCCCTATGGCAGCCAAAATAATTTCTTAGTTTTTGTAGCTGCAGGACTGTCTTCTCTTTAAAAAGCAGATGCATATTTTATTTGTGCTAATTGTAGAATTTCAATATAAATTGAAATCCAGCACTTGCTATGCCACTTAGGAAAAATTCAGAACATGAATTGTGAAGAACAATGAGGCCGAAACTTGTATGATGACTCTGAGTGGATTCAGTTAATACTGAGAATCTGACAACTCAAGAATTTCTGGCCGGGCGCGGTGGCTCACGCCTGTAATCCCAGCACTTTGAGAGGCCGAGGCAGGCAGATCACGAGGTCAGGAGATCGAGACCATCCTGGCTAACACAGTGAAACCCTGTCTCTACTAAAAATACAAAAAATTAGTGTGGCGTGGTGGCGGGTGCCTGTAGTCCCAGCTACCGGGGAGGCTGAGACAGGAGAATGGCATGAACCCAGGAGGCGGAGCTTGCAGTGAGCAGAGATCCGGCCACTGCACTCCAGCCTGGGCGACAGAGCGAGACTCCGTCTCAAATAAAAAAAAAAAAAAAAATTTCTAAGATTTTCTTGCTAGTGAAAGGAATCCATCTTCTTGGATCTGACAAGACTATGGATTAAGACTTTTCAGTAACTCTGCCAGATAAAGAACTCCAATCAACCAGTTAAGATGCTATCAAAGAGAAAAGGCTAGTGGAAGAAGGAATTTATAAATATCAACTACAGCCATGAAAACTATAGCACCTATACATATCTTACTCTTTACTGGTTATCCTTTACATAGATATGGATATAGTTATATATACATAAAAGTCAAATGGATATTTAGATATATTTGCATTTGCATATAATAAAAGGTCTCATTCTTTACCTCCCTTTTGCTGTCACCTTACTATTTTATATAAATATTTTTTCATCCTATATATTTGAAACAGTTTGTCTGTGTCCCCTCCCAAATCTCATCTTGAATTGTAGCTCCCATAATTCCCACGTGTTGCGGGAGGGACTTGGTGGGAGGTAATTGAATCATGGGGGCAGATCTTTCCCACGCTGTTCTTGTGATAGTGATAAAGTCTCATGAGATCTGATAGTCTTATAAAGGAGAGTTCCCCTACACAAGCTCTCTCTTGCTGCTGCCATGGAAGATCTCCCTTGCTCTTCCACCATGATTGGGAGGCCTCCCCAGCATGTGGTACTGAGTCAATTAAATCTCTTTCCCTTATAAATTACTCAGTCTATGATATGCCCTTATTAGCAGCATGTGGACAGACTAATACAATATTTTGTAATTCAGTCTTTAGGAAACAGAATATTCCACTGGGACTGTGATTGTGAAAGAGTAAATAGCATCACTCAGAAATAGATACTGTGATGGATACTGTAGCTGTTGGGATTTTTGTGTACCTCCTTTTTGGACAAATGATGAGAGCACATTTGTTTGTATGAAGGATACTTGCATCTTACTGCTGTGAAACGGTATAAATATTAATATATACAAAAGTATGTCAATGGTACTGAATAACCAAAGGGACAAGCTATGCTAGTTAGTAAGCAATTATCTGTCAGCTTTATATCCAAACTCTATACTCTATTTCTTGATGCCTGGGCTAGAACTCTGTGATTTTCATTTCTTCTCTGACACAAGGATTTCTGTGAGGTTCTGCTGATAGCAGAGGAGTGAGACAGGAAGACAGGAGGAAAATGAAAGGCATTTTGTCTCTTTCATTGACTTACTTTTTCTCTTGATGTTGCCTTTCACCTTGTGACAACAGTTGGTTTCAGTCTCCAGTTTTTTGCATTCCCAGAACCAGTCTCATTGTGTCCTCCCACAGTTACTAGTAGCTCTTCCTCAAGAACCTGAGCCCATATACGCAAGTGTTCTCCTTCACGCTCTGAGATTTTAGCAGCCATGGACAAACCGTAGAGATCTGAGACCTGGTTCTGATGAGCCCCTCCTCAGAGGGAATAGAATAAATAGAATCTTCTGTGGTGTTTTCTAAATTGTTTTCTGGAAAATGCCACTCCCAGGATTTCCTCCATGCAAAATGGTACTTAGAGTTATATGAATTTGGGAAATGTTACAGTATTAGAGATTTATAGTGCACATAATATCATCATGGCTGTGAGAAGACCAGCAGAAAAGACATTTGCTTCACTTTGCCTCAACATCTCTCCTCCAGTTTTTTAACTAAGGAAACTGTTTTATTATCACTTAACCACTAGTACCATCCCATGGCATACACTGAGAAACATCATTCTCTGGAATCCTGAGAATTTGAAAGTTTTATAGTTGTATAAAGTTTTTTCTTGAAATATCCCTTCATAGGGGAGGAACATAAGGTCTATAATTCTTTACTTGATTTTATCTATCTGTTCTAGCTGTAAGCATAAATGCTGACTGAGAGTAATAAGTGAGATGTAGAATGAAGGCTGACAAGGGGCACAAGTGATGTCAGAACTCCAGGAAAATTATTACAAAAAGTGACATACAATTGAGACAATACCAGAGAATACAAGAGGGGAAAAAAGAATAGGGTCATATCATATAAGATGAGGACATGTATAGGTATGGTTAAATGAACAAGCTATGTATTCACACCGCTTGAGTCTGATTATCAGCTACAGCACTTGAGTGCTCTTTGATTTTGAACAAAATTATTTATCTTCTTTGAGCCTTAGTTTCTTCATCTTTAAACAGAGATAATAGCAGTATATTCTTTACAGGTTTGTGAGGTAGATTAATGTGACCTAGCATATAAGATGATTAACACCCACCTGACATTTAATTATTTAATATACCCTGTATAATTATACCAATTTTATTTAGATAGAAAATAATAATGAAACAAACATACATGGTTCAAAATGAAAGGGTCTTTGAAGAGCATCTAATCAGCTCCCTCATTCTATAGATGAGAATACAGTTGAGTCTCCCAAAAACAAAGATATTGGGCCAAGGAGCTAAATGATACAGAAGTTGCACAGACACCTCAGTCTCCTCACACTTAGTAGAGTGCTGTTTCAATTAAACTTAAAGTTGTTTAGCTGTAGTATGTTTGCATTTTTCTGGGTAAAAGTAAGAGTAGTAGTATTAAATTTTTTTTTTTCTGGGTTCTGGTCTCAAGGTGATCTCTGTGATGTTTAAGACCCAGGAACATCTAATGAGGGGTTTGTCCATTTAGACAAATCATACCACATGCTTTCTCCTACTCTTAGTTCCTGCTTCCCTATAACAATTCTATGTGGGAGAAATACTGTTAGAGTGAAGCATCAGGAAGGAATAGGATTGATTGAACAGGAAAAGAGGAAAGATGAACTATTTGAATATAAATTCAAATCTTTTATCAGCACTACGTAACTGAGCCTGGTTGTCCCATTTCTCCTACCTCTCACCAGGAGCAATAGCATTGGGGTAGAGGTAACCACTTCGCTTCTCCACACCTAAAGAAAGTCTCTCTAGGTGCATGAAACAGATCCAGAGAACCATGTTTATTGTTGTTTTATTTAGTGTTATAATTAGAAATGTGGAAAACACAAGAGATAACCATAGTCATAATATATAAGGCTTCCTTATAATGACTCCTTTTTTCTACAACCTCATAGAATTATAGTAAGTGTATTATTTTAGAAGGAGAATTTGGTATCATAAAACACTCTGAATTTTAGTCCAACTACAGCTATGTACATATGTATACATAATTTATGAGCTATGTATAATTTATATGTATACAAACACCACATTTTATTGAGGTAAAAGAGCACAGCAAGGTTAAAAACAAATGGCTAAGCTCAACATAGGCTTTACAATGCCACTGAAAGCCATTTTACTAGCATAAAGGCCTCCAACATGCTGGTATTAACCTACTGATAAATATTTAGACTGTATTTATATTTTGCTCTCTTGGGAACTGAGCCAAAATAAACATATTTTAAGGCAACCTTTGGAAGTGTCAGCATTTCTTATTTTATCTGCCTTGTGGTAAATGTTATTCACAGTGACAATTAAAAATATTGAACAATGAAAGACAAAGGTTGTCAGATTCATCTTGAACCCATTTTATCCTCATAAAATTTTTTTCTAACATTCGGAAAAGTCATATTTTTCAGCAACCTTCAACTTTCTATTTCGAGGAGTAAGATTATTGCTTTTTTGCCCACACATGCGTACTGAAGCTGCGTTACAGATTTCCAATTTGATTTCGTGTTCTGAAAAGCATCTACACAAGTCTCAATGCTATTTTTTAAGAAAACATAGGAAACAGGAAACAAGAACTTAGAGAATTCAGGTTGTCCTGGCTGCAAGCTATTCAGCACTGCTACTCATTTCCATTGTATCTTTGGAAAGATAAACTATCCAGTATACAAGGTTGAATCCTGCAAATGCAACTGGGAAGAGAATTCGAGAATACTGGTCTATTTTACTGGTGCCTCCAAAGGCTGGAGAGAGTGGTGGGGGCGTGACAGGTGTTGATTGTAGAATGGGCGCTCTAGTGAGCACTTTACTGGCCTCAGAAGATGAAACTATTGGCAAGGACAGAGAAGTGATTCTTTTCTTCAGATGATATTTGGAGTCAGGATGCTGTGGAAAAAAGACAAATATTAAGCCCAAATGAAAGAATAGATATTGCTTAATTGCTTATTTATTCATTCTTTCACCATTGAGAAATATTTATTGACGATTTACTTTCTGTGTAAGGTCAAACATCAATGACTTCTTAATAGTATTTGATGGTGTTACTTTTCCAAGTAAGGCTTAAAATACATTGTGAAATAACTTACTTGCTTCCATCGGACATTCTATTATGCAATACATCAGCAAATAACACAAAGCATATTTCATGTCATATAACTATGGTAAGCATTGTATCCTTAGGGAGTGATGAGCCAGGTTGCAGAGGCATAGCCACCCCTGGTTGTGCAGTAGTCTGTAGGGCAATGGGTTTGGGCAATGGCGTGTGTTGGGAGGAGGGGTGAATTCCAATTTGGAATATGTGGACAATTAGTACAAAAAAATTACAGCCTGGTTTATTAAAACCATTCTTCTAGACACATTCCCAGCCTACATTCTCCTCTTTGCACAGTCATAAGCTTGAATCAGCTAAGATTTAAAAAATAAATAAAATTAGCCTATGTATGCCAAAGGCCAGTGACAAAGAATAAATATCCTTAAATTGAGTAGGATGACTGTTCATACCTTGAAATATGCCTGCCTCTTAGCTCAGAATTTCTATATTGTACACTTTTTACTTCCCATTCAGAACTTTCTAACTGGTCTTTCTCTATCCTCAGTCACTAAAAACGATTCATTTACTGAACTCAGATTTGTTATATGCTTCTTTCTAACACTAAACCTCCTGTTTCACTGAAATCATAAGACAATCAACTACAGTCTTGAATGGGATGTTTAACACAATAACTGGCAAGTGAGGTTAGGGTCCAGATAGGGGAAATGCTTTGTCCATGATGGCAGCAGGGCTAGCAATAAACTTCACTGGTCAGTTTCAGTGCCTGTTTCGTTCCAACATTTTTCTCATCTTTATTCTAAAGTATTGGGCCTAGTTCAGAGACTCTGATTCTGTTTGATTTAGATTCCTTTCATGCTGTTGGTGTCTAGGGGGCCCTCCTCTGATACCTATCTTTTCTTGTCTGCATCCTGTAACGATCACCCTCCTTGTGACTAGCTTGTCCTTGCTGGGCCTCTGCCTTCAAACACTTGCTGTGCATTACCCCTGATCTTGTAAAATGGCCTTGTTTCCTCACTGGCAGCAAAATCACCACTTTGCTGCCTGGCAGGGTATGTGACCCACGTGGGCAAACTCCCGTGGCTTTAGCCAGCAACACTGCGGCAACAGGATAAGACAGCTGCCTCCCCTTTGCTGGTTGAACCACAGGACCAAAATGACCCACCGATGTGGTGACATTTGGACTACAGGGACAACAACCTGCAAAACTTCTTTTCTATATTCCCTTCTTGATTTTGTTATTTGATTTGACATGAAACTTATTGGGTATCTAAATAATAATAGTTCTCACAGAGAGCTTAAGTTCACTGTTTTTAGGGGCCATGGAGAAATCTGTTTCTTTAACAAGAGCAAAAACAAATGGTGTAGTCAAGATTTGATTCAAAAAAACCACAGTGAATTCCAACCAAGGGCTATCTTTCTTATCTATTGGCCCAGAACTGTGGTACTCTGGACAGAATTAAATTAGTCATAGGTCTTAGAGGTAGAAGAGAGTTTAAAATATTAGAAGGGCTAGTATGCTGCTCTTGAAGAGGAGATGAGGGAAACTTTCTATTAAAAACAGATGGGCCGGACGTAGTGGCTGACGCTTGTAATCCCAGCTTTGGTAGGCCGAGGTGGGTGGATCAGAAGGTCAGGAGCTCAAGACCAGCCTGGCCAACATGGTGAAACCCCAACTCAGAGATACAAAAAATTAGCCGGTTTGGTGGCGGGTGCCTGTAATCCCAGTTACTCAGGAGGCTGAGGCAGGAGAATCACTTGAACCTGGGAGGCAGAGATTGTAGTGAGCCAAAATGGCGCCACTGTGCTCCAGCCTGGGGACAGAGCAAGACTCCATCTATCCATCTAAAAAAAAAAAAAAAAAAAAGATGACAGCTGAGGACTACTGTGCCCAGAATCACCAGGCTGTGTGGGGATAGAAGCAGAGTAACTGTCTCAGTGCATGCTGCCTCTCCTAGAGAACACAGAACTATTTTTCAAGAATTTTCTATCATATTTCTCAGACTCTAAATTTTCACCTATTAAATATAGTATTTAAATATTCTTTACCTGAAAGAGCAAAAGGTGTCACTGTTTCATCCTCCAAAAAGAGCCATCCTCCTCCCACATATGGAACACTAAAATACTTTCCTCTAGCAAACATTTCTAAGAATCATGATAGAGTAGAAAGAAGCCAGCCTTCAGAGCAGATTTTCTTTCTACACTCATTTTGACTTTTAACAGCATGCATTATCTGTCTGAAACATGTTTTTCTTTCTATTTTAGGTAGAAAGAGGGAAGACATGCCTAGTTCATTGGAATAACGCAGTGACTATAAAACATTAAGTACCATAAAAATGTAAAGCCTTGCTTATTCTCCCCCTATTTTTTAGAGATGTAGTGGGGGCAGTTATTTGTGAATCTGTGCATTGTCACAGTGTCATAAAAGACGTAATGGGGATTCCCAAATAATCACGGTCCAGAGGTCAGAAGTACCATTCAGAACCAAACACCATGAAAAATTTATAGTAAAATGGATACTGTAATTTTACTTAAATTAAAAAATTAAAATTAAATTATATTGAAATTAAAGGCTTCCTACATTAGCATTTCCCTTGTCCTCATCTACTTCCCCAAACAATCTCTGTGGAGGGTTTCCTAGGAGTTAAGAGAACAAGGAGAGTCAGAAATCCCTAGATTACAGTCCCATAGCTACTAATTGTGTGCAATATGATTTAAACACCTCCTAGGTGCCACAGACTCTAATTCTCTCTAAGCTTCAAGTTTGTATCTGTGAAGGCTGGGACAAATATTACTTAACACGTAAGTTTTTCCCTATGTTTTTGAGAATTTAAGAAAAATGCTTAATATATAGATATATGCACAAACATATATATGTGTATATATACACACATATACATATGTACATATATTTTTTGCTCAGGAATCTTAGCTATATCTATTTTTTAAATCATTTTCCAAATACGTCTGCTTCTCATTCTCACCACTCACATATCTTTATTTCTTCTTTTTCTGAAATAACATCCACCTGTCACCCATTTTTATCTTTCCCTCACATCTTTTGGTACCAAACTCATTAACACCTACCATCACTGATTACTTCAGCCTTTATGCATTTTTCTGCCTAGTTATTATGACTCTTGTAGATATTATTATTTTCTTTCTTGTAGGTATAATTATTTTTGTTGTGGCTTATCTCCTTTCCTAGCATGGAATCTCCTCAATGGTGAAAGACACATTATTCATATGTATGAGCATTCCACAGTGTCTAGCAAATATTTAAAACACAGTATTTGTTTAATAAACAAATGCTGAATCAACAAATGAAAAAAATCTAAACATTTCCCAAGATTTGTTGGAGGAGGTAGGCAAAGAGAGGGGTGAAAAGTTTTATGATTATGTTACATTGCATTTCAATACGGTTTTATATTACATTATAAGTACCAGTTCTAAATGCTTATTGTTGACTAGCATTACAAGACAATTTTCAAATATTATTTCGTGAATTTCTTCAAAAAATCCACAATGTCATATTATCTTCATTTGATAGATGAGCAAATGGAGGCTTAAGCAGGAAGCTCACAAAGGTAATGAGTGGCAGGATCTGAATTCAATTTCCCTCTGATGCCACAGACCACACTCTCAACAATTATTATGCTATTCTTCCTATCAGCTTTAGCGTTTTGGGCACAGTGTCTCAAGCTCAGAACTACTGACCTTTCGGGGCCAATCACTCTTTGTTATGGAGGACCCTCCTCTGTGTCTTGGGATGTGGAGCGGCATCCCTGGCCTCTACCAACGTGATACCATTAGCCACCTCCACCTCAAGTTGTATCTCCAGACACTGCCAAATGTCTTTGGGGGGAAATAGCTCCCCATGGGAAATCACTGGCTTAGATTCACAAGTGTCCCATTGCCCAGGAGTGATTGGGGGAATTTCTAACAGGCAGCAAATATGATAGGCTAAGGGAAATGCAAGAGGCCTGGCTACCCTGCATCTGGATAATCAGTTGCTAAATAACTGGCAATTGACAGCACAAGCGGATTGGACATTAGTTTAGAAGGAACACGCTGAATTTCTGAAATGAAAAGAAAGCCAATTTTATGAGCCGTTTAAGCTACAGGTTTGCATCAGTCCTGCCTGCTCTATTGTAAGCATAGCAGCTTCAGCTGATGGTAAAATAGGCTTTGTCAGAGTCCAGATGAGGGCTCAGCTTGGGGCTGTCACTGTTTTGAGTGGAACGCCTGTGGTTTTGAATTTTTGCAGGGCTCCCCTGCTGCTGAGTGCCATCCTGCTTTAGGTATTTATAGAGCACTGCTTTGTTTCAAGTAATGCCATATTGCAAAGGTACTTTAAGTCAAACTGGACTTTATGACAATCAACTATGTGATAGAGGGAAAAAGTGTTTAGGAAGTATTTAGACAAATTTCTATATGTAATTCAATGAGTCTCAGTAAGTCTGAGACGTAACCTATTGCTCCCACCATTTAAAAAGACGCTCTAACCAGGACTGCCTTACTAAGGGATAAACCAAGCATTTGTTTTTAGAAAAAAGCAAGGAGAGACAACACAAATAAGAGAAAATATTTTTTGAAAACACTTAGTATTGATAGTTTGCAAAAGTCATCATATTAATCATTATGGGGAAAATTAGAACTCTGTTGGATTTTCTTGTGTTTGTGTTCAGCTGGTCGAGTTGAAAACAGACATGACTCCAGAATTCCTACAGACATGCAGCTTATTGGCAGCAATATATTGAATAGTTGATTCATGGTACTAGGGAATATGTCTAGAAAACATATCAGAATGTTTGGAGGATTCATAATGAAGTATGGGGTGGGGATTTGATAGAAGGTATGGGGAAGGGACTAACCACTTACAACCCTCATCTAATCCATCCTGCCTGCCCCATAAATCATACAATGACACAACCAAGAAGGGCACTGTGATCTTTCTGGTACATAGAGTCTTTAATGGTCTTAATTCAGTCCCTAATTGTAGGGAGTAATGACAGTACTCAAAAAAAATCTGCTCCAGCCTGGGCGACAGAGCGAGACTCCGTTTATTTGTGCAATACTTGTGCAATATTTGGAGTAGAAAAGGTAAACTTTTCAGTATTCTATTCTTCACATCTCTCTACACAGATAAAAGCAGTATGGTAATGGCCCACTGCACCCTACTACCTTAAAAAGGAGCCCAGGAAGAGTATATATCTTATTGCCCTCTCTATGCCCAAGTTTGTAGCAACTGGCTTAGAGCTTCCAGCACAGAGCCGGGCTAATTTTTTCTGTGTTCTTAGCTTAGACATCACTCTGCTAAAAACAAAAACCCCTCCAGACTGAGTAAGACACTTTTGCATGGCTCTTCTGCAGCTCACTATACATCTCTAAGGACAGGCTTTATTCCAAGGTATTATTAAGGCTCATTGATCTCTCTCACTTCCTGCTGTACAAGAAGCTCCATGAGGGAAGAGGCCCTCCGATATTACTCACTAATATATCCTCAACACTCTACAAAAGGCCTGGCACATAAAGGCACTTATCAAATATATATGGTATGAATAAGTCAATGAATGCCTAAGTAGTCAATAAATAGGTGCCAGATGAAAAGAAAAAAAAAGAAAAGAATAAATAATGCAATCAACATAAATATAGTAATTGTCCTGACTAATGAAATTTTGGTCAATTTTGTGTTATATAATTTACAAAAGGCATCACATCCATGTAAAGAAGAGAAGTTACTCTGAGAGTAATGACACTGCTCAAAGGATTGCAGAGGGGATGGGTGAGTGATTGACTCTCAGGAACATAGTGATGAGGGCATAGGCCTTTAAAATAACAAGGAAACTAGCAAACTATGCAAAAAGAAATCAAGGACCAAAGTTGATCTTACACACAATATAGGTACAGGTATACTCCAGGTATACTCCAGACGTGTTAATAGGCTCTGAAACTCATGAAGACATAAATAACTCTCTAATGTTAAGGTAGCATACCAGATAAAAACATTAAGAAAAAAATCACATATAAGCGGGAAAAACACTGTTGACAATTTCTTTTCCAGAAATAATTAATAAAAAATAAAATATCCAATTCCATATGTCTTAAAAATAGAAAGATAGTCTACAGAGCATTTCTGAAGATTTAGCTTTAAGGTGCCTTTTTGGGTTTGAGATCTAGATTTTAAATGCTTGAGTTTCTCCATTATTATTATGTTTTAAGGTCAGAATCAAAGTGATAAAATGAATAAACTTTTACCCACATTCACTGTAAGTAGTTTCCTGTGAAAAGCAATGAACATACTAAAATATACAACATAGAATCACATGAAATATCCAAGCACTTAATTTCCCTTCAACTTCACCACATTAGTTTGCTATTTCAATGTCAAACTTATTCAAATAATGTTGTTTTGATTACAACTGAATAGGTATTTTTAAATGTCATGGTATTTGGAAGAAAATGTCTTGCAATCAAAATATACCACTGTGTAGTATAAATTGCAAATGTGTAATTTATGTTTGTTCCTCTACATCATATAAGACAACTTGCCAAAGTTTGACATGAACAAATGTAATGCAAATGTCCTATGTAATCACCTATATTTAGTTTTGATACCTTCAAGGTTTACATTGTTTGATTTGGTCATTTTTGTTTTTATGTTTATTTTTATACTTCAGCCTTTTAGAATCAAAATTTCCCTATGTATTGCTTTAAAATATTTTAAGTAAAACCAGGTTCAGAAATACAATTTTTCATAAGAAAAAATAAATGTTACCTGCAGGAAAAAAGTACTTGGAGATTATTTATATGCCATTTTAAAAAATCTAGCTTCCCAGAGGACCTACTCATTATATGTTACTATTTTAGGTTTATGGGGAGACAGTTTGTATCAAAACCTGAGATCTTAAATTCCATCTTAAATTAATAACTTACACCTTTAAAATAATAGCCTGAGGGGGTGATTATGTTTTCTCCAAGGATTTGAAATCATCCTCTTCTCAGTACTGCATGTTTCAAAAAAGGTAAAGCAAAAATATTGGTCTTTCTTTTCATTTCAAAATCTGACCTACGAGCATATTCAAAATCCATTTTTTTTCTGTTTCTGACCTTTTTTTTTTTTTTTTTTTTACTTTTACTACATTACACAAATAAGAAACTGGTAAGCTGAATTCTGATAAGCACTTTTTTCATTTATAGATATGTATTAATATGTATATGACCTATGGACAATATATAGATTACATACTTATATGCATACAGATATCTTGTAACAGAATCACTTATTTCTACAAACATGAAAAAGTTCTCAGAAACATTTGGAATTTATCATGACAAAAAATGTCTTTAACATTGTGAAGCAAGCCTGCAGACTAGGATATTTTGTAAAAAAATATATATTTGGTGACCTTTCAAACTACATATACATAAAGAATATATTGTTAAGTCAAAGGAAGAATTTTGTTACTCAACTACATTTTTAAAATGTTTTATCCTGTGGTATGCACCCTCATATATTTAAATTTTTAAGGAATTATTGGGGAGGGTGGCCTCAGCCTCTGTAATGTTGTGGATTTCAGAGGTTCTTCTTCTTCTGATTATTATTATTATTATTATTACTGAGACAGAATCTAAATGTGTCACCCAGGATGGAGTTTAGTGGCGTGATCATGACTCACTGTAACTTCAAAATCCTGCATTCTAGCCATCTTCTTGCCTCAGTTTCCTGGTTGCTAGAACTGCAAGCATATGCCACCACCACCGAGTAATTTTTTAAAGTTTTTTACAGATATAGGGGTCAGCCTGCTATGTTGTCCATTCTGATTTTTAACTTCTGGCTTCAAGTGATCCTCCCACCTCAGCCTCCCAAAATGCTGGGATGACTGGTGTGAGCCACTGCACTCGGCTTATACAAAGTTTTTAAATCAATTCCTAGATTTTCTACCAACTAGAAACTTATATTTTCCCTCTTCTAGACTGTGTTTTCCACTTGTGAAACAAGGTAATTAAACTGGATCACTGAATGGAATTTTTTTTCTTTTATCTTTATCTTTTAAATGATGGCTAATAAAAACAAATCCTTAAATTATATATTTCTACATATTATGGGGATGGCCTCTCATTTCTTGGAGAAAATATAAATTCTCAAACAAGTTTCTTAGTTTATCAAAGACAAAAATTTCAATAAGAAAATGATCACCTTTTTAGTCAACAGATGCCTCAGATTCTGAAAAGTAAAAAACAAATAGCTTTAAAATTTTCTTCATAAAGTTAAACTGAGGATTACTGGGCTGCACGTAGTTTTCAGATATGAAAGTGCTTACTAGAATTGATCAGCTGTAAAAAATTTTCAGTTCAAAGTGTCTGCCTTACTTGAATTCACAGAGCAAAATATTCCTTTTCTTTTTTTTTTTTTTTTTTTTTTTTTTGAGACGGAGTCTAGCTCTGTCGCCCAGGCTGGAGTGCAGTGGCGCGATCTCGGCTCACTGCAAGCTCCGCCTCCCGGGTTTACGCCATTCTCCTGCCTCAGCCTCCCGAGTAGCTGGGACTACAGGCGCCCGCCTCGTCGCCCGGCTAGTTTTTTGTATTTTTTAGTAGAGACGGGGTTTCACCGTGTAAACCAGGATGGTCTCGATCTCCTGACCTCGTGATCCACCCGTCTCGGCCTCCCAAAGTGCTGGGATTACAGGCTTGAGCCACCGCGCCCGGCCAATATTCCTTTTCTTAGAGCTACTCTTTAAGATTTGTATTAAAATAAAAATGTATGCCTGTCAATCAGTTTTATTATCCACTAAAACAAGAATGTGCAGCTTAATTGTTGTTATAATTTACTTTTAAGCAAAATTGAAATCTGGGGGCATATTAATGGTCCTTGAAATATTAATGTTACCATTTGTTTCTTATTCAAAAACCTCTGGGTACCAGAGCTTAGCCACAGCAAATTTAACATAAATTTATAACTATTTCTCACTGAATGTAAGGCATTGAATATAAGCTCATTGATATACATATGTGTAATATACAAATGTGAATATGAAAATGTTTTAATATGAATCAGATTCTTGGGTTATGATTCAACATTCAGAGAATCTATTATTCATTATTCACAGATGCCTTGCTCTCTTGAAATAAAGCAGCAAGCAGATTTATAACAAAAATTGTCCATTCCATAGAAGTCCCTGTTTCTTTCCTGCAGACTCTGAAACCTCATTAGAAAAAACATTTTTTTTCTTTTTACTTTTTTCCCCCAGTTGGTATAAGTGATTCTGTTCAACAGAAACATCTAAAGGCTTAGAATTTTCTAGTCTTCTCTGAGAGTCTAGAATCTGCCAGTATAAGTGAGCATGATGAAAGAAGAATGCCCAAAGTTTAGAGCAAAGATAAATGAAGGCTTGTTCCTTAGCTTTTCTCTGTGAAGTTGGAACAGAAACTGGCCTTGCTCTTGAAACTACAGTTATATAAACTGTGCTCAACTCACATTACTTTTGGACACTTAGTTGTTTCTTAACACTATTTAGGCTGCTTTTTGCTACAGTAGGTAACGGTAGAAAAAATAAACAATTACCAAAATAATCTCAGCTTCCAAAGGTTCAGTAGCTTTTGATATTGTCACTGTGGGTGGGGCTGCAATCTGTGCCTTCCTTTTGGCCTTCTGTGTCTGAAGATTGGTAAAGTAGTTGACCGCTGCAAACTCGATAAGAGCAGAGAAGACGAAAGCAAAGCAAACAGCTATGAACCAATCCATGGCAGTGGCATATGACACTTTTGGCAAAGAGTGCCGGGCACTAATGCTCAAAGTGGTCATAGTTAAAACAGTGGTGATCCCTAAAATAAAAAAGAAAAGGAAATGTAATATTAGTACTGGGAATCCTATGGCAAAATCAAATGAGAATGTGTCAGTAGAGAAGATAAAGCACGCTACCAAGGCAAAGTACCTTTTTAATATTTCGAATATATTTTGTATTATAAATGTTCATAATTATTATCATAAGTATTATCATTTCTGTATCTTTCAATATTTAGTGAAGTGACTTATACATTATAATTGCTCAAAAAATTTTTGAGTTTGTGGAATTGAATTAGTTTATTGTAAAATTTAAGTCGTAAATACTTCTAGTTGTTTAGGGCTTGAGAGAACTTGTAACAAATTATTACCATTTAAGAAAAAAAAACTTGAGGCCGGGCGCGGTAGCTCAAGCCTGTAATCCCAGCACTTTGGGAGGCCGAGGCGGGCGGATCACGAGGTCAAGAGATTGAGACCATCCTGGCTAACACAGTGAAACCCGTCTCTACTAAAAATACAAAAAAATTAACCAGGCGTGCTGGCGGGCGCCTGTAGTCCCAGCTACTCGGGAGGCTGAGGCCGGAGAATGGCGTGAACCCGGGAGGCAGAGCTTGCAGTGAGCGAGATCGGACCACTGCACTCCAGCCTGGGCGACAGAGCGAGACTGTCTCAAAAAAAAAAAAAAAAAAAAAAAAAAAGAAAGAAAGAAAAAGAAAAAAACTTGAATTTCAGGTCAGTTTTACCAGCTAACATATTAAATAACAGTTAATAAATATGGTATAAATATTAGCATTAAATTAGGTTACCTAATTTGATTGTATTTCTAGCTAGATTTTAAGGTATAATATTTACTCATTAGAAGATAAAATTTATCACCCACTTGCTGGCAGTTTTCCTTCTTGAACTATGACCTGGGGAATTTATACAATTAGGAGATGTATAATATTGATGGTTGACATCATTATGTTGGTATTCTTTAGTAACTTTCAAAAAGATCTATTTTAACATAGCACATTTAAAAATCAAGCTTTATGATTTCTATTTAATTCAAGTCTATCTTCAGACTACTAAATTTATAATCATTAAACCCAGGAAAAACATTGGAGTTTGTCACTGATGTTTCCAGTTAAAGCTCTTTTTCTTATTATTTAATTTTGTTTTATCACAATTAGTAGTGATTCTATATATAAGGGGAACTAAATATGTAGGTTGAATCATAAAAAATTGATGAGATGACAATTGCATATGGTTCAACCTAATAAAAGGGGTATACAACTTATGTATTACTGTGTTCAATATCTTAATCTTTTGCTTTCATGGATTTACATGCAGTTTTTACCTTTCTGCTTTTCTTCAGTTATGACAAAGAAAATCAAGATAAAGCACTACAAATAGGACACATGAAAGTCATAGGAAACCAGCCATAATTCTTGCTGAGACAAATGTTTTGTTGATTCACCACACAACTTGTGATATAATGACAGTGATTTTGCATGACACATATGTCTGGATGAAACAGGAACCTACTTTCTTTGTGAATTGAAAAAAAGGTGCACCGGTGTGAATATTTACTCAAAATACACAAGCAATGAAAGGTGGAGGATGAACGTATGTGAAGTACAAAATGTGAGCCATACCAAAAACAGTTCTTGCTGGGACGGACTCTTTATTAATCCAGAAAGACACCTGGGAAAGAATGACTGTCATAATGCAAGGAGTGTATATCTGTATCATGAAGTAGCCCATCTTCCTTTGCAAGTGGAAGTAAACTGTCATTATAACGTATTCACCTGTTGGAAGACACATACATCAGTGTTATTACTGCTGACAGTCTGCAAAAAGAATGCAGTTGAATATAAATCTTGACAGTTTTTAAATTAACGTTGCCTGGAAGAAAACAAGCAAAGGTACATTTCAGTATATGAGAAAGCTACTTGATCACCAGATGACAGAGCAAAGAGACACATCAGCTCATTGTTTTCGGTAGGGTTCTTTATATCATATACATAAAAAACTACTTATTCCAAGATCACACAAATCTTTACATGCACCTGGTTGCAAAATCAACTTTAAGGAAAGCTACTCATCACTTCAAAACAGCATACTTAGCTGAGAATGGCTAAGGCAAATGAAAAAGAAGATGTTTTGAAAATGTGCACTGGAGTCATCTTGCGGAATTATTTCCATCCTTTGGTCAAATTCTTACCTGTGTTAGATTTAATTGTCTCACTAGATACTGTTTGTCCAATCAGATCATACTGGAGAAGGCTTGAAGATTCTTCTGGGACTTCAACTGAGTAAAGTGGTCCTTTTTTCCATGTATATATGATTTCACTTTTGGGATAAGCATCTACATATTTGAAACAAATTAAATATAGCAGTGAATTTGACGAGTTGTCTTTTTTTCCTTCAAAGTGCACATTGTCTATAAAAAAGGAAATACAAACATAAATTGTATTTAATGTTTTCTTTAATCTTGGTGACTAAAGCCTCAATTTATGAGATTGACAGAATGATTAAGTATATTCCTAGAACCACACTGATAGTGTCATGATTATATTTCTTCCTTGATTTCCAGTATCAACTAAAATATGTAATTACTAAAAGTAATTACATATTTTGGATGTATTATTTGACTCTCAGAAGCCTGTTTTAACTTACAGCTCCCAAACTTGAGTGGACAAGCATGCCCATCCATAGGAAAGTTAACCAGCCTCATGGGACAATCGGCATTGATGGTAAGCCTAGGAACATTGAAATCAGTGTTTCTGAGTTAGTATTATGGACATATCATTTAGGCAGGGGAAATAGAATTGGAGAAACCTCACCTCATGGTATATAAAATGGTTCCATTCTGCATTATTCTGAAGAGTTTATTAGGAGTTGTCATGTTGTGTGCAATTGACTTTTTACCATTTCTGAAAAAAGTGTCAGGCGTCCAGATTTTACTGACCATCAAGTTATTCAAACTCAGAATCTCAGTTGGCCCCCTAAACTTCAACCTCTCATCTGTCCAAGTCTGGCGGAAAAAAACATCCATCGTATACTCCTAAGAGAAAATAAAATATTCACGCAGGCTGGAAAGACAGTTTGCTAAGAATAGTTTATTCACTAGCCTATACACCCAATCTCTAAACTTAAGCAATAAAGCAAATTTTATGGCAATAATTCTCACAAAGCTATATAATTTTAGCAAGTAATTATTATTGTTCTCAAACTCAGAAAGTTCTTATTGTTATAAAAGATAGTGCTGTGATGTTTAAACCTCCCTCCTCCACCTTGACTTTCCTTAATATTCTTCCTCTTTATCTATCCAGTCATCCATATTTCCATCTATCAATATGTCCTCCTTAATCTAGAAAATAGATTATGAAAATATTTAATTTAGCCTTTGTGCTGGCCTTTTATACCGTCAGTTAGTCTAACTATTCCCCTTTGTACCTCGTTCACCCTCAAACGGATCTCAGAGCATCAGAGTAACATTCAGTAACATTCCACACATAGGTAAACCTTACTTGATAAACACACTATAGCTGCACATCAAAATTATTTTATATTGTTCTCAGGGAAAATAAAAACAAGTGTTACCATGATTATTCCAAAGAGAGTATCATTTAAGTATGTATAATCAAAATTATGAGTTAATTTGTGGCTTTTATGAATAACATTAAAATGTTTAATAATTATAATAAGAGCTATTGCAAAAGTCAATAACAAATTACAACTTGCAATTACATCAAAGTATTGCCAATAATTGCTTTGCCTACTGTATAAATTCCTTTATGAAACTTATTGTGGCAAGTAGTGATTACATTTTAAAAATATAATTTGACAAGCAATATGCCCATACAATAATGACCCAGGATGTAATATGGATCTATTGTACAAATAAACTGTAAAAACAGACATAAGCGTAAGATAGAACACTAAGAATACCCAGACTTCAACAATACAATGGCAAATTGTTGTGGTTGTTTATACTTGGAGTGGCTTAGAACACGAATGGAAAATATGATACTAAAATAATACAGGATTCTGAATAATGCTGACTCTTTCTCCTTTTATAGTAAGATATTTATCTCTTGAATAAAACCCTTCCTCCCACTTTCCCTTTCTTTCTTATGTTATTTCTTCCTTCTTTTCCTCCATATTCCTTTCTCTTCTTCCTTTACTCCTTCCTTTATTCTTTCTATGCATCATCTTTTCTTGCCTACTTAAAAAAGCAGAAAATGAAAAAGTCTCCAATAACTGTTTCTTTAGAATTACATTTCCCTAATAAAACCTAATGATGAACCTCTTTAAAGACAGTTATGTTTACTTCAGCATTCGTATTTACATTTCAGTTTTAGAGAGAAATGCCATCTGAGAACCATAAAAGAATACCATGATACACTTTGTTCTAAAAGATGAGCTCAAGTTTTCATTGCCGCTTACTATAAATACCTTCTTACGAATGCTACAGCCATCTGTACCTGGAACAGAGTCCCCAGAACACCTACTGGTCCACCTTCAACGTAAAAGGTGGAGAGCATTAGCCTTTCCAAATGACCTCTTTACTGTTTTAATAAAACATACTGATAATGATGTTTCCACAAAAGACAATTATGTTTTAGGTTTCATAGACATACTCAATAAACTTTTATGTGGAATAGGATCTGTGTGGTTTTTTTTCCTCCTCCAATAAATTTGCTAGAGCTTCACAAAGAGGGGGAAAAAGCTCTTCTCTTTGGAGGGAAGAATTAGTGCATAGTATGTGGATGGAAGAGAGGACATAATTTTAAAAAGTCTCTCAGCTTAAAATGTTCAAACCCTTAGTGAAATGTGAAGATTAAGCCAGGAATCTGCTCTAATGGTCATGCCCTCCCAGCATGAGTACACATATTGTGTCATGAATCTGGAGCCAAGCTTGGCGGCAATGCCCACTATCATTAGTTTTGGGACTACACTATCCTCCCCGAAATGAAAATACCCAACTCACTTACAACTCACTCACCATCTCCACATCTGACACAGGCCCAAAACTGGTCACATAAATGTCTGTTTTGACTTCAGTGACAGCACCTGAAATTAGCCCAGAGGGATGAAGCAATTATCACTACTGATGTTAAAGGGATTGATCTCAGCATTCTACTGCCAAACCCCTTATCATAGCTAGTATCTGCAATGCATCCTATTGCATTCCAGTAGTGGGGATCCTTCGGTCTCTCAACTCTGAAAACTCATGTCAGTGGCCTTATTTTGAATGTATTCTAGTCAATTGGGAGAACATTAAGGAATGAAAGAAGCTAGATTCGTTCTAATGAAAATGATAGTAATTAATGTATATTGATGCTTTAATGGGAAAATGCTAAGAAAACTGTTTTACATGAATAATCTCATTTTGCACCCATACAACTCTGTGAGGCAAACATTGATCATATACCCACACAACAATTCAGGATATGAGACTTAGAGAGTTCAAATAACTTGAACAAGGCTACTAATGGTGGATGAGGCAGAGACTGGATGGGAACATACACATGGTCTCTCTCCCGTGCCCCTGCCCCTTCCCTCTACCTCGTTTCTGACTCTTCTGGGTCTTTAAGGGGCAGAAAAGGAGGAAAGAGACTGCAGGTGTTTGTGTAGCAAAGATGCAGCTTCTTACCTCCAAATCCCGGCCGCAGCCGATTGTCATAGCCTTCAAGCAAGTTGTCCAGGATCCGACTGATGTTTTCTGAGTAGAAGTTGCCTTCATCTTCGAGTTTCCCTAGGGCACTTTCTAGCCTGTGAGTAGAGAGTCAATGACCCTTACTCCCAGACTCAGAGAACATGTTTTATCTAATTTACTCTATTCCACCCTGTTACAAATACATGCTACCCCCACTTCTGGTCTCTTTCATGATTTGATATAGGTGTCACCCAATGGATGTACACTTTTCCTTTCCTCTGAGATAAAAAGAAAACTCAGGAAAAAGAATCTTACTCACCACAGAATAATGCACAGCCAGGGCAGAGGCAACGCCATCCTGCAGTGCACTGAAATGCACAATTCACCCTCCTCCTAGTGTCGTCCTCCCTACTGGCCAGCTCTGCTTTGCCAATCAACTGGAGAAATCTTTCAAACCCTTCATATCTCTATTCCTTGTTTGCCTCAAGTCAGTAATCCAACAGATAAAGAGGTTGCCAAAAAATTTGCAGGATTCCCCTGACTCCCTTCTTTCTTGTTTCCTTCTTCTCACGTGGAACAAGGTGGTTGTGGTCTTAGATTATGTCCTGCAGACACCCAGGCTCCTCTGACTGACTCAGTTGGGAAATGAGAGTCTGAAGGGACAGTGCATGGTCGGAGAGCAGTGACAATAATCGAATAAGGCATTAGGGGAGATTAGAAGGAAGAAATCCACTGCCAGTTTTGGCATGGAATTAGCAGGGCCCTGTGAGGAAATCTGGAAAGCAGTGGCATCTTGCTGATTGAGATTATGTTCCAATGGGCTCAGCGTTTATTATTTTTATGGTTCACAGAAGGATTCCTACACAGCTCTTACTGTTTAAAAAGTCTAACACTATTGGGACCCTCTTGGATTCCCTTTCTGATTTTCATCAGCATTACTAGCTACAGCCACACCCTTCTGTGTTTAAAAATTATTCCTCATGATTTATTTAATAGCACTTGTAACACAACAGAACAACTCCCGGCCATCTTGCTGTTGAGTAAATATTTTTTTCAAGGTACTTTGCTGACCCTTCTTGTCAAAGGTACATCATCTCAAGCGACGACAGAAGTGGAATCTACTGCTATCATTAGAGACCTGGTCAGTTTCTTGAATGCCACCTATAGGAGACAATGCCTAAGAAATAGCAGGTTAAGGCTCCTCATGCAGAAATGTTACAAAAATAAAGCATCTATACACGTGGTTAATGTTGACAATTCTGGCACTATTTTATTAGGCTTGCCACAGGTCGAAAGGAAAACATCTGAATCCAAGAAACAGCATTCTATTCTCAGTTCTGGTAGGAGGAAGTTGTAGTCAAAAAAAGTTCATTTAAGCCTTAAAATTTTAATCTTTTCTTTAAATGAAAATTTTAAAAAGCATTGTGAATATACATGTCTGTGTGTATAATAAAATTATAATATATATTATGCATACACACACAGGCATACACATAGATATTTCAATTCAGGAACATAAGATCAAGGATCAAAAGTCTCAATTCACCATCCTTCTGCCAATTTCATTCCTTACTCACCCAGTTCACAGTCTGTGCCTTTGGAATCCAAATTCTACAAAGGCCATGGTAACTATTGCAGACATACAGCACAGCCTTAACAGTCACACCTGAGAACATGACACAAATCATTTGAGGAACATTTGAGTACATTATTGTCAGGGAAAGACACATGGGAGCCATTTAAATGAAGATACCTACAAAGTTTTCTCTAATGTAAGGGAAACACTCCTAAAACCTTTATGTGTTCATTATGAGATCCAATTTTCACATTTCTACACATTCTTGTTATTCTCCTTTAAACCTACTCCCATTGGTGACCATAATGTATTTTGAACTCACATTAATTGTGCTATTACCTAAATCCCCTAAATATCTGGTATATGTGATGCTATGAAATAATTCTCTTCAGATTATTCATAACTTTTTTTCAGCCAGAGAACCCTATATTTATTTAGATATGTGACTGTTTTTATTTTTCGTATCAAAATGTTTGCCTTTCATCTCTGATTTGTGTCATCAGAGAGAAAGCTTTGTGAGGGTTTTCAAACTGAATGTTTTTGTCTTTTCTTTTTAAAATTTAATTTAATTTTAAATTCCAGGATACATGTGTAGAACGTGCAGGTTTGTTACATAGGTAAACGTGTGCCATTGTGTTTTGCTGCACCTATTAACTCTTCACCTAAGTATTAAGCCCTGCATGCATTAACTACTTAACCTGATGCTCTCCCTTTCCCCACGTCCCCAACAGACCAAGGCTTGTGTTGTTCCCCTTCCTGTGTCCATGTGTTCTCATTGTTCACCGCCCACTTATGAGAACCTGAGGTGTTTTGTTTTGTTCCCTGTTCCTGTGTTATTTTGCTGAGGATGATGGCTTCCAGCTCCATCCGTGTCCCTGCAAAGGACATGATCCCATTCCTTTTTATGGCTGCATAGTACTCCATGGTGTATATGTACCACATTTTCTTTATCCTGTGTATCATTGATGGGCATTTGGGTTGACTCCATGTCTTTGCTATTGTGACTAGTGCTGAAATGAACATACACATGCCAGTATCTTTATAATAGAATGATTTTTATTCCTTTACACCCAATAACGGGATTGCTGGGCCAAATGGCATTTCTGGTTCTAAGTCTTTGAGGAATTGTCACTCTGTCTTCCACAATGGTTGAAGTAATTTACATTCTCATCAATAGTGAAGAAAGTTCCTATTTCTCCACAGCCTCGCCAGCATCTGTTGTTTCTTGAATTTCTTTTTTCTTTTTTTTTTTTTGAGTCAGAGTCTCGCTCTGTCTCCCAGGCTGGAGTGCAGTGGCGCCATCTCGGCTTACTGCAAGCTCCGCCTCCCGGGTTCACGCCGTTCTCCTGCTTCAGCCTCCCGAGTAGCTGGGACTACAGGTGCCTGCCACCACGCCCGGCTAATTTTTTGTATTTTTTTCTTTTAGTAGAGACGGGGTTTCACCGTGTTAGCCAGGATGGTCTCGATCTCCTGACCTCGTGATCCACCCACCTCGGCCTCCCAAAGTGCTGGGATTACAGGCTTGAGCCACTGCGCCCGGCCTGTTTCTTGAGTTTTTAATAGTTGCCATTCTGACTGGTCTGAGATGGTATGTCATTGTTTTGATTTGCATGTCTCTAATGATCAGTGATGTTGAACTTTTTTCCATGTTTGTTGGCTACAGAAATCTCTTCTTTTGAGAAGCGTCTGTTCGTTTCCTTTACCCACTTTTTAATGTTTTTTCCTGTAAATTTGTTTAAGTTCCTTGTAGATTTCGATATTAGACCTTTGTCATATGTATAGATTGCAAAATTTGCCTCCCATTCTACAGATTGTCAGACAGAAATATTTTCACATGTAAAAAAAAACATGGATGATAGTGTATATTTTTACAGATATTCCTATAGAATAGGCATTATTTTCTCATTCAAATTTTTTTAACAAGAAACACATAATAGTTAAGTTACAGTTATGTCTAAAAAAAAGATTAACACACCCGATTTCATTTTTTCATAGATTTCAATTAATAAGAAATTAATGTAAGAGAAGGAAGACTTTTTCTACTCTCAATAGGAAAAAATAATACTAGAGCTAGAAGGGATAATAAGCTATGTAATCTTAGTCATTTTCCCTCTGCTGAGCTTACCTTTAAAAGAATGCTATAGATCTAGCGACATCTAAGATACTCAAGCTCTGTAATCTGAGAATTTGTATTATGCGTTAATGTCTGTGTAATGAACTCCCTTGTTCACGCATCTCTGTCAGAATTAAGACAGACAAGATCTATTAGCAACACTGTTAATTAGATTGCAATTATCATTTTCCTGTGGAATTAGAAAAAAAAAAAGTTTAAGACTATGACAATGGCTACGACTTTGAAGATGTATGGTCATATTTATGTAGTGTTTTGACTATGTAAACCAGTTATCAGAGCTCTCTCATTTAGAGAATTATTTCCGTTTGGCAAATTTGAGAATATCTGTCTCATACCTGCATATTTCATAGCTGTTTCTCCAAAATATGTTCTCTTTAATGAATCACCTTAGACAAACACTTGCATGCTTTGTTGTTTGTCTCTACTGGGAAGCCTAGAACTACCATCCTCCTCAACAATACTGCTATTAACTTGCTGGATTTTGCAAAAGAATAATGTGTAATCATTCCTTTTGTGTCCTGTACTTTAATTTCATATACCACCCACACCAATACAGCTTTATATAAAATGACTTATTAAAGATGTAGTGATAATTAGAGAAAATTATTGCACAGAAAGAGCAAAATTGGCACCAGACACTAAATGGCACTTTTCATAATACAAAAAATCAATATGTCCATGCATGCATATATAAACAAACCAGATGTTCAAGATAGCTACGGAATTGCCTCTTGGATAACATTTACTTGCACTTTCTCACTAAAAATCTTCATTGATCTTTTCAAAAACAGCATTGGAAGTGTGCTTTCTACAGAAATTGTGTTCCTCTATAAGTGGGAGATTATATACCCTGGCAGCCATTGTGGAGAGGCCAGGAATGCTGTTATCCTGCAATGCATAGGACAGTCGCCTCAAAAAATAATGATCTTGCCATAACACATCAGTAGTACCAATGCTGAGAAAACTTGCCCTAGAATAAAACCACTCAAACTTTAGTAAAATGTTCCTAGGTGAATGATTTAGCCTCTCAAGTCCACTCATTTCACAGTATCTCCACAGCATAGTGTTCTTGTAAGTCTTCACTTCCCCCTTATGATATATTGAGGATAGCCACGTGCCCAAACATACAAACATACCTATGTTTCTGAGACAAATAAGGATGTTAAATGATCACACTATTAAGGGAGTTAAAGGAAGCAACACAAATATAAAGATTATATTTGCAAATGTACAAAAGGATTGCTATGTAAATATACAATAAGTTAAAAGTAGGCATAAAATTTCAATTGATATATGGATATATATATATATAAGTTTACAATTCACAATGAAAATAGTCAAGAAACATAAAAGGCGGTCATTATTAAGAGAAATCAATTCAATTCTAATGAAACAAAAATTTTGTAAATTTATCTCATGGTCATAAAGTATTAAGAATTCATGCCGACTGATGTTCAGTGCAGTGTTTGCAATAGGATATGCTTTTTATATTAGAAGAAGAGCAATTCCTCATCAGGCAAGACTGTCCCACACATTTCAGGATACTTAGGATCTCTTGCTTTTACTCACCAAGTGTCTCTAGTGTTCTCTATGCATGCTAACAACCAAATATTCTCATATTTTAAAATTCTTGATAGCAGGGAGTTATTTTTCCCAGTTGAGAACATTATGAGTGCAACATGCAATAATTAGATTAGAGTTCATAGTTAAAACTAAAATGTGCTAAAGGCTCTGCAGGTTAAGTTCAAAGAAATGCCTGCTCTTTGGGTTAGCCATCTTTCTGCATCCAAAAACTCAGATTAGTTTACCGTAGATTAGCAAAACTAATCTCATTAACCTATTCCTTCCCAAATTAAGCACATAATTGGAAAGAAGAAAATGGATATAGATATTTGGGAAAAGTCACTGGATTAGAGTTTTCTATCACCTTCTGTAGGAAGGAAGAGCCAGTCCCCTCTCTGACAAGTAAAAGAGATGATAAATTGATAAGTTATTCGCTCCTAAAAATTGAAAATGTCTAGAAGAAGAACCTACTGACATCCTCTTTCTTGGCAACACATTGGCTCTGAGAAAAGCAGAAGGCCCACACAGAGGCCCCAGAGAGAGACACAGGGAGTTTGGTGTTCTCCTGAAGCGTAGGCATGCATATATAAACACATAGACTGGTCTACCTTCCAATTTATACACAGGAATACTCCCATAATAGCAAATGTTAGTGGGGCTTGAACACAGTGTGAGGTAGTATAATTAAGAAAAGAGGAAAGTAACCCTCTCCATTCCAGTTCCTGGAAGAATTGCAAGAGTGCACAAGTGGATTCTAGTGGCTCACATGGCTTTCTATAAAGGAACATAAAGGCAGGTGGAAAGGCGAAAACATTCATCACCCCATGTAGCCACCTGACCATGCAAGAAGAGGCCTACCTCCCAAAAAGATGTTGAGGACATACAGCAATTGGAAGCTGCATTGTTTGTTCAACTTCTCACAGAAGGAGTTAGAGCAAGGCTGAACAGCAATTTCTTCTCTCCTTCAAATGCAATTTTCTTGAACAGGCTCCTTTATTCTAGCATTATTAAATGGCATCTAAATCTGCACAATGAAGGATGTGTTCCAATAATCTTTGCATTATCTACAGGAACAAATCTCACCAGTAATGTGCTGTACATTCTGCGTTTTGTAATTTGCTCCTCTTTAAACATATGTGGCTTAAAAATGATCCCCAGATACTCTGAAGCCTATTTGGAGATTGATAGAAAGAAGAATATTAATGATATTAAGCCAAAAATGTAAGCAGAAAAGGGATTTTTAACATAATTTCCAGAAGTCCTAAGAGGAAATTGGATTTAAAAGTTTCTTTTGAGATATTTGTCATAGGTGAAATTATTGGTAACATGTAAGTTTGATACTACATAAACATATGATATAATTTGCTTTCATTGTGTAGCATATTCAGGTGCATAAATCATTTACAAGTGCAATATATCATTTTTATCTCCCTCTCCAAACAAATTGAGCAGAATAGTGTTAATATTCTCATTACTTGGGTACATATAAGACCTGGAGAGGTCAAATAATTTCTCCACAATTGCAAAGCTGTTAAAGGGTGGAGCTGAACACAAGTCTGTCGATTCATAGTCAAATAATTCTTAAGTAAGCCAGATGAACCAATATGCTAGACTCTTGTTGCCAATAAGTTGATTTTGACTAAAATAATTTTCAGTCATCATTTAATGACAGGAGAGAATTAAACTGAGTTTCAAAAACAGAAGCCCTTGCTTTGTCTACTAACAACTCAAGTTACTTCTCTCTGAGTATTAGTTTTCTCAATGATGTGAGGGTCTGGAACCAATGGATTTCAGTATTTGTGTAACTACTTTCCATCCAGTACCAGAATACTTGGAACTTTTTTCCTTAACTGTCTTAGAACCTGTCATGAAGATCAAATCAGTCAAAAAACAATAAATACAGGACTGTGTAGAAAGAAATTAATTTAACATTAATAATAACAAATTAATATAACATTAATGATAGCAAATTCCAAGAATTATGTCAATAACTCTACAGACTCTAACTCCTTCACTGCTAACACAAACATCTATGAGTTGCCCGTAATTGTGCCAATGTGATAGATCGGCAGGATATGTAACTTGCTCAATCTCGCATTGCTAATAAGTGGCAGAATCAGGATTCAAAACTAGATTATTCTAACTCAAAAGTAACTAGGTAGAAGCCAAGGCCAATGGCCAGAAGTCAGTGAAAAGTAAGTTTCAGTTCTGTTAAAGGAAAATGTTCTGACTGTCATTATCTATTGAAGGGTGGAATGAGCTATCATAGTAAAAAATGAGTTTCCCATTAACAACAGTATTCAACTACAGTGTGGAATATGCTGTGTATGGGGATTTTTTTTTTCTTTCTTTTTTTTTTTTTTGATGGAGTCTCGCTCTGTCACCAGGCTGGAGTGCAGTGGCATGACCTTGGCTCACTGCAACCTCCACCTCCTGGATTCAAGTGATTCTCCTGTCTCAGACTCCTGAGTAGCTGAGACTTCAGGCATGTGTCACCATGGCTGGCTAATTTCTGTATTTTTAGTAGAGATGGAGTTTCACCATGTCAGCCAGGATGGTCTCAAGCTCTTGACCTCATGATCTGCCCACCTCAGCCTCCCAAAGTGCTAGGATTACAGACATAAGCCACCACGCCTGGCTGGGGATGTGTGTTTTATGAGGAAATTACATGGTCCCCATGAACATTCAGCAGGACACTGAGGCTACTTGCGGATATTCTAAGGAAGACCTAATTGATAGAGATCTCAAGTGAATATAGTGAAAACTCCATTACAGAGTTTCTTTGGAGTGATGTGAGAAAGAAGATTTAAAGAGATTCATGGTGGTAAAATGTACTGTTAAGGAGAACAAAGAAGAGGGCTTACTAAGTTATACTAAAGGAGGGAACAAAAGTAATGGATTGCATAACAACATTTATTGAAGACAACATATTTCAAGCATATGCAATGATACTGTCTCTAATCTGTGCAACTACCTTACAAATTAGCCTTTTTATGCTCATTTTACAAAAGAGGAGAATGAGACTCACAAAAATATGTTATTACCTGAGGATTCAGAGCTATTATTACTTCTGATGCCAAAATACATTCTTTTATACATTGTGCCTTATGTATTATATCAGATCTGATCCTTTCTCTAAAGTTAGGGCTGTTAAACTCTCTGGACCAATAATAGTTTTTATACTGTTGTTAAGTAATACCCACCATCTCAGTGGACACTGTGACAAAATCCCTATGTGATCCCTTTGGAGGATCCAGTGCAATAAGGACATAATTGCTCTGGGAAGCAAAGGACAATAAAGCAACACTTCTCTGGACTGCAGCTTTAAAATGCTCTGGCTTGGTTGGGAGTAGAAACTTGAGTACCTTATAGGGCACTCTGGGACTCCCAAAAAGTATAGGCAGGGAATAGCTGTTTCAAACTTCAAAACACAAATACCAAAGAATGAAAAAACACTCCTTAAAGAGCACATTTATATGAATGTATGATTTATATTTGCTCAACCGGTATTCATTCAATCTAACTTTTATTTATCAAGTGCTTTTTATATTTTGAGAAAGATCACCTTCAGAAAGTTCACAGTCTAGGTATTCCTCTCAACATGATAGTAGTGACAAGATGTCAGATGCTAAAAAGTAGAATTGTTAGCCATGTGCCATAGAGACACTGAATGAGGAGGCACTAATGGTAGAGAATGGGATCAGGGATTATTTAATCAAAGAAATGATATTTAGGCTAAAATTCTGAGATTGAATAAACTCTTAGCACATTAGAAAAGGCCATTTCAGGCTGCATTATGAGCTCAGAGGTGACACAGTGCATGTTGTGTTTGTAAACAACAAACTGAGAAAATAGAGGAAGCAAAGAGAAATGCAACAGATGAAAAGAATGGAGGAGAATAGAGTCCTATAGGGGAGGGTGCTCCTCACTGGAGGATTTGAGAAAAGGCATGGACTTCTGTAGCAGACCAGAACAGGACTGCCTAAACAATTTTTAACAGCACTGTTTCTCTGAGAATTGCCCTCAGGAATAAAATCAGGGAGGCTGTTAGAAATTCAGGCATGAAATAGGGCCTTGCAATGTTTGTGCTACAGGCTTAACCATGTATTGATTAGATGCCTTTGGAATCAGGAAACTTGAAGTCACCAGCTGGCAAGTTACTTAGAAAAATTATTTACCATCTCTAGGCATCGTTGTCATTACCTCTGAAATGGGGTAATAGGTTCATGACAAAGATGAAATGAGATGTGCATGGAAGTAATTATCATGGGGCATGTCCATAGTAAACAATAAACAAAAATATCTATCAACATCATTGCCACCATCATCACCATAATCACCATTGTCATCATCATTGTTGGCCATATCAAACCTTTCTCTCCAGCATTTAGAAATGAGGCTGAGAAACTAGCGTTTGCTCAGTATCATTTCCTAAGGCTGTAGGTTTTGGGGGCGGGCATGTTTGACTGAGTTCATGCAGCAGCAGAGACAGAAAGAAACAGAACTGCAGCAGCCCCATGGAAGGAAGCATAGGCAAGAGTCACTGCAACCTTAAAATCTGAGAGAACAGCTGCCTGGATTTCTGACAGCCTCTCTGATTTTATTCCTTCATAATCTAGGTGCCATTTCTGCCTTTGGTTTCCCCCAAGAAAGGGTTGTGTCTTTATTATAAATTCTACTTTTTTGTTCAAGGCAAATTGAATGTTTCCTGTCACTAGATTCTCAAAAGAGCTTTAACTCAGAAGGCTGTATTCCAAATATGAAAGCAGAATTTCAGACTGTGACAATACAGTATGACACTCGGATAGGTCGTGTGACCCATGGGAGAGCAAACTTAGAAAATGTGGAATCTTGAACTTGCTTCCTGGCCATTCCAGAAGGATCAAGCTAATTGGCAGTTACTTAACGAACTTCTGCTTAATGAATCTCTCACACCTCCATGAAACAGAATAAGGACGCTAGTAAACTGCATGAACCCTTTCAGGCCACTAGGGGACTACTGAGCATCGTCTTCTGGCAGTGCTACTAACGCCCTGGAATCTGCCTATTTATCAAATACTTGGAGTATAGAAAAGAGAGGACAGAATTTTGGGTTCAAGCCCAGTGATGTGCTCTGGGGAAATCTTATAGAAGCACAAGCAGAATGGAAGTCAATTAAACATGGATTCTGTTGGACTTGGATAAGATGTAAACTCCAAAGCTACTGTCATGCACAGGGACATTCTCAGAGCAAGAGTACAAATAAAATGTTGAAAGTGCCTTGGAAAGGTCAGAGGGCTTCATGGGAATGAAGGTTCTTCATGTTACTATATGAAGAATATTAAGGTGTTCTTTATATTATTATTTTAAATGACGGTGTTTTGTATTAAGATTAAATGTAAAAGAATTGCCATTTTTATATGAGTGATTCAATGTGAGAGAAGAAAAATATAAATAACGGTGGGTTCGGGGGACACAGAGATTAAGCTAAGAGGTGTTTGATGCACAATTTGGAGCTACTGACTCATTGGTGATTGATAACATTGCACCAACAAAAAAAAATTGGTAAAAGTTCTCTCTAACAAATCCTGACTCTCCAAGAAATAAATGAGTTATTAAAAAACAGATTTTTAACAAACAGGCTTTGGAGAGAATATGCTAGGAGTAGACTATTTGGTATTGTCAGAATTAAAAGAGCTATATAACTGTAGACTTGCTGTGTGTTTATTGCTGTTGTCCTTTTGGTAATTAAGGAATATGTTAGGTATAAAAACAGAAAGATCTAAGTTGCAGTGGTAAAACAAAATGGCTTACATTTCTTACACTAGAAAAAAGATGGAGGTAGGCAACTCCTGGCTTTGGCAGCTAAGAGATACCAGAGCTGACATCTCTGCATTTCATGTTGCCTTATCTTGTGGTTGCCTCAGTTTCATATCAGCATTCAACAGAAGAAGTAAAAAATTGAGTGGCATGGCCACTTCCAACTACAGTGTGGCTAGGGAAATTGTAAGCTGCCCCTTGATTTCTGAATTAGAAAATTAGAAAATTAACATATACAGATAAATGTTCAGAGGAATTCTACAAAATATCTTTTGTTACTATTTGAAACCTAGGAAAATGAACAGATTGCAATAGCAAGGGATAGTCTTATTAAGTTTTTCATTCTTTAAATTGTAGGTGGCAGAGAAAGATGAGAGCTGGAAATCATTATTAAATTGGCCATCTGAAAGATTTGTCACAGTCAGAGAACTCCCTCCAGGCATCCTTGACTCTGGGATGAATACTTAGGGAGTAGAGTGCAGCCTATATTTCTGTTGCCACTGCCCACTCAGCTTTTAGGCCATGCTCAATCTGCACACATATGTACAGAAGCCTAGTGAACTAGTGAATGGCCCATTCTAATGACAGCTATGAGTAGTCCTTTCCTAAAAGTCGTTAGTATTTTTAAGATATTCCGAATAATTCCATTGCCATTGAATATGGGTAATGCAGCTACTTTCCAAGAGCTGATGGCCAGCGAGAGACGTGATATTTAAAGAACCCAGGCCTGGGCGCAGTGGCTCAAGCCTGTAATCCCAGCATTTTGGGAGGCCGAGACGGGCGGATCATGAGGTCAGGAGATCGAGACCATCTTGGCTAACAAGGTGAAACCCCGTCTCCACTAAAAAATACAAAAAACTAGCCGGGTGAGGTGCGGGCGCCTGTAGTCCCAGCTACTCGGGAGGCTGAGGCAGTAGAATGACGTAAACCAGGGAGGCCGAGCTTGCAGTGAGCTGAGATCCGGCCACTGCACTCCAGCCTGGGCGACAGAGCGAGACTCCATCTCAAAAAAAAAAAAAAAAAAAAAAGAACCCAGGCCTTCCAAAGGCCTAAAATTCATGAAACACATTAGTTTAGCACTTCCCAGAATTTCCCTTGCTGTGTTGTATTTCTAAGTTATATACTGGCAGTTTTTAAAGTTTCCTACAGGAAATGATTTTGACAAATTATAGCTATTCCATCAATTAGTATTCATTTTATTAAGTGCCACCTGAGAAATTTCATCTAAAATTAAGTGATAGGAAAATATTTGTTTCATGAGAATTTGACATGCTTTCTTCTTTCTACAAATGCATAACTGAGGGTGTTTCTCCTTGCAGCCTTGCTGCCAGGGAACTCAAAGTCAAAAATAAAGTACAGCTGACTTTTGTTGGTGTTGGTCTTCTATTATTCGTACTTTGTACCTGTCTTGGTTTAGAGAGGTTCCTTGAAATTCTGCAGGAAGGAGTAGGATGCAAATAAATAGTAGTGAATGAAATAGTAATTGATGATTTTCTTGGGCCACCACGTTAATTGAATCAGTTATATTCAAATTACCTATTGATTACTTTATCTGGAGTAGTGTTTAAAATAAAATCAATAACAACATGGATGAATCCAGAATGGAGAAGACATTAGCTCTTAAAGGAGACTTAGAACCAGAAGGTTCTAGGAAAATCAGGCACTAAACTGTAGATTGTATGTTTTACCGAAAGGAGACAGTTACTGTTCACCTTCAGCCAACTTATATTTGAAACTACTTGAGTAAAATATTACGTATCTTCCAGTCTTTAAAGAAGATATTTTTCTTTATGTGAAACTGCCATTTTTAACGTTAAACTTTTTAAAATTTGGTTTTTACATACATTAATATTTACTTATTTTGGTGTATAGCTCTTTGAATAATTATAAACCCAAAAATTTACTCCCCCAAATTTCACTTATGCTGCTGTTTTGTAGCCAACCCTTCCAAAAATCCCTAATCTTTGGCATCCACCAATAGTGTTTTTCACAGTTATACTTTTGTCTTCTTCAGAATGTCATACACACAGCACATAATCTAATGGTTATGTTTTTTCACTTAGCATAATTCGTTAGAGATGTATCCATGTCATTGACTGCATTAATAATTTGTTCAACTTTTTAAAGAAAAGTAGTATTTTATTGTAACAATGTACCACAATACCCATTCATCGATTAAAGAACAACTGGGTTGTTTCCAATTTTTAGTGATTATGAATAACGCTGCTATAAACATTCATACAGAGATTTTTGTGTAAATGTAAATTTTCAGTTCCTTAGATTGCAAAATCATTTCCTTAGATTTTGTGTAAATGCAAGTTTTCAGTTCCTTAGATTAAATATCTGGGAGTGAGATTGCTAGGTTGTTTTGTAAATTGATGACTAATCTTATTTAAAAACTACCAAAATATCATCCATAATATATGTATAAAATAATATATTTATTATTTTGTATACCTATCGACAATTTATGAGAGTTTCAATTGCTCCAAATTTATACCAGTACTTGGCATAATTGTTTATCATTCTAATAGGTGTACAGTGGCATTATTTTAATCTCCTTTTCCTAATGACCAATAAGCATAATTGCTTATTTGCTATATATATATATTGGTTCAAACTTTTGGCATATTTTGAAAATATTTGATTGTTTATTATTTTTAAGCTTCAAGGCTTCTTACTATTTTCTAAATAAACACCTTTTCAAATAGGTAATTTGCTCCCAGTCAGTAACTTGACTTTTCATTATTTAACAGTGTCTTTTGTAAAACAAGGATATTTAATTTTGAGGAAGTCCAATATGTCAATGTTTTCTGTAATAAGGTGTAATTTGGTGGTAACATTTAAACCACAATGGGATACAATCTAATGACAGTCAGAATGGCTATTATTAAAATGTCAAAAGTAACAGATGCTGGTGAGGTTGTGGAGAAAAATGAACGTTTGCACACTGTGGGTAGGAGTTTAAATTAATTCAGTCATGGTGGAAGACAATGTGGCAATTCCTCAAAGACCTAGAAGCAGAAATACCATTCAACCCCGCAATTCCATTACTGGGTATATACTCAAAGGAATATGAAATAATTCTATTATAAAGACACATGTACATATATGTTCATTGTAGCACTATTCAAAAGTGCAATACATAGAATCAACCTGTATGCCCATCAATAATGGACCGAATAAAGAAAATGTGGCTGGCACATATACACCATGGAATACTATGCAGCCATAAAAAAGAATGAAACTATATCCTTTGCAGGGACATAGATGGAGCTGGAGGTCATTATCCTTAGCAAACTAACATGGAAACAGACAACCAAATACCACATGTTCTCACTTATAAGTGTGAACTAAATGATGAGAACACATGGACACATAGCAGGGAACAACATACACTGGGGCCTTTTGGAAAGTGGAAGGTGTGAGGAGGGAGAGAAAAAACAACTAATGGGTACTAGGCTTAATATCTGAGTGATGAAATAATCAGTGCAACAAATCCCCATGACACAGTTTACCTATGTAACATACCTACACTTGTGCCCCTGAACTTAAAATAAGAGTTAAAAAATGTTCACACCCTTTACCTAGATATTTCCCTGCCTAAAATGGATCCTAAATAAGAAACTAAAAATACTGTGGGGAAAATGATTGAAGATACTAGATATAATTTTAAAACTAAGTGTTCATATCTAGAAAAATAAATAATCAAATGTGGTGAAATACCACAAAACTATTACAATTTTTTTACAAAGAATTCATAGCAACATGGGAAATACTTATAGAGTTACATGAAACAAAATTCAGAATACAAAATTGTATTTGTACTTTGATTACAACTATGGCAAATACAGTCTATAAATACAATAAACACCTGAAAGAAAAATTTTTAAAAACTGCCTAACTCAAGATTTTCTCCTATGTTTTCTTCAATATTTTTTCAATTGGAATTTGTTTTACAGAATGCTAACTGTGATTCTTATAAAGAGTGGTGAAAAAATAGTTTCCTTTTTATTATCATTTTATTTGATGAGTTTTTTTTTTAAATACAGAAGTGTTGAGAGAACAGTTAACAGTACACAGCAACAGAATCACAAACATAAACATGCTTTTCCTTTACTTCATTTACTTGCTTACTTTCTTTCTTTCTTTTTTTTTTTGAGACAGAGTTTCACTCCTGTAGCCCAGGCTAAAGTGCAATGGCGCAATCTCAGTCCACTGCAACCTCTGCCTCCCAGGTTGAAGTGATTCTCCTGCCTCGGCCTCCCAAGTAGCTGGGATTACAGGCATGCACCACCACGCCCAGCTAATTTTTGTATTTTTAGTAGAGACAGGGTTTCACCACATTGGCCAAGCTGGTCTTGAACTCCTGATCTCAGGTGATCTTCCCACCTCACCCTCCCAAAGTGCTGGGATTACAGGCGTAAGCCACCAAGCCCAGTCTAAACATACCTTTTCTTATAGAACATTCCAGATAAAGCTGTAGTCTGTTCTAGCAAGTTCACTAATCAGATACACTTGACATTCAAGTTGTTTTACTAATCTGAGAAAGTTGATATTTCATTGTTACTTTAATTTGTATCTCTTTACTATCAAGCTTGAACTTTATTTTAATGTTTAATGGTTATTTGGATTTCTTCATATTTGAATTGCCTTTATCCATTATATAGCCTTTATCCAATTTGTTACTCAGTTATTCATATATTTTTCAATACTTCGCTTTTAGATGTTCACCTGGTGCTTTTTTTTCCCCAATGTGTTGCTTTGTTTATTGTGTATTTTGTCACATAGATTTAAAAATAATTAATGTGATAAAGTGTATTTTGTTTTATTTATTAACAAGTGATCTCAGGGCTTATCAAATAAAGTGTTTCCTTCTGTAAGTTCAAATATCTTACACATTTTCTTTTGATAGTTTAGCAGTATTCTATTGAAATCCTTAGTTAGCTGGTAGAGAATTATTACACTTAAATTTTACCATTTAAGTTCTTAATTATCTGGAATATACTTTTATGAATGAGGAGTAGTAAGACTTTATTTTATATTTCTAATTATAATGCAATTGTTCTAAGAGCAAGTGGAGGATAGTCTATTTTTTCCCCCACTGGTTTTGTTATGGTTTGAAGCATCTCTCTAAAGTTCATGTGTTGGAAACTCAATTGCCATTGTAACAAATACATTGTATTAAGAGGTGGAATCATTAAAGGAAAAATAGATCATGAGAGATCTGCCCTTATGAACAGATTAATACATTTATCATGGCAGTGGGTTAGTTACCATGGGAGGGTCCCCAATAAAAGGATGAGTTTGGCCCAATTTCCTCTCTCTGTCTTGCACATTCACTTGTCCTTTCACCAAGAGATGGCACAGCACGAAGACCTTTGCTGGATGCTAGCACCATGTTCTTGGACTTCACAGCCTGCAGAATCATGAGCCAAAGAAACTTGTTTTCTTTTTAAATTACCTAGTGTGTGGCCTTTTGCTATAACAGCGGAAACTGGACTAAGACACATTTATAATAGCCACTCTATAATATAATTATTTTCCATTTTTGCTGGAGAATGTATTTTGGACACTCGATTCTGTTTCATTGACTTTTTAACTTCTATGAGCACCTGTTTGTTTCACTTTTTTCCCTTAATTAAATGTGTAGTAGATGTTTTGGTGTTCCTCTTCTCATAAATTCCCTTTTGAGACCAAAGGATTTGTTTCTCTAGCTGCACCAAGTCCTCTTATAAATTCCCTCAGTTGAAAAGATTTGTTGAACCTTTATTTGGGCAGACAAGATTCAGTGACATACATACATATAGCCCTCTCCACAAGACTGGAAACATATGTCTAGGATCATCTCATCTTCAGAGCTCCATGGGGTTGGCAGAGGCAAATTTGAGAATACAATTAATTGTTGAGACTGCAAGTTTTCCAGCCCAATCTCTTCCTTTCCATAGGTAGTAATTGAGTAGGAACTCACTACTGAACCACCTGCAGGCTAACATCTGTCTCAGAATCCGCTTTCTAAAGAATGCAGTTTCTGACTCAAATCAGATTTTATTGACAATCTGCCAGTTTGTGACCTCCAGCACAGTTTTAAATATGTATTAATTTTTATCTCCTATCTTTCTTTCTTTTTTTTTTTTCAGACGGAGTTTCACTCTTGTTGCCCAGGCTGGAGCGCTATAGTGCGATCTCAGCTCACTACAACCCTGCCTCCCAGTTTCAAGTGATTCTCCTGCCTCAGCCTCCTGAGTAGCTGGGATTACAGGCATGCGTCACCACGCCTGACTATAATTTTGTATTTGTAGTGTAGACAGGGTTTCTCCACATTGGTCAGTCTGGTCTTGCACGCCCAACCTCAGGTGATCCTCCCGCCTAGGCCTCTCAAAGTGCTGGGATTACACATGAGAGCCATTGTGCCCGGCCTCTCCTGTCTTTTTAGGTTGTCTGCTACCTGTGCTTAAGATCTGCCACTATGTCAAAATAACAGTTATATCATATATGTAATTTCAAAAGTATCACTAAAGAGTGTTTTGAAAGATCATATTATGAAAATGTAAACCCTATGCTTTTAACCCCCAAATATTCAATCAGCATTTATATTTATTTTGTACTAGACCTTACACATGACTCCAGAGATTAAAAAAAGGGAGGGAGGTGGGACCATCATCATGAAGCATCTTGCCCATCTATTGGCCTTCTTTTAATGACTATGCCAATATTTCTATTTGACTATATATTTGAAATGCTGTGATTCAAATATTCCTCTTTCATATTAATTAATTTGCTTAGTGGATATTCAGTGGGCAGTTATTATGTGCCAAATATTGAAGTGTTTTTTGTTAAAAGAAAAGCAAGAAACTATACCTGTCTCAAGGAATGACAATAACATGATGTATGAAATAACACGATGCAAAGAGGCTATTATCAGCATGATGCAAAAGTACAGAATGCAGTGAGAATTCAGATTAATGAGATCTCACTTGAAGGCTTTATTTTATTCCAATTATTAATGAATTATTTGTCTTTGTCCAATTTTTAATTATTTCTTCTGGACAATTATTCCATATTTTTTTGAAAAATGTTTTGAAATAATAATTTATGCTTTATTTTTTCCCCTTTAACTGTATATTTTTTTCCCTTCAAGTAGTGGCAAATTCTGTCTTTTCTTGCCTCAGGAGTGTTCATGGCAAGGCAGAAAGCAGATAATATACTAGTTTCTAGATTTGTTTTCAGAAAGACCTGAAGGTGTAGGCATAAACAAGGTTGCTTGGAGAAAAATAAAAAGAGAAACATTTCACACAGACTGCAAAGAGATTCCCCCAGGCTAGGGGAGTAGATAAACATAGAAATATGTGTAGGTCTGGAAAGCACAAAAGAACTGTGCTATGCATCCTAGCTATACCACCTGAACATATGGTATCAGAGTAGAAACAGTGGCACGGGAGGTTAGGCAAATGGGACTACAAGCAGATGTCTGTCCCCAGGAATAGCTCTGAAGCCATAGAAAACTGCTAGATCTCACAAGTCCATCTAGACAGAGACGACGATATTTCACTGTCAACTCAGTGAACTGATGCTTAAGAGCAGATGCCCTGTCCTCAGTTCATGCCTTGGCACTGAATAAGATCCTATTGCTGTAGTATCAGGAAGGAGAAAGTTTCATTTCTTGTGTGCCAGAATTTGTCAACTGAGATCTATGTCTGCAAGAATAGTGTAATGTTTTGGTCTCTTGTTTATTATTTGCTTTTTTTTCCAAATATTGCTTCATTCATTATTTCATATTCCACCTTCAGGACTGTTGGGGGTCAAAATGAGAAAACAATTTATGCAGAAAACAATACTTAGAACAGAGGAATGAAAGCAATGAACTAGTTTTTCTTCTCAGAAACACTTTTTAACCTGGTTGCAAAATCTCATTTATAATGGTGGTAGAGGGTATTGCTAAATATTCATATACTTGATGCCTAAGCTTTTATTCATTACCTAATGTCGTTTCCACTGAGGCATATCCCTGAGAAATGTATGAATTTATTATCTAAGGAATGAATCTATTGTGATGGATATCACTTGCTATTCCTCATTATCTTTCAGCTCATACTCCAAGTCACAGTTTAAATGTCAGTTCCACAGCTAAATTTACCTATTCCCAAATTCCAAAAATAGCAAGTTTTGATTTTTCAATTATCTATTCTCACAGCACATAATACTTCTACTGTGCACTTTCAATCATAGTAAAATCTTTTCTGTGTGTAATTCTTTGTTTCAGGCCCCTTTCCAATTAGAATGAAAGTTGATGAGTTACTTCCATGGCACTTAGCACAATGTTTGACGTACAATAACTATTTAATAAATATTTCTGACTGCCACAGAGAGGGAGTACATGACTGAATAAACTTCAGTTTACTGTTTCAATTCTTCTCAATTATATATATATATATACACACACACACGTGTATATATACATGTATGCATATGTATATGCATATATTCTATGAAAAGACAACATTTTATTTTTCATTTTTTTCCTATGATGAAGACCCCAAATGAGGTACCAGAGTCTTTATCCATAAAGGGAATGTCTATACATCAGAAGGTAATGGAAATGGACTTGGGGATGGAGCGAGTGGAATAGAGCTTAGCATGAACTCAGAGGGGCAAGAGCTTTTACATGATGATTGAGAGCTGATGGAAAAACATTAGAGATATACACAAAAATAAATTATGTTGATTTCACTTATTTACATATGACCTCACTCCTAGAGGACTTGAGGCAAGGATTAACTAGTGTTTTGATTCTACTTGTAGAATACATTCTATCCTCTCCTTAAGTTACTGGTAAGTTAAATATATATATATACATAAATAGATATAGATATATAGATATAATAAACATTATTTAAAAATCATTTTTATTTTACTTCAAGTTCCAGGATGCATGTGCAGAATGTGGAGATTTGTTACATAAGTAAATGTGTGCCGTGGTGGTTTGTTGCACCTATCAACCCATCACCTAGGTATTAAGCCCCACATGCACTAGCTATTTGAAAGACAGTATTTTAAATGACTGTCATTTTGCAAAGGGTAAGAAATATCTCAGGTGCTAACATTTCTTATGAGAATAAGTAGATTGAAACATGAAAGTTGAATTAAATATTTAGTTGCATTCCTTTCTGTAACCTTTGCTATTGCACCAAGCTTGTGTAATATTCCAAAAAAGCATACTCAAGGATATCTATGTGCCTAAATGAGAGCCATGATGTGATGAGCAATTCAAGTTTGTTATTCAGTTATATGTCTCTCCTGGAGTACTCTTCATGTATTTGCACATCTGAGAGATTTATGGGGCTCCAGATTAGCTTTTTTATACCAAAAAAACAAAAACAAAAACAAAAACAAAACTCATTAAGAAAAAATGTAATTACATACCTCCAACCCACAGTGTGTTGGATGGATAGCAGAATCTTAATGTCAAAGAACATTGTCAAGAAAAAAAATGAAAACGGTAAAATAAAATGCAACTCCCAAAGTGACCAAACTAAGCCATTAAAAATTACTTGCAATTTGTCACATCACATCAATCACATCAATCAGTTACATTTGAAGGTCCTAAGAACACAAGTGTCTGAAGATTTGTGACAGATAAAATATGGTCTCCCATTAGTGCACAATATCTTATTGTTTAAGAGTGGTAATAAAAAAAATTACACAGGAGGTGAAACCCAGTAACAGGCAGTGCATTTCTGTTTTAGGTGACTTCGATCAGAAATGCCATAAACACATACTCAGCATGTTATTTTAATAAATATAAAATAAACGTTAAGATAGCTTTTATTATTTCGGTTGTATTCCTACTCCTGATGCACAAGATTAGGAAATAATTTTTAACAGGCACTCATTTTGTCTCATGGTTTGATAGAGTTTCTTTAAATTTTACTTTTATGTACTACTTACATCTGTGAAATAGCATAATTGTAGTGCTTAATGTATTTAATTAAAAATATATTTAATGGGCTATGAAAATGTTTATATGGTAACAAATAATGTAATTCACACCCACTAACAAGTGTCAATATGTGAGTGATTAGAATACAAGCGGGTATGGATACTAACACAAAACTAGGTATTTTAGCAGTACTTTTAATTCTAATTTTTTCTGTAGTAAAAAGGTGTATGTAAATGTATACCTATTTCTGATGCTCTTTACTTGAGATTATTTATAAGGACATCTTCCCAACAGATGTTACAATATTGAATTTCCAAAAATGTGCTTTTTCTTTAGTATGGATTTTTGTTCTTAGGTAAAAGTGTAAATGGATTAGCCATATGAGGTCCTTGTTTAATCTGAGAAACTGCCCAGAAATGTACAGGCAATGCTATATTAAAGCTGAAAAAGAATAAAACCTCAAGTATTCTAATTGAATCACAGTCTTATTTGACTGACACTCACTAAGTATCTGTTGATAAATAGAACAAAAACTCAATAGAGGAAATAATGATGCTCTTAGAATCTGAATGAAGGTAGAAAGGGAGGGAGTAGTAGAATACAAAATGGTAGAAATCTACAATAGCAGCAAAAAGACCTACCCAAATTCTGTTACCTTGTATTAAGTAGTGTTCTTCAGAAAAACCAAAACAAGATAGATAGATAGATAGGTGTATAGACATTTTTCTCATAAAGCATAGTCATGAATGGTTGTGGCTGAGAAATCCTACAGTCTGTAGTTGGCAAGCTGGAGACCCTGGAGAACTGGTGGTGTAATTCCAATCCAAGTCCAAAGACCATCGAACCAGGAGAGCTAAAGGTGTGGATTCCAGTCCAAGTGCAGGAGAAGACAAACATCACAGCTGAGCTGAAAGACAATCAGGCAGAGAGAGAGAGGGAGGAAATTGGGCTTTACTACACCTTTTTGGCCTATTAGCCCCTGGATTGGATGATGTCTCACATTGGGGAGGGCAGTCTACTTTATTTGGCCAAAATAAATCAACTCAAATGCTAATCTCACCCACAAACACCTCACAGACATACCTAGAAAAAAATGTTTAGCCAAATATCTGGGCACCCTAAGGCTCAATCCAATTAACACATAAAATTAACTATTACAACCCATTTTTATTCTTTCATTGTCAGAATGCCTTGGTTGAAAATAGCTACTTTACTTTCAAGTTACAAATATTCTGCGCCTTCACTTCATCTGTTTCCCAGAGATAATAGCAGCTCCAACTTCCTAGGGTGGTGGTAAAGTTTAAATGAGATAATATATTTCAATTGCTTAGCACAGGGCAGAACCAAAAGAAATAACTCAATAAATATTAACTGCTATTACCATTACTTAAATTAAATTAGTAGAACTAATAAAGGTTTGAATGTACCTAAAATCTACCATCTTGGTTTTCAAGAGGGCTATGATGTACAATTCTATTATGTATTTGTTGGGCAAAGAGTAAGAATATTAGACAAATAGTATGAGTGACTGCCACAGAGAGGGAGTCTTGCGGATTAGTTCAAATATTTTCATAAAGAAATGACAGGGAATCTAAAGTCAGCTATTCTCCTTTGAGTCACTTAGCCTTATTAATTTAGAAGTATGTCGTTCAGCTTTTATCTCCACTAAAACTTCAATCATAATTATGAGATATTTAAGTGTCCATGTAACTGTCTCATCCTGGGTTTGTTTTACTTCAACAATGTTCTCTTTGATTGTACTTTATCCACCTATTTCCAGACACATAGCCTAAAATCTTCAGGACCTAGAAAAGTCCCACCCAGAAAGTCATACAGAACAGTATTTACTCTCTGAGCATGAAGCCTTGTCAGCCCATTTCTGATCACCTCATTTTCATTGCTTCTACTCTTTGCTGTTATACAGATGTATAATCTTTCGATATTTCTAATTCCCTCAGTCTATAAGCCTCTTCTTAGTAGCTCTTCCCTACTTAAATGGAATCACAGGCTCCATTGTCTCAACCTCTTTCTTATCCAGTAGCCCTCATTTGCTGCCACATTTGTTAGCTTTGTATCGCTAACATACCTGCCAAGCAAACAACCCAATTCTGACCACCACCTTCTTAGATTGCTATTTACTGTTGGAAAAAAAACAAAAACAAAAACTCAAACCATCTATATTAAAAACACACTTAAATCCATATTGTCCAAAATTATCAGGCTTACGTGTATAATTATCACTCCTTTGACTTATTCCGTATCACCTTACTTCTCCATGCTCTCTGATGCCTGTTAAAAATCTTTACCTGAGTCAATTAATAAGGACCATTCTCCCTGCTACAGGATTCCACAGAAAGTACTTGGTTAGTAAAGACTCAGGAGATTTTGTTGAATACATAATATCCTCCAAGACTAGATGGTGAAAACAAACAAAACAAGATATTTGAGGAGAATGTATAAATTTCAATGTTACAATTATTTGCCAATTCCTTTCTAGTACAAAATATTCAGGAACATTTTAAAAGCATTATTGAACTAATATCATATTTCTGCATAGGGATTTCAAATTATATAACCCAAACGACAAAATATGAGTAAGGAAAGCCAATAAATGTTATTCGTTTTTAGTTCATGGTAGTTCATGGAGTTTTAAAAATATTATATATCAAATTCATTCAATTATGTTTACTACTTCGGTGTTTTTATTTTGATGGAATCTGTGCACATGGTTAGATTGCCTGTTGGGTAATACAGAACCTAATACCATAAACAGCCACATGAAAAAAAAGGGAGAAGAATGTAAAAAAAAAAAAAAAAAATTGGAAAATTTTGCAACGCTAATTTTCGTGCTAAGAACATTTTCCCATTTCTTAATATAAATAACCTATGAACAGCTTCCTAACACCTCATACTGCACCTCAAAACTCCAAATTTGGATAGTTTTATCAGGTCAGGAAATAGAATAATATAGACATTTTACACCTTTCTCACCTTCATTCTTCTTCACAGACAGCAGTAAATGTGTCCAAAATATGAAACTAGTTTATTTAATAGAAATGCTTAAACCAATTAGCTCTAAAGAGAAGCAATTATTTAAAAGTTAGTCCACCGAAAGTTACCCATATCAAATAGATTCATCAAAAATGTGGTGGATGGTTGGCAGATTTTACAATTTTGCGATTATTATTTTCAATTTTACTTTAATGTTTTATTTCCATGTTTTTTTTAAATAACATACTTATTGATATTTAATTCACAGGTCATAAAATTCACCCTTAAAATTACACGATTCAGTAATTTTTAGTATATTTACAAGGTTATGCAACCATCGTTACTAAATCCAGAAGACGTTTTTTATACTAAATTGAAACGTTGTACCCACTACAGAGTACAATCCTCATCTACTCTCGCCGCCCCTAACCCCCCTTTCTTTTTTTTTTTTTGAAACGGAGTCTCGCTCTGTTGCCCAGGCTCCTGTGCAGTGGTGCAGTGGCGCAATCTCCACTCACTGCAAGGTCCACCTCCCGGGGTTCACGCCATTCTCCTGCCTCAGCCTCCTGAGTAGCTGGGGCTACAGGCGCCCGCCAGCACCCCCGGCTAATTTATTTTTGTGTTTTTAGTAGAGACAGGGTTTCACCTTGTTATCCAGGATGGTCTCGATCTCCTGACCTCGTGATCCGCCCACCTCCGCCTCCTAAAGTGCTAGGATTACAGGTGTGAGCCACCGCGCCCGGCCTAAACCCCATTTCTTGACCTTGGTAACTACTAATCTACTTTCTGCTTCTATAGATTTACCTATCTGAACGTTTGATAGAAAAGAAATCATACCATTTGAGGCCTATTGTACTGGCTTCTTTCACAGCATGTTTTCAACGTTCATGCATGTGATAGCATGTATCAATAGTTCATTCTTTTTTATTTATTCTTAGAGCAGTTTTAAGTTACAGAAAAATTGTGAAGATAGGAGAAGTGTTCCCGTATACTCCATAACAAGCGTTCTTATCATTAACCTCTTATATTAGTTTAGTGTTTACAGTAATTACAATCAATATTGATATATTAACTATAAGTCTATACCTTTTTCAGATTTCCTTTGTTTTTGCATAATAAAATTTTTCTGTTCCAGCATCTCATCTAGGATTTCACATTATATTTCTTCTCCAAGTCTCGTTAGGCTTTTCTTGGCTATGACAGCTTCCCAGATTTACCTTGTTTTCAATGACCTTAATCGCTTTAAAGAGGGCTTGTCAAATATTTTGCAGTATGTCTCTCAACTGGGATATGTCTGATGATTTTCTCATGATTAAACTGGGGTTATAGATTTGGGGGAGGAAGAGCCTGAGGGGAAAGCATCATTTTCATCACTGACATTAAAGGTACTTAATGTCAATGTGATTTATTATTGTTGATATTGGCTTTGAAAACCTGGCTGAAATAGCATTTATCAGATATCTTTACTGTAAAGTTACTGTGCTCTGTGGAAAGAAATCACTATATCTAGGCCACACATAAGGAGTAGGGATTTATGCATCACTTCCTTGGGTGAGGAGTATCTAAATAAATTATTTGTAATTCTTGTGCATGGGAGAATTGCCCTTTCCCCCATTATTTACTCAATCATTTATTTATACTGGGAATTAATTGATTTTATTCCTGAATAATGTTCCATTATATAAATATACTTCACATAGTTTATCTATTTATCATTAAAAGTATTGTTTCCATTTGGGGCCATTATAAATAATACTGCTATGAATATTTCTATAGATGTTACTGTGAGGATATGAGTTTTCAACTCCCTTGGGATTATACCTAGGAGTTGAATTGCTGGGTCACATGGTAAATCAATGTTTAATATCTTAAAAGAATTGTCAAACTCGTTTTCTCAGTGGTTGCAGCATTTTATCATTCCTCCCCCAGCAGCATACAGGGGTGTCAATTATTCTTCATCTTTGTCAACATTTGTTATTTTCTGTCTTTTTTATTTTAGTCATCTTAGTGTATGTGAAGTGGCAATTCACCTTGGTTTTGATCCTTATTTCTTAAATAAGTAATGATTTTGATTATCTTGTTGAGCTTATTCGCCATTTATATATTACCTTTAGAAAAATGTCTACTCAAATCCTTTTTACCATTTTTTCTTGGGTTGTCTTTTTATAGCTGAGAATATGAATTCTTTATTCTGTATTCAAGTTCCTTATTAAAACATTTTTTCCCATTCTGTTGCTTGCTTTTTCACTTTCTCAATGGTGTCTTTTAATGTACAAGACTTTAATTATAAACTTCAATTAAATTATAAAGTCCAGTTTACCTATTTTTTTTCCCCATGTGATTTTGGTGTCATATCTAAAAAAATTTCCTCATTCAAGATCATGAGAATGTATTTCAATGGTTTCTACTAAGAGTTTTATAGATTTTATTTTTATGTTCAGGTCTATGATTCGTATTGATTACTTTTCATCTATTGTGTGGGGTAGGTGTCCAATTGCTTTCTTTTGCATGCAGACATCCAGTACTTCCAACACCTTTTGTCAAGAAGTCTGTCTTTTCCCTATTGAATGGTCTTGGCACTCTGAAAAATCAATTCACCGTAAATGTAAGAGTTTAATTCTTTTTTTTTTTTTTTTTTCAGGTTTTGCTGACTTTTTATTGATTTCTTTTCTGGTTATATTGTTAAACTTATTTAATGTATTAGTACCACAATATATATAAATAACTAAATGTACATTTACTGTTAATTTGGACACAAATATTTTTCATTGCTGGAATATGTAATCAAAGAAGTTTGGAGATCATTGTGTTACGGGATCTTTGGGGTGTCACTTCACCAGCTGGAAACTTCTGTGGCCAGTGGTGCCTTTGCACCAGTTTTGCTCGGGACCACTGAGCCCACTTGACCTGGCAGGCTGTGCTTGACTTGCGCTATCAGCCTGGATCCCATGCCTGCCAAGGGCAAGTGGAGCAGCAAGCGGGGTGTGAGCAAGTGAGTGTGGAGTCTAGCCACCGTGCATAGCCAGATATGCTGCCTGCAGTGGGATGGGCAACTCCAGGCGCCAGCACGGGCACTGGCTGCCTGCGAGGCTGCAGCTGGACCAGACATACCACAGGTGGCTTCCACAGCTGGCACTGGAGAACACAGTGACTCTCAGAGGCTTGGAGATGCCAGGAATTACAGAGCCCCAAAGAGGGTGTCACAGCCCTGGCTCAAGGGACCTCCTAGGCCTGGGCTCCCCAACGGCCTGCAGCTCTTCTTTCTCTTTTCCCTCCTTCTTGTATAATTCTTTACTCAATTATTTTCCATTGAGCTACATGCCTAATCTTATGCTGTTACCATACCACGCTGATTTCTGCAGCTCTGTAGTAAGATATGAAATCAAGAAGTGTAACCACAACAACTTCGGTCTTTTTAAAATTGTTCTGGCTATTCCAAGTCCCTTGCATCTTTATATGAATGTTATAACCACCTTGTCAATTTACTCAAAAGAGTAGCATAAATTTTGATAGGTATTGAATAGAATCTGAAGATAAATTTCAGGACTATTGCCATTTTAACATTAACTCTCCCTATCCATAAACATGAGATTTATTTTTGTTTATTTAGGGTTTCTTCAGTTTCTTTCGATAATATTTTGTAGTTTTCGGTGTACAAGTCTTGCATTCTTTGTTACATTTATTAGAAAGCATTTTATTCTTTTGGTGCTATTGTAAATGGAATTATTTTCTTAATTACAATTATATGTAGCCTATTGCTAGTTTGTAGAAACACAATAGATTGTACATTTATCTTCTATCCCAATACACTCCTGAACTTGTTTATTTATTTATTTATTCTAATGGCCTTTTCATCATATCCTTAGGATTTTCTGTGCATAAGATATCATTTTCAAATAGACAAGTTTTACTTCTTCCTTTCCAGTGTTGATATATTTTAATATTTTTCTTGCTTGATTGCTCTGACTAAAACTTCCATCACAATATTAAATAGAAGTATCAAGATCAGATACCTTTGTCTTGTTTCTTGCTAATCTTCAGAGAGAGCATTCTGTCTTTCACCATTAACTATGATGTTTACCTATGGGGTTTTGTGGCTGCCTTTTATCACTTTGAGACAGTTCCTTTCTGATTCTATTTTGTTGCACTTTTATCATGGAAGTATGTCGGAAGTTGTCAAATGTGTTTCCTATGTCAACTGAAATGGTCACATGGTTTTTGTCCTTCATTGTATTAATACAGTACATTACATTCACTGATTTTTGTAGGTTGAACTAATGTTGACTTCCTGGGATAAATCTCATTGGTTATAGTGCACAGTAGGCTTTTTAGGTTTTGATGGATTTGGTTTGAGAATGTTTAAGAGTTGCCTTTTTATTCATAAGAAATATTGGCTTCTGGCCGGGCGCGGTGGCTCAAGCCTGTAATCCCAGCACTTTGGGAGGCCGAGACGGGCGGATCACGAGGTCAGGAGATCGAGACCATCCTGGCTAACATGGGGAAACCCCGTCTCTACTAAAAAATACAAAAAAACTAGCCGGGCGAGGTGGCGGGCGCCCGTAGTCCCAGCTACTCGGGAGGCTGAGGCAGGAGAATGGCATAAACCCAGGAGGCAGAGCTTGCAGTGAGCTGAGATCCGGCCACTGCACTCCAGCCTGGGCGACAGAGCGAGACTCCGTCTCAAAAAAAAAAAAAAAAAAAAAAAGAAAAAAAAAAAAGAAATATTGGCTTCTAGCTTTCTTTCCTTATGATATTTTTGGCTTTGATATCTGAGTAATATATCACTTTATAGAAGAAATTGAAAAGTGCCCTCTTCTATTTCTTGAAAGACTTTGTAAAGAACTAGTTTTAATTATTCTTTACAATTAAGGTAGAACATACCAGTAAAGAGATATGGGTCAGAGTTTTTCTCTATGAGAATTATTTAGATTACTCATCCAAATTCTTTACTTTTTTTTTTAGGTCTATTCTGATTTGGTATTTGTTTCTGAGTCAGTTTTGAATTTTTTTTTTCCAAGAAATATGGTCAATCCACCTGATTTATCTTATTTGTTGGAATACAATTTTTCATAGGATTCTAATTCTTTTTATATTTTTAAAGGTCGTTAGTAATGTAATTTACTTTATTCCTCATGTTAGCAGTATCATTCTTGATTTTGGTTCTTGGTCAATCAAGCTAAATATTTGTTCATTTTATTGATGTTTTCAAATAACAAACTTTTTGGTCTCATTGATTTTCTCAATTTTTTCCATTAACTAGTTTATTTTTGCTCTAATATTTCTTATTTTCTTCCTTCTGCTTGTTTGGAATTTGGTATGCTCTTCTTTATATAGTTTCTTCAGGGAGAAAGTAAAATCATTGATTTGATATATTCTTTCATTTTTATTAATATATATTGGTACATAGTTATGGGGTACATGTGATATTTTGTTACACACATAGAATATGTAATAACCAAGTCAGTATTTAGGATATCTGCCATCTTGAGCATTTATCATTTCTATGTGTTGGGAACATTCCGAGTCCTCTCTTCTACTATTTTGAAATGTGCAACAGATTGTTGCTAACTACAGTCACCCTACTCTACTTAAATATTCTTCTAAGCACAGCATTAACTGCATCTTATAAATTTTGGTATACTGTACTTTTGCTTTGGCTTATTTCAAAGCATTTTTAGAATATTTCTCTGATTTATTCTTTGACTCTGGTCATTTAGAAGTGTATTGAATTTTCATGTATTTGTTAATTTCGCAAATTTCAGTCTTTGATGATATAAAATTTCATTTCCTTGTGGTTTGATAATATATACATATGATTTTAATCTTCCTAAATTTACCTATTCTTGTTCCATGGCCTAATACATCATCTGTTTTAGAGAATATTGCATATGTACTTGAGAATAATGTGTATTTTGATGTTTTGGAAACAGTCTGTAGATATTTCTTTAGGTCTATTTCATTTATAGTGTGCTTATGTCTCGTAATTGTTTGCTGATTTTTTGCCTAATCTATCCATTATTAAAGATAGGATGGTGATGTCTTCAGCTATTACCATTGATTTTTCAAAGGCTCTTTTTCATTCTATCACTTGCTGTGGCATTTATTTTTAAGCTTTGTTATTAGTTGCATACACCTTTGTAATTGTTATGTCTTTCTGTTGGATTGGTTCTTTTATTTGTATAAAGTATTATTTGTGTCTAATAATAATCTTTGTCTCAAAGTTTATTTTGGGTTATATTAGAATACCCACTTTGTTTGTCATATCATTGTCATTTGTAGTATATATTTTTCCATTTGACTGAGACTGAAATTATTTGTTTTTAAATGTATGATACCTCTTGTAAGCAGCAAGTAATTCAAAATGCATGTACTTTTAATTCACTCTTTTAGACTGCGTTTCAATTGGAATTTCAAATACATTTACATTTCATTTAACTATTGATGCGGTTAGATTGACATTTTTCAATTTAGTATCTTTCTATATTCCTTTTGAAACCCTTTCCCTCCTTTACTACCTCATTTTGTGTTAAATTGATATTATCTAGTATATCATTCTAATTCACTTATTTACCATATTTGTATTTGCTTTCTTTGTCACTTCCCTCAAGGTACAATTAACATCTTAATTTATAACTATCTAGATTGGATGAAATGAACTTAGTTTCAAGAATATACAACATTTTTGCTCCTATATATTTCCATTTTTTCTCCTGACCTGGAGCTACAATTGTTATGCAAATTTTATTTTTATATTTTATGAGTTCATTAATACTAATTTATGATTCCTGAGTGCTTTTCTCTTTAAATCAGATAGGAAAAATAATTACAAGCAAGAATGCATTCACATCCCTTTTATATTTAAGCACCTTTATCAGTATTCTTTATTTCTTCCTATAGGTTCAATTTACTATCTAGTATCCTTTCCTTTCACCCTAAAGCTCTCCTTTTAGAATTTTATGCAGGATATAACTGCTAGAGATTTATTCTCTAAGTTTTTGTGTACCTGGAAAATTTTAAATTTCTCCTTCATATTTGAAGAAGAGTCTTTTTTCCATATATAGAACTCTTTTTTTGATAGTATTTTACTATCAATACATTAAATATGGGATCTTTACATTTTCTAAATACTAGAAATCAGATCAGAAATCACCTGTTAATAAAATTATGGATTTATTTTTACTGATGAAATGTTTATATTGTTCCACAGTTTTATTATGATGTTTCTAGGTGTAGATCTTGTATACTTATTGTATTTGGAGGTTGTTGCATTTCTCTGATGTGTGAATTACTGTTTTTCATTAAAATTAGAACATTTCAAACTGTTGTTTATTAAAATACTCTGCCTATTTTCTCTCATTCTTCTTCTGGAACTTTCACAATATAAATATGCACACACACACATATGTATGTTTGATGGTATCCTATGGGTTGTTTTTAGTCATTCTTTTTTATTTCTGTTTCTCACACTGAAAAAATATCAATTGAATTTTGTCCAAGTTTATTGATTATTTATTCTTCTAGCTGTCATCTGCTGTGACTCTCTTTAATAAATTTGTATTTGAATTATTATATTTTTAAACTCCATAATCTATTCCATTATTATTTTATAACTTTAAAAAATATATTTTATTTTATTTTTTTAAGTTTCAGGGTACATGTGCAGGAGGTACAGGTTTTTTTCATAGGTAAATGTGTGCCACGGTGGTTTGCTGCACCTATCAACCCATCACCTAGGTATTAAGCCCAGCATTCATTAGCTATTTTCCCTAATGCTCTCCCTTCCCCTTGACCTCTGACAGGCTCCAATGTGTGTTGTTCCCCTCCCTGTGTTCATGTGTTCTCATTGTTCAGCTCCCACTTATAAGTGAGAATATGTGGTATTTCGTTTTCTGTTCCTGTGTTAGTTTGCGGAGGTTAATGGCTTCCAGCTCCATCCATGTCCCTGCAAAGGACATGATCTTGTTCTTTTTTATGGCTTCATAGTATTCCATAGTGTATATGTTGACATTTTCTTTATCCAGTCTATCATTGATGGGCATTTGGGTTGATTTTATGTCTTTGCTATTGTGAATAGTTGCTGTGAAGAACATATGTGTGCATGTATCTTTATAATAGAATAATTTCTATTCCTCTGGGTATATACTCAGTAATGAGATTGCTGGGTCAAATGATATTTCTGGTACCAGATCTCTGAGAAATCTCCACACCATCTTTCACAATGGTTGAACTAATTTACATTCCGGCCAACAGTGTAAAAGCATTCCTATTTCTCTGGAACCTGGGCAGCATCTGTTGTTTCTTGACTTTTTAAAAATCACCATTCTGACTGGTGTGAGATGGTATCTCACTGTGACTTTGATTTGCATTTCTCTACAATCAGTGATATTGAACCTTTTTTCATATGTTTGTTGCCCACATGAATGTCTTCTTTTGAGGAGTGTCTATTCATGTCTTTTGCCCACGTTTTAATGGTTTCTTTTTGTTGTTGTCAATTTGTTAAAGTTCCTTGTAGACCCTGGGCATTAGACCTTTGTCAGATGGATAGATTACAAAAATTTTCCCCCACTCAGGAGGTTGTCTGTTTGCTCTGATGAAATTTTCTTTTGCTGTGCAGAAGCTCTTTAGTTTAATTAAATACCATTTATAAACTCTTGCCTTTGTTGCAATTGCTTTGGGCTATTTCATCATGAAATCTTTGCCTGTGCCTATGTCCTGAATGGTATTACCTAGATTTTCTTCTAGCATTTTTATAGTTTTGGGTTTTACATTAAATTATTTAATTCATCTTGAGTTAATTTTTTATAACATGTAAGAAAGGAGTCCAGTTTCAATTTTCTGCATATGGCTAGCCAGTTCTCCCAGCATCATTTATTAAAAAAGGAATCCTTTCCTCATTGCTTCTTTTCGTCAGATTTGTTGAAGATCAGATGATTGTAGATGTGAGGTCTTATATTTGAGTTCTCTATCTGATCCCTTGGTCTATGTGTCTGCTTTTGTACCAGTGCCATGCTCTTTTGGCTACTGTAGCCTTGTAGTATATAGTTTGAAGTTGGGTAGCATGATACCTCTGGTGTTGTTATTTTTGCTTAGAATTGTCTTTACTATACAAGCTCTTTTTTTTTTTGTTCCATGTGGATTTTAAAACAGTATTTTCTAATTCTGTGAAAAATGTCAGTGGTAGTTTAATGGTAATAGCATTGAATCTATAAATTACTTTGAGCAGTATGGCCATTTTCATGATATTGATTTTTCCTATCCATGAGCATGACATGCTTTTTCATTTGCTTGTGTCCTCTCTGATTACCTTGAGCAGTGGTTTGTAGTTCTCCTTGAAGAGACCCTTCACTTTCCTTGTTAGCTTAATTCCTACATATTTTATTCTCTTTGTAGCAATTGTGAATGGGAGTTCATTCATGATTTGGCTCTCTGCTTGTCTGTTGTTGGTGTATAGGAATGCTTATGATTTTTGCACATCGATTTTGTGTCCTGAGAGTTTCCTGAAGTTACTTACAAGCTTAAGGAGCTTTTGAACTGAGACGATAGATATAGGATCATATCATCTGCAAACAAAGACAATTTGACTTCCTCTCTTCCCATCTGAATACCCTTTATTTATTTCTCTTGCCTGATTGCCCTGTCCAGAACTTTCAATACTATGTTGAATAGAAGTTGTGAGAGAGGGCATCCTTGTTTTGTGCCAGTTTTCAAGGGGAATGCTTTCAGCTTTTGCCCATTCAGTTTTATATTGACTTTGGGTTTGTCATAAATGGCTCTTATTATTTTGAGATATATTCCTTCATTACCTAGTTTATTGAGAGTTTTTAACATGAAAGGATGTTGAATATTATCAAAGGCCTTTTCTACATCTACTGAGATAATCACGTTTTTTGTCTTTAGTTCTGTTTATGTGATGAATTACATTTATTCATTTGCAGATGTTGAACCAGCCTTGTATCCTGGGGATGAAGCCAACCTGATTGTGGTGGATAAGCTTTTGGTTTGTCAGTAATTTATCGAAGGTTTTTGCACTGATGTTCATCAGGGAGCAAATAACCAAAATCCAAGAGAAAAAGTAAATAATAAAAGTAGACCCATACTGATTCAGATACTTTAGTCACCAGAAAGAAATATTATCAAACCTATGACTAATAATTTTCACAAATATTAGAAAAATTGGAAATGCTCACTAAATAACCTTAATATTTAAGAGAAGAGTCACTGCCAAGAATTAAATATTTAAATTTAAATTTAGAATTGAAAGCACAGATTTAATAGTAGATTTGACATGGCAGAGAAAGAATAAGTAACCTGGAAAGTAAATTGGCAGAAAATACCCACATATTTTAAAATGCAGAAATGGACATCATATTTGCATATCAATATGTGTGTGTGTGTGGCATAGTGAAAAATCTGAGGTACATATAGTTGAAGTCTCAGAAGGGGAGGAGAAAGAAAGATACTTAGATAGAAGCAATATTTGAAGAAATATCTGCTATAATTTTTGAAAACAGGGGAAACATCAATGCACAGATGTACAAAAATTTATAAATACCAAGTACAGATGCAAAACAAACAAAACAAATAATTTCCTGGCATATCATAGTAAAATTTCTAAAGCCATTGATAAGACATCAAAACTCTCCTGAATTCCTTCATCACGTTTCTGATTTTTTTATAATTCTGATTTGCATTATTCCTTCATGTTTTTCATAATTTTCCAAGTATATGTTAACTCATTTTAAAACGATGAGTTACACTTTTGATCTCAGTTGTGCACCTAGCCTTCTGATGTGCTTTTGTTGTCTTCAGGGAAGTTATTCTGCTCCTTATTCTACATCTTTGTACTGGGTCTTATCATGATATTTTTCTGTTGCTCTTCCTCATGTAAAATTGGTATCCTTAAACTCTTAGAATTGAAGTGGGGTTGACTAAACAATTTCCAGCCTCACAGAACTTACTCTTCTGTTGTTTTTGTGTAAAGTTTAACACTATAGATGCTTGCTTTTTGAGATTTGCTGGCTCTTCCCTCACAATCTTTGGTCTGCAGACTCTCTTCCCTTCTTCATTCTTGTCCCTGTCCTGATCAATTTTGATTCCACTCTCAGCAGTTTATTTTCACAGGCTATATTTTGAAGGGAAATTTGTTGAGTCAATTGGAGAAATCGTGAGAGCAAGACTGCCTCTGGGGCAGTTCACTGATCCCTTTCTGGGAATCCTTTGCACTCACTCACAGTGAACAAAACCCCTGCCCATTTCAGCTGCTGCCTTAAAACCAAACTCCTTATACTACAGTGAATACCAACTGGCTATTTGGGTATTATCCTTTTCTCATGTCCTTTTCTCATGTCGTTGTCAGATGCCCCTTCAATTTTGTTTTTCTTATTTCTCCAGCACCAATGCCAATACTATTCAGGTGTCTTGATGGAGTATGTGTACCCACTTTTATTTTAGCATCCATAGGAGTAATTTTTCATCTAGTTTTGTTGTCAGTGTTGTCCAAGGATTTTGTTTTTTCCTTATGGTTGCTTTACATATTTTTATTTGTGGATTTGGAAAGAATGAAAAATAAAGCCACTGCTGCAACCATTTTTACAAAAGTGATCATGCCTTTTATGAGATAAGCATTGATTTCACAACTTGACCAAAATATTGCAAGTTAGTAAGATCAGAGGACACATGTCTCATGAATTTAAGTGCCGAAATCCTAAACAAAACATTAGCAAATAAATGTTAGCAATATGTAAAAAGGATAAAACATTATGACGAGTTGGTACTTATTCCAGCAATGCAAAGCTTTCCAAACATAAAATAATCAATCAATGTCAATCACCATATTAATGAAATAAAATAGGAAAATCACAATATCATTTAATATATACACAAAAAAGACATCTGATAATGATAATTACCCATTTATAATTTTAAATGCCTTTTCAAATAACTAGGGGAAAAAATGAAACTTTCTTAAGCTTATAACATTTCCATGAAATATCATATTTTATTTAGCTGTGAAATATTAAAAACTTATTCCTGAGATAAAAAGTGAGCAGTGATGTCAACTGTCATGAACCCTATTCAGTGCTGTATTAGAAAGTCAAAGCTAGTGGATATGCCTCACCACTACCCTCTACCAAAAAGTAAAATAACTAAGAAATAAAATCGTTATCATTCCCATAGGACATAAATATTTATATTGAAAAATCCAAAAGGATTCACTGATAAACTCTAAAAATCAATAAATTATTTTAGGAAGGCTTCTGAATACAAGTTAATACATAAAATCAACTTCATTTCTGTATTTTAATATTGCAACAAATTGATAATAGTGAAAATTTTCAAAGCAATCTATTTATAAAAGTATCAAAATTAAATATATAGAAATAAACATAAAATATATGAAAGATATCTACATAGATTTAAAACATTTATGTAAGAATTACAGAAGATAAACAAATGGAGAACTATATCAAGTTTATGGATGGCAAAATTTAATATGATAAAGGTCTTATCTCTCAAATAATCTATAGATTTACCCATTATAAATCAAAAGCAAAGCATTTTCTTTTATGGAAGCAAACAAGCTAATTCTAAAATTTATGTAGAAGTGCAAGCAAAAGACCCTAAATAACAAAGCTCATATTACTAGATATTCAAACATATTTTAAATATCTATTGTAATTTAAAAGATGTGTACATGCATAGGGTTACAAAAATAATTATAACAGAAACAGAATAGTGAATTCACATTTAGATCCATGATGACTGCATACAGCTGAATTATCTATCATTAAGGTACCACCGCAGTGCAGAAAAGATGACCTTTAGATAAATGTTAAATAAACAGGAAATTTACATGAGAAACCTTGGTCTGTATCTTAAACTATACCAGAATCAATTCCAAATGAATCACATGTCTAAACGTGAAAATAAAGCTTCTTAAAGATGACATCAGTTCACTAAGCCTGTTTCCTGATGAGGGCAAGCTAGACTTTAGGGACAGCAAGAAAATGGGATCAGGCTCTCATCATCATTCCAACAACGTTTTTGTCTACTGGCAACCTGTAAATAAATTACTAACATGTAAATCATTCCTAGATATTCTTTATTTCCTTAAGATTATAAATGTGTGCTCTGAGAAAGACACCATTAAAAGAATGGAAAGACAAGACACAGACTGGAAAAAAATTTGCAAAAAATATATTTCATCAAAGACTTGCATCCAAAATGTACAAAGGCCTGTTAAAACTAACAACCTAATTAAAAAATAAACGAAAGATTTGAATATCAAACAATACTTGTGAATGCTAAATAAGCATATGATAAAAAGTACAGCATAATTCATCATTAGGGAAGTACAAATTAAAACAACAATGAGAAACAACTACACACATAATGGAATGTCTAAAGTCCAAAAACCTGATATTAATTGCTGGCAAGGATGTGGAGTAACAGGAATTTTCATCCACCGCTGCTAAGAATGCAAAGTGGAGGGGCAACTTTAGAAGACAGTTGGCAGTTTCTTACACAGCAAAACATAAAACCCAACTGATCTGAAAAGTTATGTCTACACAAAAATTTGCACTAAGTGCTTATGGTAGCCAAAAGATTTCATAATTGCCAAAAAAAAAGGTGAACATACTAATAAGATGTAGTACACTCATATAATAGAATACTATTCAGGAACTAAAGGGAACCAAGACCCTGAAAATATTAATGAATTTTAAGTGCACATTGCTCAGTGAAAGAAGTCAGTCTGAAAAGACGGGATTACGAGACTGGATTATAGAGCTAAATGTCAATTGCAAAACTATAAAACTCCCTGAAAATTACACAGGGGAAAACCTAGATGACCTTGGGTACTGAAATGACATTTTAGATGTAACACCAAGGGAATGATCTATTTTTTAAAAAGGAATAAGTTGGACTTCATTAAAATAAAAAAAAAATTCTGCCATGTGAAAGACAATATCAAGAGAATAAGACAAGCCATGAATTGGGAGAAAATATTTGGAAAGACACATTTGATAAGGACTGTTATCCAATACACAGAGAACTAATACAACTTAACAATGAGAAAACAAACAACTCAATTTAAAAATGGGCCAAACACCTGAATAGGCACCTCTTTTAAAAAGTTACATAGATGCATATAAACATATGAAAAGATGCCCCCTGTATTAGCCTCTTCTCATGTTGCTATAAAGAAATATTCGAGGCTGGGTAATTTATAAAAGAAAGAGGTCTAATTGACTCACAGTTCTGCATGGCTGGAAAGGCCTCAGAAAACTTACACAAGCATGGCAGAAGGGGAAGAGGCATGTCTTACATGGTGGCATGGGAGAGACAGAATGCATGCATAGAAGGAACTGTCAAACACGTATAAAAGCATCAGATCTTGTGAGAATCACTCACTATTATGAAAACAGCATAGGGGAACCACGCCCATGATCCAATCACCTCCCACCAGGTCCTGCCCTTGACACCTGGGGATTATGGGGATTACAATTCAAGATGAGATATGGGTGGGGACACAGAGCCTAACCATATCACACTCCATTATACATTATCTAGAAAATACATATTAAAACAACAATGAGGTATCTCTACACATCTACTAAAATAGTCAAAATTTGGAACACTGACAAAACCAAATTCTGGAGAAAATGTGGAGCAACAATAATTCATTCATTGCGGGTGGGAATGAAAAATGCTACAGCCATTTTGGAAGACAGCTTTGAAGCTTCTTACAAAACTAAACATATTCTTCCCATATGATCCAGTCATCATGCTCCTTGATATTTGCCCAAAGGAATTGAAAATACATGTGTGCACAAAAACCCGCACAAGGATGTTTATATGACTTTATTTATAACCATGAATACTTAGAAGCAGCCAAGATGTCCATAAGAAGGTGAGTGGATAAACTGTGGTACATCCAGACAATGAAATATTATTCAGTGATTAAAAAACAAAAACAACAACAACAACAACAACAAAATGAGCCAAGAAGTCCTCAAAAGACATGGAAGCACCTTGAGTAAAATACTACTCAGTAAAATAAGCCAATATAAAAAGGCTTCACACTGCATGATTCCAACTATTTGACATCCTAGAAAATGCAAAACTATGGAGACAGTAAGTGATTAGTGGTTGTTAGCAGTTGGGGTGGGAAGGAAGGGATGTGTTGGCAGAGCACGGAAAAAATTGAAAGCAGTGAAACTACTCTGCATACTGTCGTAATGAATACATATCATCACACACTTGTTCAAAACCATGGAATTTACAACATCAAGAGTGAACCCTAAACCAGAGACTTTGGGTGTTGATAATATGTCAATGGAGTTTCATCATTTGTAATAAATGAATCACTCTGAAGGGGTATGTTGATGGTGTAGGTGGTTGTGCATGCTTTGAGCAAATAGTATATGGGAAATTTCTGTACCTTCCTCTTAATTTTTCTGTGAACCTAAAACTACTCTTTTCTTAAAAGTCTATATAAAGGCTACATACTGTATGATTTTATTCATAAAATATTCTGTAAAGAGTATTACTGTAGAGATGGTAACCAAATCAGTGATTGCCAGGGTTTTTTTTTGGCAACTTTGATATGATGTGACAAGAATGGCACTTTAACTCTGTGATCTGCTTCCCCTAAATATATCATCTTAGTTTAATCACGACAAAAACAGCAGATACATCTCAATGAGAGAAATCCTACAAAAATACTTGGCCAAGTTTTTTTTACCTCAAAACTATCAAGGTAAAAAGGAAAGTATCTCCACCAAGAATAAACTGGCTTGGGATATATGGGAACTCTCTGTACTATCTTTGCACATTTTTTGTAAATGCAAAACTACTGTAAATTTTTAAAATTATTTGAAAAAGAAAACAATGCCTTTCAAAAAAAATAGGTTATATGGATTGTGGAGGTAAAGTATAGGGGATTACTGTAGGATAGTGAAAAGATTTTGTATGATACTGTAATCATAGATCATGACACTATGTGTTTATCAAACCCATAGAAATTTATAATAGAAACTAAACAGCATCTGCACAGGAAAAGAAATAAACAGCAGATTAAACAGACAACCTACAGAGTGGGAGAAAATATTCACAAACTATGCATCCAACAAAGGAATAATATACAGAATCTACAAGGAACTCAAACAATCAGCAAGAAAAAGGCAAATAATCCCATCAAAAAGTGGACAAATGACATGAATAGACAATTCTCAAAGGAAAATATATAAATGTCCAATAACATATGAAAATATGCTCAACATTACTAATTATCCGGGAGGTGAAAATTAAAACCACAATGATATAACATCTTACTCCTGCAAGAATGATTATAGTTAAAAAATTTAAAAAATAATAGATGTTGGCATGGATGTAGTGAAAAGGGTACACTTTTACACTGCTGGTAGGAATGGAAAGTAGTACAACCACTATGGAAAACCGTATGGAGATTCCTTAAAAAACTAAGAGTAGGACTGCAATTTAATCCAGCAATCCTACTACTGGGTATCTACCCAGAGGAGAATAGTCATCATATGCAAAAGACACTTGCACATGCATGTTTATAGCAGCACAATTCGCAATTGCAAAATTATGGAACCAGCCCAAATGCCCATCAACTGAGTGGAATATATATATACACACACACATGTCATATATATGTATGTGACACACATATATACAAATGTATATATAAATATATAAATGCATATGTTAAAAAGTGTGTATATATGTGTATGTATGTGTGTATATATGTGTATATATACATACACATACCATGAAATACTAAGCCATAAAAAGGAATGACATAATGACATTCGCTACTACCTGGATGGAGTTAAAGACCATTATTATAATTATTACTTTGAGATGGAGTCTCACTCTTGCTGCCCAGGCTGGAGTGCAATGGCATGATCTCAGCTCACCGCAACCTCTGCCTCCAGGGTTCAAGCGATTCTCCTGCCTCAGCCCCCCAAGTAGTTGGGATTACAGTCATTCGCCATCACGCCTGGCTATTTTTGTAAATATTAGTTTAGTAGAGATGGGGTTTCTCCATGTTGGTCAGACTGGTCTCAAACTCCAGACCTCAGATGATCCACCCGCCTAGGCCTCCCAAAGTGCTGGGATTATAGGTGTGAGCCACCACGCCCGGCTGGAGACCATTATTCTAAGTGAAGTAATTCAGGAATGGAAAACCAAACATCTTATGTTCTCACTTATAAGTGGGAGCTAAACTATGAGAACACAAAGGCATGGACTTTGGGGACTTGGACAGAATGGTGGGAAGGGGGCAAGGGATAAAAGACTACACAGTGGTACAGTGTACACTGCCTGGGTGGTGGGTGCAGCAAAATCTTAGAAATCACCAATAAAGAACCTATTCATGTATTAAAAAACCATCTGTACCCCAAAAACTATTGAATTAAAAAATAAAAATAAATAAAACATTTTTTTTAAATTTAAAAAATTAAAAAAGAAAGGGTGAACTTTAATATACACAAATTAAATTAAATTATTTAGGAATCTGCCAGAACTAGAAATAAAATTAAGAATGAAAAAAATCAAACTGTGTTACAAATATCTGAAACCATCTCACTGAACGGGCTGGGGAAAAATATTGTTGATCTAAGCAGCTTTGGAAATAAGTGGAATCCTCAAGACTAAAGCAAAAGGACCTATATACGTACACTATACTCTAGTTCATAAAATATTTTCCCCACAAGACTGTGATTAACAATTTGGAAACGATTATCCATGTATAAGCAATTAAATAATTAGACAAGTCAGTGGTGAATTGTGGAAGCCAGTATTCTCACTGTTGAACTGGGAGGTTACAGACAATGAAGGAAAGCAGTCTGGGATAATTCATACGGTAATGATTTAGAGTTGGATACATCAGTATCATCTCATGTCTACCTGAATGTAATATAGATGGATACATATTAAAATATTTATAGTAAGAGTTTATACGTGGTATAGTATACATACTTATGTTTTCTTCCTCTGTCATCTGAGAGGGCCTAGAAGCATGATTCCCCAGTAGCAGTGAGCACACCTAGTGCCCAGATCTTGTTTGCTTCTACTATTCACAACAACAACAGCAACAACAAAAAAATCAAGAGCTCCTTGAGCAACGAAACAAATAATTTAGTATTGAAATATAACACGAAGAATAAAATAAATATCTACAAGTCTATGCTAATACAAAAATATCTTAGATAAATAAATAAATGGGGGAAATAGACATATCTATCATGTAGAAGAATTCAAAGAAACTTTTGTCAGTACTTCAACTTTGAGGAAATGAAGCATAACTCCCCACTCTTTACACACACTCACAGAGATCTTCAGCAATTTTAACAATTACAGAACAGCTAAGATCCAAATGTGTACTTCTTCTGTAGATTGGGTCGAAGGATGAAAGGAACAGAAGTTATAACAACTAGTACTTTGGGAGGACAAGGCAGGTGGATCACCTGGGGTCAGGAGTTTGAGACCAGCCTGGCAAACATGGTGAAACCTCATCTCTATGAAAAATACAAAACTTAGCCGGGCGTGGTGGCAGGCACCAGTAATCCCAGCTAGTCGGAGGCCGAGGCAGGAGAATCACTTGAACCCAGGAGGCAGAGGTTGCAGTGAGCCAAGATCGTGCCATTGCACTCCGTCCTAGGCGACAGAGTGAGACTCCATCTCAAAAAAAAAAAAGAAGTTATAACAACCATCTAAATAATGACATAAAGGAAGCAAGTGAAGTCCATGAAAGCAGGGAATACCATGAGTGTTAGTACATTTGGAAAATGACTTTTCAAAATGCTAAAATAACAGTTATTCATTTGTTGAGTTGCAATATTCTGGATTCTTTCCACTGTAATTGACAGAACTCCACTGAAACTGAAGCAACAAAGAAAAATTTATTTGTTCAGGGAATTAAAAAGCTCAAAGATATCTGCTGACATGAAAAATGAACAGAACTAGGAGTTCAAAGGTGTCATTGAATATGTGTATCTCTCTAGAGTTAGTCACTGGTTTATTCTGGCTGGCTTTATTCTTGAAAGGCTTCCACTTCATGACAGAGGGTGACTAGTGGCAGCTCCAGGTTTATAGTTTTCCAGCTCAGTGGCATCTCTAGAAAATATGGCCACTCCTTCCTAATCGCTCCCCTAAAAAGATCCAAGATTGGGTCTAATTGGACGAGCTAATTCGGGTCATCACTTACCACTACAATAAAGTACAGTGGAATGCCTCAGAACCGAATGATACAATCATCTCTACCTAATTCCTATGGACTGACAGTGAAGTGGCAACTCAAGAGAAATGGGTCTTGGTGATAAAACAAGTCCAAATTAAAAAAAAAAAAAAAAAAAAAAAAGCATGATTTCAAGTCTTTGGCTTGGTTACTGAATATATGTAAAAACAGAAAAAGTCAGTAAATGTAAAAATAGAAGTAGAAGTACCTCTGAAGCAAGAATGGGATATCATATCCAGTTTTCCGATGTCATTGAGACAATCAATTAATATTGTCTCATGATAAATACAGGTTGAAAGACAAGTGAACAAATGTAGAAAAATAAAAAACTTTATTTATATGCTATATTTTATTTTGTTCACTTTTGAATATTGTATCAATATAGCATTTTTTTTTTTTTGAGACAGAATTTTGCTTTCGTCACTTGGGCTGGAGTGCAAAGTTGTGATCTCAGCTCACTGCAACATCTGCCTCCCAGGTTCAAGTGATTCTCCTGCCTCAGCCTCCTGAGTAGCTGGGATTACAGACATGCACCACCATGCCCAGCTAATTTTTGTATTTTTAGTAGAGATGGGGTTTTACCATGTTGACCACGATGTTCTCCATCTCCTGACCTTGTGATCCGCCCGCCTTGGCCTCCCAAAGTGCTGAGATTACAGGTGTGAGCCACCGCACTCGGCTGTAAGTGTCTTTTAAAAACCTACTACCAGCATTCTTGTGTACAGAAGACTAGACATTTGATTATGTGATGCAGCTTTCTGAAGAAGGAAGAGTATAATATGCTATTTTGTTATTCTTTAAACTTAAATGAATAAATGATGAGGCTTTAATAAAGATTGAAATAATGTCTCAAATCACTTTGCAATTTATTAGGTAATGAAGACTTTCCATAGCAAAATAAAGTCTGATTGTAAAACATGTGTACAAAGTTAGTAATCTGATTCTAGGTTAGTATAAGCTTAATAAAGTTTGACTGCTATTTATGCTAGTGCCTTAAATGGATTTACTTCCCCTTGATCAAGCAAAATATTCTCATTGTCACCAGAATGAGAAACAAACAAAAAAACTATGAATACCAAATTTCAAAGAATTCAGTTGGCCCTAAATAAAGATAGCAAAAGTGTCCCAGCTCAGTCAGGCCTCATAAAGTCTCTCTCACACAACTGAATGGCCATGTATTTTTATATTCTCTGTAAACAGGCAATAAAATGGCACAATAGTTCAATGAGTCCTGTATCTGAGATACACATACACTGAGTAAAAACAAGTAGTCCATTTTAGTCATATGGGTTCTTTGTATGCAACAGAGACTGACTCAGGATATGCAAAATAAAATATGTATGTATAGGGGAAGGCTATAAGGTCAGTCATAAAATCAAAGAGATTATTTGGTATGGACTACACTGTGTCCTCCCAAAATTCATATTGGAGTCCTAACCCCAAGTACCTCAGAATGTGACTGTATTTGGGACAGACCTTTTAAAGAGGCAATTAGAGTAAAACAATTTTTTTACTCTAGGTCATGTAGGTGGACCCTAACCTAAAATGACTGGTGCCTTTATAAGAAGAGAAAATTAGGACACAGTCACACGCAGAAAGAAGATCATGTGTAAACACGGGAAGAAAACAGTCATCTCCAAGGCAAAGAGAAAGGCCTACCTCAGTCTTCTAGCTTCCAGAACTGTGAGGAAATAAATTTCTGTTGTTAAATCGTTCATTCTGTGGTATTTTGTTACGATAGCCCTAGCAAACAGATACATTCCTGAAGAATCAAGTCTCAGAAAAGATGAAAATATAGTTATATCCAGGAATTGTCATAAAAACTAACACATATTTACTTCAGAACTGCAGTCTTTGCACTGATAAAGTGTGAATTCTGTCCATCCTTACAGAATCAAAGTACACAATTCTGTGAGACAGAAGCTTATTGACTAAGCTTAAGTAACGTGCCCGCTCTTGGCCAGGAGAAAAAATATTACCTTGGTTTACAGATAGATCAACACTACATGAAATAAGAATGGGAAGAAGCCTAGATAATATAATAAAAAACGTCTACTACACCTATTTACATCTTCCAAATTGTCACCCTCGACAAAGAAAGATGAAGTACAGAGTCCCAAAGTCGACAAAACAGGGAAAAGTCCAGGGTGTTCTATGGCCAAATCGAAACTGTGTATCTGTAGAGTGATTGGTGATGGTGACATATGAGTAGGAGGAAAGTTCGTAGAGGAAACAACATTTAGATAGGGCCACATGGGTCACAGAAAGGAGTTTAGAATTAATTCTTGGTGTAGAACATTGTACAATTTAAAACATGTATTGTGTGAAGCTACTGCAGTTTTACTCAGGGAAACCATATTATCTGTTACACAGTTTTAAATGACAAAACTATTTTCTTGGGAATATACAAAAAAAAAGGTGTGTAGCAAGGAATGAGGCAAGATGCCTGGTTAAGAGAATAGTTACATTATACAACAGGGAGCTGCTTACTTGGGCCAAGTCAGAGGCAGAAGAGTTGATGAGATGTAGTTATTTTCAGGCTGCACTTTGAAGGAAAAGCTAAGAGAATTTGCTGATTGACTATCAAGAAGAGGAAAAAGGGATAGGACCAAACTCTTAGGTCTTTGACCTGGATAATTAAGTGAATGATACATAATTAACTGAGAGAGGGGATACAGGGAGGTACAGCTGGGAGGAGAGGAGGTACTTGATAAGAAATTAAGAGGTCAGTGTTGACTATGTTAATTTGAGAGGCTTATTCTTCAGAAAAAATAAAAAGTTCCACTGAGTTAAACACTGAATAAATAAGAAGATATATTCAGAAATAACTTCAGTAAAGTTGAGGGTTACTGTTGACTTTGACAAAAACAGTTTCTAAGTAGTGGCGGAGACAAAAACCTGATTGATTGAGGTAGAAGAAGAAAATGTGAAGAAGCAGTAAAAGCAAATAAAGAGTTGAAAAGTTTGCCACAAAGTGGTGCAGTGATATGAGAAGAGAGCTGAATTGGGAAATGTATTTACTGTATTAGACCGTTCTCATGCTGCTATGAAGAAATATCCGAGACTGGGTAACTTATAAAGAAAAGAGGTTTAATTGACTCCAGTTCTGGATGGCTAGGGAGGTCTCAGGAAACTTACGATCATGGCAAATGGCACCTTTTCACAGGGCGACAGGAGAGAGAATGAGTACCAAGCAAAGGTGGAAGCCCCTTATAAAACCATCAGATCTTGTGAGAATTAACTATCACAAGAACAGTGTGGAGGAAACCGCCCTCATGATTCAATTATCTCCATCTGGTCCTGCCCTTGACACATGAGAATGATTACAAATCAAGGTGAGATTTGAGTGGGGACACAGCCAAACCATATTATTCTGCTCTGGTCCCTCCAAAATCTCATGTCGTCACATTTCAAAACACAATCATGCCCTTCCAATAGTCCCCCAAATTCTTACCTCATTACAGGTAAGAAGTCCAATCTGAAGTCTCATCTGAGACAAGGCAAGTCCCTTCCACTTATGAGCCTATAAAATCAAAAGCAAGTTAGTTACTTTCTAGATACAATAGGGATACAGGCAAAGGGTAAATACACCCATTCCAACTGGGAGAAATTGGTCAAAACAAAGGGGCTTACAGGCCCCATGCAAGTTCAAAATCCAATAGGGCAATCACCTAACCTTAAAGTTCCAAAATGATCTTGAGATAAAGTTTTGTCATTTTGTTCTTTATTTTGTCTTCAAAATGAGAGCTTGTAGTGGGTAATATTTGAATTTTGCAAGATTGCAACTTGTAAAATTTTGTAAAAAAGTGTAAAATGTTAATAAAATATGAGTTAATCCGAGTTCTATTTGTAAAATCGAGATTCTTTTTAGCAAAGGAGAATACATTTACAATTAAATTTTCCATAGCAACAAAAATATATGTTCATTTATAATAACAGCTTTAAGGAAGAGTGAATTGTCAAATAAATAAATTTATCTGGTCTATTAAAGCAAGAATTTAAAAGAACTTTGACAGAGAAAAACATTAAACAATGGCTATATTTTTAATCAACCTTTTAAATCAAGAATGTTCTTTCTGCATTGATGTAGAACAAAGATAAGTAAATAATGACTGTAATAAATTAGTGAGAATTAATTAAATACTACTGACATAAAATTTGATGATAAAAAACAAATGAGGAAGTAATGATAAAGTTTTTCTATATATGTATTTTTCAATATAATTATAACTACTTATAAAATCATTTAAAACAGCAAAACTGTTGATCACTGGATAATTGAGTGGTGGGGTTTTGACCATCAATTTTATTTTTATAAGTTCATTTTATTATCTCTTTAGTTAACAAGAAAATAGAAAAAAATGGCAGGGGGCAAATTGTGAGGAAAATGTTTTTTAAAAGTTATTGTCGAAAGTTCTTCTTACTAGAAAAAAGGATTGTGAATTCTTCCCACTTCTCACTTATCATCTGATTAAGCATTCTGCAGATAGGACATCTAGATATGGGAAAACATAAGAAAATTTCTCCAATTACTTAGGTGTCCTCCAATCCTCAGAAGACACTCAGCCTGATAGAAGTGAGTTCTTTGACATAATATTTTGCATAACTGAAGTTCAAACTTTATTGTTTTTAACATCTATACATCTATATAGCAATACAATATGACAGGAACAAGTTTCTATTATGGATATGAATTTGTCCTCCCTTAGCTAGAAAGATCATTTAATCTAGCCCAGATGAGAATTGCTGTTATATTCTTAGCATAGGCGCATCTTACCTGATTCGTGACTTACCAGTTGTATTCCATATCCAACTGTATTTGAGTTCTTATCTATTCAGATCTTTGTTGTTTTTGCATATTAACATGTTTTCTCTCACTGTACTGGAAATCTTTTTGCCCCCTTTTATATTAAAGGCATTTGTTTCACCCTCCTTGGCTGGCCCTCCTCCCACCTCCATCCCATTCAATTATGTTTGTAACTTCCTGACATATAAATGTTGATAGTATGAAAAGAGATTATCTAGTATAATAGACTGTCAAATATAAGATGAGTTTTTTTGCTACTACTCTCTCACAACCTATGACTCTTGAGTCTTTGAAAGCCTAATAAAACTATTGGAAATTCTGCAATTCATTACTTTGTACTCTACAGTGCTTGTTTAACTCTTATGGGGTTCGTTCTATTAAATTACACTCCATAATAAAAACAAGTATTGGCTCGCTGTCTTATACAATAACGACAAATAAATTATTAGGGCATAGCCTAACAAGAAAAATAAATTGAGTTGTGGTGTTTTGAATTTGTGGTTTCAAACTCAAAAAGCAGAGGTGCAAATTTTCTAGAACTTAATTTCAGTCACATCACTGATACTTGGGGGGAAGAAAAGGAGAGGAAAAGGCAGTCTGTGAGTAGTTCTTCTGCTTGCCTATAGGCTACATGTTATAGATTCTGGAAAACAGAGAAAAAAGGCATTTTTCTTTACGTACAAGAAGTATATAAGTCCTCATAAATTCAGGGTTTCAGCTGTGAGAATGCAGTATCAAGACATTTCCTTCCCAATGATTGAATAAATTTTTTCTGTTTTATTTACAAAATGTATTATAACGTGGTTCTTTCAGAGTTTTGTGATAAGCATCATTATGGAACCCATGTAAGTAAAATTGCATTCAAATACATCTCTTTCCCAAACTCCTGTAAAAAATATTTTTGTCTTATTCAGTACTCTTCTTGCTTATCTTAACACCAAATACAACTTTTTTTTTTTTTTTTTTTTTTTTTTTTTTTTTAACTGGGTAGCAATTAAAGAGCTTGTTCCCTTGACATTGAAAAGGCTTCGGGGAATTGATTACAATAAAGTACCTTAGGTAAACCAGCCTGGAGTTTTCTGGCATATAGTTGTTCATTCTACTTGGATGGAAAGCAAATTGGAAGGAAAGAGACACATTTGGTCTGGCAGGGAGGTGAGTGATACTTTTGAAATATCTACAGATCCCATTTTCAAGTGTGAAAAGGGGAGAGTGTAAAAGAGGGAAAAGCAGGCATTTCTGTACTCCTTTACTTGATTTGTCCTCGATCTACTTTTGGATGTGTTTTGGCTAGAAAATTTTTTTCTTTTGCACTTCAGAAAAGACATGGGTTTTTAAAAGACAAACGAGATTTTTAAATGAGAAAAACTAGCTTCTCAGTTAATTTCACCAACATAATTCCATCAAGAGTGTTAGTAGAGAGTCTAGAATCACTTAAATACGTGCCAGTCTCCCCAGGAAGTGATGACACAGAGTATTTCAGTACAATCTGTGTCCTTTGAGTATTGAGAGCAGGAAAACTGAGATTCGCATCTCAGATCCTCAATTCCCTGTGATCTTCCTGTTGCTGAAAATGCCATCTTAACAGATCTGTTCAGCCTGAAACATGTCACCTAACTTCTGTCTGATCCAAAGATGTTTCAGGGAAGAGTCTTTGATGCTGGACATATGTTCAAAGGATGTATCACCAAAGTGTGAAAGGAGACTAGCATTCCTCTCACTTTTGATACTACTGAGTTAACACCTACATAAACTTTTAGGAGTACTTTCCTTCATAGCTATCATTCTATTTTCACACCTCATGTTCTGCCTCTGGCTTGTCAATGACTATTGTTTGACAGTAAAATGGCCAAGTGAGGTTCTAAAAAAGAGTATTTCTTTTATGTAAGTCCTTTGGAAGCCAAGACAAAGATTAAATTTATGGTTCAGCAATTTCTTAAGATGTCACTTTAACAGCTTTAATTCTGCACATATAGACTCATTAGTAATTTCTGCATAACCTCTTAAAAAACACCACATCAAATTACCTGCTTTATATTGACTTCCTGTGTGCTTTTTGTGTCTTTGAAGGTAGGAGTGGACGGGTTCAGCAATCGATGGCTCTTTTTTATTTGACCACATGGACTTTGGTATCAGTGGGCTGATTATTATTGAAAGAAAGAAAAAAGTGAATTTCGTAAGTGTGTAATTCCCTGTTAAAATTTTTTATGAAAATGAACTGACAAAACAAAATTAAACCTTTGTTTTATTAAAATAGTGATTCCTATATGGGGATTATGACAATGATGCTCAGTCTGGACACTGTTCATGATACTTTAAGAAAGTCATTACTCTTTAAATCCTATATGAATTCATGACTTCAGTTAAATTGTATAAAACGAAAATATTTTAATAATGGTTGGAATTTTATAACATCCAAATATTTGTTGAATTCATAGAAAAGGAAATTATAGAAAAAGAAATTGATATATAGCTAAAGAAAAGAAAGATAAAATGTAATCAATTTTTAAATAATGAATATACAAAGTACATCAAATTCTAGATTATAAGTCTACTCAATGCATCTAGATAACTGATCAAAAACTTCATAAACAATGATAAAAGAAAAATTGAAAATTCTATTATGTACCAACAGAATTATAAAAATGTTCAGCTTTCAAAGCAAAAATGCAAAGAAAATTCAGTAGACAAGCATGAAGTTGGCACAAAATTATTGTTCTGTACTTAATGTTGGATCTAAAGTTATTGTGGTTACAGGCTACACACATACAAACTCGAAGTTAAGTAAATTCAACAATCTTTTAAATTGTCTGCTCCATTGTAAAAGCACTATAAGTCATTTTAAACATATCTAAATAAGCAAAAATAAAAACAGCAGCAAATGATTAATGTAGAAGTTAAGACATGTTAACAAAAATACAATTTAGTCACAGAAAAATTAGCAATTGAACATATTACATGAGACAGATGAATGGATATAGCAGAATAAGTTGGGTAACCAAATCTACAAAATTGCTTTTTTTGACATATCTTCTGATTCTTATGTAATGTAGCACTACTATTTTTATTTGCTATGACAAACAGAATTTTGCTATTTCTCTTTGCTATCAAGCCTTGAGAGCAGAGAAAAGAAATGTTATAGCAAATAGAAAAATGTATATAAAATATGACAAAGAGCTGGAAGCCTTAGTTTAGAGAGGTCCTTAGAAAATACTGTGTACCTCAAAAATGAAACTTTATCTTTTTTTTTGTTTTAACAAAGATCACTTAACAAGTAACCAACAATCAATTTTAAGAAAATGATATGACAATGGTTCTTCTAAACAAGTAAAATTGAAAGAGCTCATAACAAATAATTTAGTGGATATCAATCACATATTCCTCTACTGTCTACTAAAATATTATCAATCTTTCAATTTTTAGGTCTTGAACTTGGCCTTAAGCATGCTAGGGATGTCCATGGGGTAAGGAATCTTAAAAAACGAATTTGCCGAACAAACTCTAACATAGAGAAGACAACGTTCCTGTTCATTGGTTTCATTTTACTCCCTGATAAAGTAGATAAGAAATGAAAATGATCAGTGGTGATTTGATTTTTGGATTTGCATTGGATTTGTTTTATCTATATGGCAAACAAATCCAATAGTGGGGAATGATAAAACACAATTATGGTCTTTAACAACTTCTTTATGTATGTGATGCCCCAAATAGCAGCATTTTGAGTATAATCCAAATATACCCTACTGAACATTTAAATGGTATTAAAATTCTTCTCTTCCTAATTTTTAACTGCCATCTTCATTGCGAAAATTGTCATTTTTTAAAAATGTTATGCTTACTATTTACCAAACATTATCTCATTAAAATCACAAAAAGTATATCATTAACCCTTTGAAGATAAGGAATCTGAGGCCTAGATCTCTTAACTAGGCAGCCTGAGATTTACTTTGCTAGAATGAGTGGAGCCTATATTCAAAACACAGTCCTTCTGATTCCTATGCTTACTTGTAGACAGCCAGATTTTCAAGACAAAAGTTGTAAAACAGGAAATAAGTTAATGCAAACATGTTATCCAGGTTCCCATCCCTAATGTACTATTGATTCTGCATCCTGAGGGATATCCTAAGGAACCTTATAAAATATGTCCTCAAAACTGTCCACCTGGTGATGAAAGGGGGTATTATTTATTTACAGAGACTCATCCTCCACTGACCAGGAGTGACCTTCAGGAAATTAATTCAAGCTCATTTCCAGGTTGCTCATTTTGGAGTACCTAATAAAAAGCCCTAGAGTTGGATGCAAATACTAGGAGGCTCTGTTTGGATGAAACAGTTAAAAACCTGTTCTGAATGGTCATACAAGCAGTACTGGAATGATAAGTGGGACCAAAAGATTTTGAAGCAGAGTATAAGAGGCGTTCAATACATTCTACTTCTACCTTCTCTAGAGAAACCACTTTGAGAACCAATTGTTTCCAAGTAACTTTATGATACTCAGAAAAACCAAAAAGCATATAACGTTTATATTGATCATAAAATCTAATGCAGGGTATGAGATTACCAATAAAAAATTACTGGTTTATTTAATTATGATTCTTCTAAGTTGTATTATTAATGTTTTATTTATTACATTTAACTTGTTATTGCCTTCAAAATCTATTTCGATGCATAATTTATTTTTTTCTAAATTGTTTCTCCTATTACTAAAATAAATACTGAATAATCCATCTTTTCAGCAGTTGAACTCTAAGTCACCTTTTATTTTCTATCTAGTATTTACTTAACATATATGATTAATTATTTAATTATGATAAGGTCATGAGCATCACACATGATGTTGCATGAAGACTACTGGGCAAAGTGACTGGCACAGAGCAGACACCCATGAATATTTGTTCTTTTCCTTTTGAAATACTATCTGCCTCCATACCTACTAGCACATGCTGAGAATGACTTCAGTTGGAATGCAGAACTATATTAAGACTTCCTGACAAACTGGTGTCACAACCATTCTGGATCACGTGCTATTAGCTTATGGTTTAGTCCTCTTTCTATCACTCTGTATTTCTTCATTTCTTCTTCTTCTTCTTCTTCTTCTTCTTCTTCTTCTTCTTTTTTTTTTTTTTTTTTTTTTTTTTTTTTTTTTTTTTTTGAGATGGAGTCTCACTCTGTCGCACAGGCTGGAGTGCAGTGGCAGGATCTCAGCTCACTGCAACCTCCACCTCCCAGGTTCACACCATTCTCTTGCCTCAGCCTCCCGAGTAGCTGGGACAACAGGTGCCTGCCACCACGCCAGGCTAATTTTTTGTATTTTTAGTAAGGATGGGGTTTCACCGTGTTAGCCAGGAAGGTCTGATCTCCTAACCTCGTGATCCACCCACCTCCGCCTCTCAAAGTGCTGGGATTACAGGCGTGAGCCACTGTGCCCGGCCCTCTTCATTTCTTAAATTTAACCACAGGAGACGAATCTAAAGCCTTTCATCTCAAAATATTTTGTCTTCTCCTTTCTTCTATATAATATGAGGATTTTTGGAATTTCAATATTGGACATATCTACTGATTCAGAACATCAGGGAATAAAGAAAATAAGACACAGCTTCTAGAGGCAGGATACTGGTCCCAGTGATAGGAAGGATGATCCATGCAAAAAAATTAATTTCAGTTACATCTATCTATTCCAGAGGAACAGGCCAAACAAAAATCTTCCCAGTTGGGTGTCCACAGCACTGCCCAAATTTGCACAAAAGAGCACCGTGTCTATGATATGAAGACTATATTTCTAGTTAAGTTTTGAATGTTAGATAGAAGAAACCTGAACTTCAGAAAAATTTGGGATATGGTGATTTGAAGATTAGAACAACCAAGCAAGACTAAGCATGGTATTAATTTAATCATCTATATATAAATTAATGAGCATTGTGACCCACACAGCTCAACCACCTTGCACATAACCTAGGAAATGCATCAGGGACCAATAGTTCATAAGATCATTAAGCAAAGTATTCAACTTCTTATAATTCATATAGTATAGGCAACTTGCTTCATTTTTTTTTTTTTTTTTTTTTTTTTTACTTCTTCTGTGTATTGGCAATAGCTGTGATGACAACATTTCTTAGATGTAAGGAAAACCATGCATGCTATATTATGAAACAATTTTATTCTGCATGAAAATATGGGTATGCCAAGTATTACAAAGTGTTGTTAACTTAGTCATTGGTTTCTTTCTGTCTTTACCAGAAACTTCCTATATTCAGTAATTTTCTTAGCAAAAAATTCAAACACCCATTCAATTGAAGGAAGCGTTATGCTGTAATGATTGTCATATGTGCATATTCAATGCCTGTATTATTTCATTTCTTTTTTTAAAGTTTATGTCATTTATTCAGCTACCTTTTCTATTTAGGGGTTGACAAATTTTTTTTTTTTTTTTTTTTTTTTTTTTTTTTTTTTTTTTTGAGACGGAGTCTTGCTCTGTCGCCCAGGCTGGAGTGCAGTGGCGCAATCTCGGCTCACTGCAAGCTCCGCCTCCCGGATTCACGCCCTTCTCCCGCCTGGGAATACAGGCAACCGACCACCAGGCCCGGCTAATTTTGTTTTTGTATTTTTAGTAGAGACGGAGTTTCACATTGTTACCCAGTATGGTCTCGATCTCCTGACCTCGTGATCCGCCCGCCTTGGCCTCCCAAAGAGAAATGTTTTTAAACAAAGTTGGGAACATTGAAATTATGGATAATTAATTAAACTGTGTTGTTTTAGTTATATATTACTGATTGATATTTATTAAATTAAGGAAAATCCTCTTGAATGTGCTATGGCATAAGCTTTGTCTAAAAAAAAAAAAAAACTTCCAGAATGAACAATTGGAATTTTAGTTGGTTTTAAGTTTTTAATTTTAATGAAGAGAGATCATTCTGACTACAGATAACTATGGTGAAACCATTTGTTTTGAGGTAAAATACAAAAGCACTTGCCCCAAAAATATGGAAAAATTTTCTTCCTCTGATTACTTTTATTAGAAAATAAAACTAATACTTAAATGTACGAGTTAAGAATGAGGTTGAGTGTGGTGATTCACGCCAGTAATTCCAACACTTTGGGAAGGCCAAAGCAGACAGATCATTTGAGCCCAGGAGTTTGAGACCAGTCTGGGCAACATGGCCAAACCTCATCTCTACAAAAACAAAAACAAACAAACAAAAATTAGCAGGGCATGGTGGCACATACCTGTGGTCCCAGCTGCTCAGGTGGCTGAGGTGAGAGGATCATCAGAGCCCGGAAGGTCAAGGCTGCAGTAATGATTGTGCCACTGCACTCGATCCAGCCTGAGTGACAGAGTAAGGCCCTGTCTCAAAAAAAGAAAAACAAAACAAAACAAAAAAAAAAAACTGAGGAAGAGAGTAAGAGATTAATGCAGCAATGAGAAACAGTGTCAACTTCACAAGAATTGTACAGTTGCTGAACATTTTTGGAAGCAAGAAGTAGGTTTAGAGAACAATATGAAAGAAGCGATAAAATAATTTTACTGTTGTGATACCATTTCAGCTGTTAGATAAAGAATGAAGACTGAAAAGGAGATTGTTTTCCTCCCCTCAAAGCACTATTGATAAGGCAGGTGATCGGGAAAGTGTTGGGTAGAAAGGGGCGTGGTCCCTGTGGCCTGTGCCCACAGACCTAAATGAGGACAGACATTTCTGTTTTCTGCCCAAAAAGTTGCCTTTTGGTCTGCCACGCCCCCCATCTTGTTCCTGTAAAAACCCGAGACCCTAGCAGGCACAGACACAAGCAGTTGGACATCAAGAGAAGCAGAAGAACACACTGGCAGACACCAACAGACACCGACAGGCCACAGAAGGTGGAAGAAGGTAGAGGCCAGGGGAATGCCCTGGGGCGATGGGAGGAGAGTTCGGCGCTGGGCAGCCTGACGGCAGGGAAAGACCACCTTCCCACTCCATTCTCTTCTGGCCCCCATCCATCTCACTGAGTGCTACCTCCACCACTCAATGCAATCTTGCACTCATCCGCCAAGCCCATGTGAGATCCAATTTTTCCAGTACACAAGGGCAAGAACCCCGGATACAGAAAGCCCTCTGTCCTTTTGATAAGGCAGAGTGTCTAATTGAGTTGATTAACCCAAGTCACTTGCAGACGGCAAAGCTGAAAGAACACACTAACACATGCCCACTGGGGTTTCGGGAGTTGTAAACACTCACCCCAAGATGCTGCTGTGGGATCGGAGCCCGAAAACTCTCCCCACCACCGGCCCACATGCTCCCCCTAGGGGTTTGAGCAGCACGGCATGAAGAAGAGACGAAACCTCTGTCGCACACCCTGCGAGGGGGATAAGGGAACTCTCCCGTGTCACTATGGTAAAATATCAACTAGTCTTGGCACAACATACTTTGACATGCAAATATTTTTCTGGCAGATTCTACATTATCATTGAGATTTTTTAAAAGTTCATAAAATAGGATTTCACAAGCTGACATAAATTTCACTTTATATAAAGTTTCTAAAAAGCTCAGCCCACCATAATTAGGAGCCACTATGATGAGAGGACAGAAAACTCATTATTATCTATCCTTATCTATAAAAGGAAATGTTTGGCTCCTGTATTCAGGAATTCCAATAGCAGGGCTTGTCCTACTGCAAACTTTAGACATGGGCTCAAAAGAAACCACTCAAACTCAAATCTACCAATCTCCAGATTGATTTCTTCTAGTTGCTTCCATTACTAAGTAACCTCTTCCCTCATTCAGGTTAACCAACTATAAGCGCCCCCTCCAGCCTTTTTTTTTTTTTTTTCCAATCCGGCGGGAAAGATACAGTATTTATAGCAGCTATGAACGTCATATACTCACTTCCATTCAATGTCTAGGTTATGTGTTCATTCCTGAGCTAATCTTGAGGCCAGAGAAATGTAAAGTTGAATTGGCTTAGGACGGGGTCAAATGCACCACTCCTAGAGACAAGGGAGCAGCCACTTCCAACACGAAGCACATGGATAGAGGGTGGGGAAGGGGAGATGGTCCAGAGGGAAATCAGGACATGGTTTCTGGATCAGTATCCTGAGACTGTTGTAACAAGTTACTACAAACTGGGTGTCTTAATCAATACAAATTGATTCTTCCACAGCTTTGTTGGCGAGAAACTCAAAATTTTGCAGGAGCCATCTGCCTCCAGGAACTTTAAGGAGAAATGAGATCCAGGCCTGTCTCAGGTTCTAATGTCCCCAGGCACTCCTTGGCTTGTGACTGCATCACTCCGTTGTCAGCCTTGATTTCACCATCACATTGCCTTCTCTGTTCCTCTCAAATCTCCCTTTGCCTTTCTCTTATTAGATCTGTAAGTTTATTTATGTTCCAGCCGTATGATCCAGAGTAATCTTTCAGCTCAAAATCTTTAGTTATATCTGCACAGGTTCTTTTTCCAAATATGATAAAATTTACAAAAGTTTTAAGGATTAGGACGTGATGTCTTTGTGTCACCGGTAAACCGGGTTCTTTCCGTACTTTATTTTGATCACAAAGAAAGAGCACCCAATTGGGAAAAAGGCAAGCAGGTTTTATTCCTGGCCAGGAATGGAGATGGAGTGAGCTCTCACTCTAAAGAACCCCTTCCTACCTCCAGGAGTTGAGCTGTGAGAAGCTGGAGAATTTTCAGAATTGAGATGTGGGGTGGGGTGGTATGTAAACAAGTGAAGGCAGGAACTCCAGAGTGAAGGCGCAGATCATACACATCCCTCTTCATATGATGTATGTTTAGAAAATCATGGTGATTTTCTCCTATGGGTGGAGACTTTAGCATTATAATTATATGTTAATGATTTAAAGGTAAATGGAGGGGGACAGGGCACCAGTTCTCGGCTGAACCCATCTGGCATGGTTCTTATTTCCCTCTGGTATTTGACAAAGGATCATAAATCTTTTGGGGTATCCCAAGCTCTTTGGGGTTCATTAAGTAGCCAGGCCTGTGGATAAAGAGATTAAAGAAAAAAAAAAAACTGTCAAAATACAAATTCCAACTGCTTAGGCTGGCATTATCCTGGCATTATACCAAATAATATGAAATGGGAGCCTAGTGGCCCTAAACAATGGATGCCCCACACACTCAACGTATTTGCAAATGGAAGCAATATGATATGAGTATCCCTATCAGATTTGGTAACCAGGTTGGAATCTCAACTGTGCCTCTTACTGACTTTGTAGCCTCAGCAACTTAACTTAAAATCTCTAAGCCTCAGTTTCTTAAGCACAAACTATACACAATAAATGTATCTACTCTCACAGGGTTGGGAGCTGGTTAAATAAGTATGTGTAAAAATTTAGCATATTACATAATGCATAGTATTGTATAAATAAATATTAGCTAGTGGTATTTGTCTGTTTAATTTTTATATTTACATAACAAATAAAACATCCCTGTTTATTTTAGCGTCATCTTCTGCCCTAATATTGAGCCACAAGTAGAAGCAATTGATAGTATGTAAAGAGTGAATATCTGGGAGGTAGGAGACCTTGCTTCCTGCCAGGCATCTGAAACTGTACAGAAGTTATATCATCTTGAGATAGCACATTCTGTATCTACAAATGTCACATTTAGATCAGAGGTTGGAAAAATCACAGTCCATGGGCCAGAGTCGGTCAAACTCATTCATTTAGGTATTATCTATGGCTGCCTGGCTGCCCTACAACAGCAGGGTTAAGTAGTCCCTAGGGCAACCTGTCTAGTCACCAATGCTGAAAAGACACCATTTGACACTTTGCAGTTTAGATGGCTTAGATGCTTATCTCTGTTTATATGCTTACTTAGAACTTTCTGCCTTGAGTTTCTGTAGTTCCAAAGCCTCACTATTCATGTTCTTCTGGGCCAAGTAAACCAACAGATCGCGAAGCTAACGTATCCAGGGCATGCACTGAATTATAGAGCGTCATAGATAATTAATAATACATTTTCAACTGAACCAAACACTACTTGATCATTTAATTGGAAGAGGAGGATAGAATCAAAGCAAAAAAAAAAAAAAAAAAAAAAGGAAATTTTTTTTTCTTGGTAAATGACAAAAGATTTTATCAAACAGAACATAGTCCTGTTTTCTGTTATGGTTTAGACTAATTAGGATACATTTGAGAAACGGATGCTTTAAAATGTAGACTGTTATTTATCAGAAAAGTAGACAAGTAATTGCAACACTATACCATTCTCTAATGTTGTCTAGTATAAAAGTCTGTTGGACTTTTAAGGAATATATAAGAATAGCTGTAACTGGCATATCAAACTACCAGTTAGGTATATCTGGCTTCTACTAGTATTAATGTTATAATTGGCTGGATTCTAGCTCTCCTTGACTGCCCTTGGGTTTCATGCAATGAAGATGCTTTTTCTTTAAGATTACCACTCTTTAACAGCTATGAGAAAAGAAACGGAAAAGAGAGAAAAGAAGATAGAAAAGGAGAGAGAAGGATGGAGGAAGGGAATGAGGATGGAAGCAGAATTTGGTAAACATTCAGAAAGAGATTGTCTTTGCATCTGGGAAGGAATGATCTGGGTCTAAGGCAGTGGGATTCCTTTTCTGGCTATTTCCAGACAGCCTCCTCTATTTACCCTAATGTGCTAAAGAATGGAATTTCATATGTGTGTCTTGATGTTACAAGGACTGGGAAGCACCCTAGAATCTTAATTGGTGGGGTAATTTTTTCCCAAATTTTGGAGATGTGGGGCCACTAGGTAATTCACCCCTCCTTTCCTAGATTGCTAACACATTGATAAATGCCTCTATTAGGCAAATAAAAGAGAGTTCTCAACATTACTGTAAAATAGATAATGTAACACAAAAAAACCTTGGCAAATTCTATCTAGCATGCATTTGAGACCTATTGCTAAATTTCCTTAGATTGATGGATGTCACTGTGGAAAGGAAAAAATGAGGAGCCAAAGGAAAGAGCTGGAAACGTGCATCCAAATAATCATCCCTTAGAATCGGAAGTCTCTCCCTCTCTCTAAAAACACAAATGGAAGAGAACAAGAAATTTCTTCTAACAAATTTACATAATACAGTAACTAAACCTAGACCTAAATCCAGGACTTGAGGTATTAGGACCTTCCTAGTTGTATTACTAATTCCAGCATGCGACAACTTCTCTGGGCCTCACATGCAACCTCTATCATGTACAAATCAAAATATCTTACCTTTTAGAAACCACTGTAACATATCACCACCAGCAATTCCTTCCCTTCTAAGATCTGAGATACTGTAGAAAGTGACTCATACTCAGTTCTTGGGAGAGCCATACACTCTGACTTCATTAGAAGAAATTAACTTATCTTAACATATTTATTCGAAGAGATAGTAGAGTGGGAAGTGGGATGGTATTGTAACACCATACCCTATTATTTTGTAACTCCATATTTATAAATTGCAGTATAATTACTGCTTATGGGATTGAAATTGCTTTAAAATCTTGTGGGGGGTGATGTGCACAAAATCTGAGTTTTTCTATTGAAAAAGAAGTGTATTCGTGGAAAGAACATCACAAAATAGTAGAAATGACACCCTGGGAGCCAATTAAAAACAAACAAACAAACAATAATCTTGGGTTATTAAAATATTATTAATCTTTTAGTCAAGATCTGCTAATTATCTTGAAAGAATATGATAATTGTATTATTATTTTAAAAAATGTATCCTAGGAAAATTATGCTAATATAAAATAAATTTGATTTTAGAAAAGTTTATTTTATTAGAGATTAATATAATATATGCAGCATAACATCTTAAATATATTTATGGACATATAAGAATGACATAATTAGTTATTCCTAATTATTTTGATGTATTTTATAGTCATTTAGGTGAGTAAATTAAATTATGAAAAGATGTAAGAACTAATTTGTATAACAAATGTTGAAAGCACTGTAGTTTTGACACAGAATTATAAATGAAATTATTTGTCTTGGGAGGTAATTGTAGTATATAGCAGTCTTGATAATTTATTTTACCTCTATTCACCCCAAATAATTACGTTTGTATCATTAAAGAAACTGTCTTAAATTTAATGGTGCTATAAAATCATAATTAACAGTAGCATAAAATCCATTTGTAATTTTTCAACAATATTCACCAGAAACATAGATATTATCTGCATTAACACAGAATTTTCTATTTACACAGCACTTTTGTTTAATTGGGTGTGCAAAATTGTCATTTATAAGTAACACAGCATTCATCTTATGATCCACAAATTTGAAGAAATTATTTTCTAATGTATATTTTTTGGCAGTAGTAGGAGATAGAGAGTCATGCATATAATGAAATTTTGACCCTAATAAATTGTACTGAGGAACAAATAATATATGTAAAGTATACAGTGAAATTCTTAGAACAAAGTCGCTGTTCAAAACCTATGATTTTGCCATTGCTGATTCAAACAGGAAAATATCAATGTTGAACTACGACAAAAACTTCAAGGCAGAGATGGCTGTTTGAATTCATTCTATCATCCATGTAATCATCAAAGTTTTATTGATCATCTACTATAGGCCATACATTGCCCTATATAATGGAGGTGCCATGGTGAGAGACACTATACCTACCTATAGTTTAGCAATGGGGAAACTAATTATTAGACCAGAATAAAAGGTCTATTCAAGCTTATATACCATGTTAGTGGAAAAATACAAGACAAGAAAATAACCGCTGAGTAACAGTCACAACTGAAGTACTCTGCAAATCTTTATTAAACCAAATGAGATCAAATATGTGAACTCACCTAACCCAGTGCTGAGCATAGTATAGGTAATGGAAAAACAAAATAATGGTTACAACTGTGCTGTGATAAATATATCTGCTTTTGTAACTCAGACTAATAGATACAAAATGTCAGGACCATACATAGGAAGCATACACTGCTCTGATTTCATTTTGTACATAGTTAAATATCAGTTCGCTCTAACACCTGAAGTATTATTTTGAAAACCTTGTAAATTTGTTACTAGGTATATAGCAGATACTTCCACATTATGGAGAGAGCATTTACAACAAAATCTAGAATCTTAACATCAAAATTTAAGTACAAGACTGAAAAAAGTAAAGTGTCCTATTCACTCAACAAGTTTTCATTATCAAGTTTGTGGGAGGTGTTTAAGATACAAAGATAAGTAGGATATGGTTCCAGCCGTCCAGGAATAAGGTGCCATTTGGCATTTTTAAGCAGTAACAGTAACTGGGATTATGAGTAATAACTGAATGAAATAGATATTTGACTTAAATAAGAAAATAATAAGAATATGATAGATTTTTCCAAATATCTAAGATCCTGAGATGTTGAAGGAAGATTAAACGTCATGTAACTCAACAGACCAGAGGTAACACCAAGTGAAGGCAATTCTAACTCACAATGTACTATCCAATATTGACACTTGCCCTCTGGAGACTATAGCTATTCAGGGAATATGCTTTATAATCCTTAGTCAAGAGTGCTGGAGAGCACTCCACTTTTCCTCATCCACGACTAGAGAACACAGCATTCGTCAACTATGGTGTTCTTTACACTTAACCTAGATAGACTCCAGAATATGTCTTAACATAGGATTTCGGGCAGCCATTACTAATGAAATAACCAGTATTTTAGCTGAAATATTGTTGCTATTTATTGAGGATATAGAAGAAACTCCTCAATAAATTAGTGATTACAAGAGTTTACCAAAGTTTCCTTCTAAGTGAATTCAACTATCTCTCCCATCCATTTAAAGCTCTTTAGTCATGCCCTTGCTATTTTCTGTCTTGATAGAATAAAAGAAAGCTTTTAGTCTCTTCTCGTATGGAAGCATTTCTATATCATTGATTATTTTTAGCCCAAATTATTTGAAACGTTTGCCTCTTCAGTCTTGCTTGTGCTATAAACTTGATATCTTCACCTTTCTCTTTTTTTTTTTTTTTTTTTTTTTTTTTGAGATGGAGTCTCGCTCTGTCACCCAGGCGGGAGTGCAGTGGGGTGATCTCTGCTCACTGCAAGCTCCGCCTCCCGGGCTCACGCCATTCTCTTGCCTCAGCCTCCCGAACAGCTGGGACTGACTGCAGGCGCCCGCCACCACGCCCGGCTAATTTTTGTAATTTTAGTAGAGACGGGGTTTCACCGTGTTAGCCAGAATAATCTCGATCTCCTAACCTCGTGATCCACCCGCCTCGGCCTCCCAAAGTGCTGGGATTACAGGCGTGAGCCACTGCACCCGGCCACCTTTCTCTTATATGTATTTTTCTTAGCTGCCTCTGTAGGTAAACATAACATTTCATTGCTTGTTTCTTAGGTACTTCCCTGTGATATCCAGTTCCACTATTCTTTAACAACGTGCTGTAAACTTTTAATACCAAAAAGATTTCCTTGGCATAGATGAGAATCTAAGTTCAATGTCTTGGCACAGATACTAAACTAAATTCAATGTCTCACACCAATCCAAAATGACGAGTATTATTACTGTTAGGAATTTTTCAGCTCACATTAAAATTATTGAAATCCTAAATGTCCTAGAAAAGAAATGAGTCAATTGACATTCTAACTCATGTGTTGTAACAATTAATTCTGTGACCTTGGACTATTGCTTTCTCTATTTTTCTTTTTCATTGAGAAAAATGTTATATATAGTGGAAAGGATGAATCTTAAGTTTATAGTTCTATAAGTTTTGACAAATAAATACATAAATGTAACAATCACACAAACAAATATAGGATATTACCATCACCTCACAATGTTCCCTCATGCCCTTTTACAGTCAGTTGTCTTTAGAAACAATAGCTGATGTGCTGTCTGTTACTATTGATTACTTTTGCCTGTTTTAGATTTGATATAAAAGGATTATGAAATATATTTTTGAGAATGATCTATGTTGTGTGTATCATTTTTATTATGTGTGTATCATTTTATTATGTTACACTATAGTTATATACTAAAATTTGTTTATTCCCTCATGTTGATGAACATTTGGGCTGTTTCTAGTGCTTGACTATTATGCATAAAGCTGCTGTAAACATTATTTATAATTGAAGACATATGTTTTTATTTTTCCTGAGTAGATAACTAATGATGGAATTTCTGGATTGTAGTGTACATATGTCTTTGAAATTAATGGAAACCTTGCAGTACTTTTGCAAAATGATTTTACCATTTCACACCTCTACCAGCAATGTACTTCTAGTTTCTTCGTATTCTTGTCAATACTTGCTTGGTGTTGTGAGAGATCTTTTATTATTATTATTATTATTATTGTTATTATTATACTTTAAGTTCTGGGATACATGTGCAGAACGTGCGGGTTTGTTATATAGGTATACACTTGCTATGGTGGTTTGCTGCACCCATCAATCGGTCATCATCCACATTAGGTGTTTCTCCTAATGCTATTGCTCCCCTAGCCCCCCACTCCTCGACAGGCCCCGGTGTGTGATGTTCCCCTTCCTGTGTCCATGTGTTCCTATAGTTCAGCTCCCACTTATGAGTGAGAACATGTGGCATTTGGTTTTCTGTTCATTCTCAGCAAACTAACACAGGAACAGAGATATCTTAATTTTAGCCATCCCAGTGAGTATGTGATGGCTTTACTTTGCTCTTCCATGATAACTGGTAACAGAAATTTTTCATATGATCATCAAACACTTTTATACTTTCCTATATAAATTGTTGCTTAAAGTATTTTGCATATATGTAATCTATCTATCTGTCTGTCTATCTATCTATCTATCTATCTATCTATCTATCTATCTATCTATCTATCTATCTATCTATCTATTTATCCATCCATCCATCCATCTTATTGTTATTTTAGACAAGGCCTCACTGTCACCCAGGCTGGAGTGCAGTGGCACAGTGGCCCGATCATGGCTCACTGCAGCCTCCATTTCCTGGGCTCAAGCAATCCCCCTACTTAAGCCTCCTAAAGTGCTAGGATATTACAGATGTGAGCCATCATACCTGGCCCATACTTTTTCTGCTACTTGTCTTTTCATTAGGAATCAGTAGAAGTTCTATATATTTTAGGAATTCTTTCAGGTAAATATATGAAGAATGTTATATCCTCGTGTCTTGTTATATGTGATATATATGTGTATATATATATGTTACATATATATAACACACACATATATGTGTGTGTGTTTTGTCTTTTGATTAGCAGAATATTTTCATTTGGGTAAAGTCCAATTTTCAATTCTGAATTTTATTGTCGTTGTTTTTGTATTCTTTCAGAAAAATTGTTGCCTCATGAATGTATTTTCTTTTGCTTTCTTATATAAAACTTATAAGCATAATATATAGTTATATATTTTAATGTATTAGGTAGGAGTGAAAATTTATATTTTATATAGATAATCAATTACTCAGCAAAATTTGTTGGAGAAAAAAGTATATTTTTTTCACCCAGAATTATATGGCTGTATTTGTTGAAAATTATTTAACTCTATATATGTGGATCTATTTCTGAACTCCAGGTTTTATTCCAATAATTATCTGTGGTCACATAAATACTACAGTATCTTAATTACATATTTTATAGTATGTGTGAGAGTAGTGTAAGTCATTCAAATTTGTGCTTCTGGTTCAAGATTGTGTTGCTTACATTAGATACTATGCATTCCCACACAAATTTTAGATTCAGTTAGTCCATTTTTTAAAAGGCTACTGGATATTAATAGGGGCGGCAAAGTCTGTAGACACATTTAGAGAGTATCAACATCTCTTAACAATGTTTACTTTTTCAATGTTTCCACTTATGCAGGTCTTCTTTAACTTCTATCATCAAGGTGTAAAGATTTCAGTGTATACATTTTACATATGTTTTGATTAATTTACTCTTAGAATTTTATGTTTTCTCATGCTTTTATAAATATACTGTTTTTAAAATTTCTTTTCTGTGATGGTTAATACTGAGTGTCAATTTGATCGGATTGAAGGGTCCAAAGTATTTTTCCTGGGTGGATTTTTGAGGGTGTGGCCAAAGGAGATTAACATTTGAGTCAATGGACTGGGAAGAGGCAGGCCTACCATCAATCTGGGTGGGCACCATCTAAACAGCTGCCAGCGTGGTTAGGATAAAGGCAGGCAGAGGAACATGGAAGGACTACACTGGCTGAGGCTTCTGGCCTTCATCTTTCTCTCATGCCAGATGCTTTCTGCCTTGGAACATCAGACTCCAAGTTCTTCAGCTTTTGAACTCTTGGTTCATACCAGTGGTTTACCAGGGGCTCTCAGGCCTTCGGCCACAGAGTGAAGGCTGCACTGTTGGTTTCCCTACTTTGCTTGCTCCTTAGCTTACAGATGGCCTATTGTGGGACTTCGCCTTGTGATCGTGTGAGTCAATACTTAATAAACTCCTTTTCATATATACATCTATCCTATTAGTCCTGTCTGTCTAGAGAACTCTAATATATTTTCTAACTTTTTTTACTAGAATATGAAATACAGTTGATTGTTTTATATTGACCTTGTATCTTCTACTTTAAAAAATATAATTATTAATTTATCTGTAGCTTATTTTAAATGTTATATAGTTATGCAATCTGTTAAAAAATGTCCATTTTCTTTTTGTTCTCTGATTTTTATACTATTCTTTCTAGTCTTACTGCTGTGATGCTAACCCAGAATAATGTTGAAGAGAAAATGTGAAAGTGACATCCTTATTTTGCTCCTAATTGTAGAAATGTTAACACTTCTCCATTAAGTATGATATTAGCTGTAGCTTCATTTTATAAATAACTAATTTTAGATTTTAAAATATCTCTTAATTTCTATTTGCTACAAGTTTCAAGATTATTGAATTTTATCAAAAGAGTTTTTTGTCTATTAAGATAATTTTGTGATTTTTTTCTTTTTCATTCTTCTTATGTAACAAATAACAATAATTGATTTCAAAGGTATGTCAATTTTGTGTTCCAGTAACTTAATTCTGGTATATTATATATATATATATATATATATCGTGTTTGTTAAGATTTCAGTGACGTGTCTTCATTTGTGTTAATAAGGAACACTGTCTAAATTTTTCTTTTCTTGTATGTTTATTGTCAGATTTTCACATCTGATTTATACTGGCACCATTTAAAAACATTGACACACATTCCCTCATCTCCTATTTTTGAAAGAATTAATGTAATTTGGTATTATTTCTTAAATATTTGATATGATTCATCAGTGAAGTCATTTGGCCCTGGAGTTTTCTTCGTGAGAAGTTGTCTAGTTCAACTGCTTCTTTTTGTGTTCATTTTAATAAGTTATGGGTTTTCAAGGATATTGCCCTTGTCATATGAATTATTAAATTTATTAGGCTAAAGTTTTGTGTGAGATCCCTTCATTATCCTTTTCATATCTGTAAGCTATATAGTGATGGTTCCTATTTATTTCTAGATATTTGTGTTCGTTCCTTCTTTTTTCTTGAAAAGTCTTGCTATTGATCTGTCAATTTTTAATTAAAAAAAAACTTTTTCTTTTGTTAATTATTTTCTATTGTTTTTTCTTGACTTAAGTATTTTCTATTGTTGAAATATACAATACATTGTTATAAGATATAGTCACCCTACTCTCTAACAGAACACCAGAACTTATTATTCCTAACTGTATCTTTGTATTGGTTGCCCAACATCCCCTATTCCTCCCATCTTCCTTATCCTCCACAGCCTCTAATAACCACTATTCTACTCTCTACTTCTATAAAAATCACAATTTTAGATCCCACATGTGAGTGTGATCATGTGGTCTTTGATTTTCTGTGCTTTGCATATCTCACTTAATGTAATGTCCTCCAGGTTCACACCTGCTGCCAAAAAGTGATAGGGTTTTGTTCTTTTTTATGGAAGAATAGTATTCACATTTTCTTTATTCATTTATCTGTAGTTGGGCATTTAGGTGGAGCCTTCATCTTCGTTATTGTGAATAGCACTGCAATAAACAGGAGTTCAATTATCTCTTCACCATACTAATTTCATTTACTTTGGATATATACCAAATAATGGGATTTGGATTAGATGGTAGTTCTATTTTTACTTTTTTGAGGAACCTTCATACTCTTTTTTTTCCCTTCCCTCCCCTTCCCTTTCCCCTTCCCCTTCCGTTCCCTGTCTTTCAGACAGAGTCTGTTTCTGTTGCCCAGGCTGGAGCGCAGTGGCGTTATCTCCACTCACTGCAGTCTCCATCTCCCAGGTTCAAGCAATTTCTCTTGCCTCTGCCTCCTGAGTAACTGGGACTACAGGTGCCCGACACCACGCCCAAATAATTTTTGTATTTTAGTAGAGAGGGGGTTTCACCATGTTGGCCAGGCTGGCCTCCAACTCCTGACCTCTGGTGTTCCACCCACCTTGGCCTCCCAAAGTGCTGGGATTACTGGTGTGAGCCACTGCATCTGGCCCATACTCTTTTCTATAATGGCTGTTTACATCCCCACCAAGATTACGTAAGCGTTCCTCTTTCTCCACATCCTTACTGGCATTTGTTATTTTTTATATTTTTGATTGTAACCATTCTAACAGCTAAGGTCTCTTGTGATTTTGATTTGCATTTCCCTGATGATTAGTGATACTAGAAATGTTTTATAAAAAATTATAACTGATTGCCATTTGTATGTGTTCTTTGGACAAACGCCTATTCAAACCTTTTGTTAGATGCATAATTTTCAAATATTTTCTTCCATTCTATAGATATCTGTTCACACTAGTTCTTTCTTTGCTGTGCAGAAGCTTTTAAGTTTGACATAATAATGTATGTCTTTTTGTTTTTGTTGCCTGTGATTTTGAAGTCTTTTTTAAAAAAAATCTTTGTTCAGTCCAATTTTATCAAGCATTTCCCCTATGTTTTACTCTAGTCGTTTCAGAGTTTTGGGTCTTAATGTTTAAATCTTCAATTCATTTAGGGTTTTTTTTGTGTATATACATATATATAGTGAGAAATATGGTTCTAATATCATTCTTCTGCAAATGTATATCCAGTTTTCTCAGCACCATTTATTGAAGACAATGTTCTTTTCCCAGTGTGTGTTCTTGGTGTCTTTGTAAAAAATCAGTTGGCTTTAAATGCATACATTTACTTATCGATTCTCTATTCTGTTCCATGTGTCTATGTGTCTTTATGCCGGTACCATCTTATTCTTATTTATATTTGCTTTACTCTTGTCTGTTTGGGTTTAATTGCTCATCTTTTTAAAAATCTCCTTGAGTTATTATCTTATTTCAAAACTTTCATGTTTTCTAATATATAAATTTGAGACCATAAATATTTCCCTCTCAATTTTTTAAATTTTTCTGTATATTTTCTATATATTATCATGTCAAAATATTTTCAAATTTCTTTTCTTTTTTTTTTTTTTTTTTTGAGACAGGATCTCACCCTGTTGTCCAAGCTGGAGTGCAGTGGCTGAATCATGGCTCACTGCAGACTCACACACTTAGGCTCAAGTGACCCTCCTGCCTCAGTCTCCTAAATAGGAATACAGAGGCATGCCACTATACTTGGCTAATTTTTAAAATTTGTGTGTGTGTGTGTGTGTGTGTGTGTGTGTGTGTATGGAGTGGCATCTCACTATGTTGCTTGGGTTGGTCTCAAACTCCTGGCCTCAAGAGATCCTTCCACCTCAACCTCCCAAAGACTGAGATTACGTGTGTGAGCCACCACACCTGGCCTATTCTATCTTTTGTGATTTCTTCTTCAGTCCACTGACTATAAGCGTGTTGTTTGATTTCAAATATTTGAAACTGTTCTAATTTTTTGTCATGTATTTTTAATTTTATTATGGGCTAAGAATACATATTGTATATTTTTAATCTTGAATCAATTAGTACTTGATTTACAGCATATGGTCTATTTTTTAGTAAATGTTTTATACATGCCTGAGATGAATACGTATTCTGAAGGTGTTCCAGGTGGTGTATTGTAAATGTCAATTTCATCACATTGGTTCTACTGTTGCCCAATTTTTATATATCCTTATGGATTTCTGTCTTTATGTTCTATTAATTTTCAAAAAAATTTACATTTGTAAAATATCCTTCTTTACCTCTGATGATACTCACTTTCCTGAAACCTACTTTTTTTGCTATTAGTATGGCTTTCTTATGATTTGTGGTTGCTTTGCCTATCTTTTCCCAATCTATCATTTTCAACCTGGCTATGTCTTCATATATGCTTGTAGTGTGACTCATCACTAAAACTAGTCTGACAATATGTTTCTTTTCATTGGAGTGTGTAGTTCATATATATCAAATAACATTACAGTTATATTGAGTTTAAGTCAATCATCTGGCGATATGTTTCCTAAAAGTTCTGTCTGGTACTTTTCTCCATTGTTCCTTCTTTTGTGTCCTAGTTGAGTACTTCGTGTTACTTCATTTGATCTCCCCTTGTAATCTATTAGCTTTATTTCTTTGTTTTATTTCTCAACAGTTGCTACTCAAGTTAATATTATACCTTAACATGTATCATTTTATTTGCCAAATCTGCTAATATTTTACTTCTGTGAATATCAGTATTTATAGCCCTAAACAGTTAGACATTTTAAATAAAAAAAAACCCTGTTTTATATACCCACATATTTAATATTTCCAATTGTCTTAATCTTGTCTTCACTTTTTTCATGACAGATTATTTTAGTTTTTATTTCCTCCCTCCAAAAGGATTTATTCTTCTTCTATTAAAGATATTTGGAGAATACTAGGTTCATAGCTCCTTTCACTACCACCCCTAGTACTTAGAAGATACCTTGTAATTTCATGGCTTTCATTTTTTCTGATAAGTCAGTTATCATCCTTATTGTTGTCAAATCCTTATTATTGTACCATTATATTCGACAGCTTTTACCACTTTTGTTCTTTATTTTTGTTTTTAACAGTATGACTATAATGCCAACAGGTGTGTTTTTCTTTTTTGCTTTTGTTTTTGCTTAGAGTCGTGTGGATTTTAGGTCTGTAGCGAAGTACACTGTGTCATTTTTAGAAATATTTTCACGATTATATCTTCAAATATTTATTTTCTTCTTTATTCACTCCTCTGCTTGATAATTACATATTATCATTTGGTTATTATAATACTGGCCTTTTTTTTGAGATGGGATTTTGCTATATTGCCCAGGCTGATCTTATACTGGGCTCAAGTGATCCTCTCACCTCATCCTCCAAAAGTGCTGGGATTACAGATGTGAGCCACTGCACCTGGCTATGATACAAAACTTACAGGCTCTATTATGATTTTTCATTTCCATATATTCTGTGTTTCAGTTCAAATAATTTCTAGTGATGTGTCCTTATATCTGTTTGCCAACTTAAATTAACTAAAAGGGTCAGAATCAAATTTTAAAAGCGTATTCTAGCACAACGTGTGAGAATGGACCACCTGGAAACTCCAACTGCAGAGTAATGGAGTTGGCATTCTGAAGCAGAGAAGTTAAGGTTTCATTCTACAGGCAGAGACAAAGGAGTTTTTAGCAAGATTACAACATCATTCACACAAGTTTGGCACATGGTTACAGCAATTTGACTGGTTATAGGCAATGCTTCTTTTTAGAAAATGAACATTTAACATGTTTTACACAGGAGGTAATAAACATGGGTTTTCTGTCATCTCGTCTAAGCAAAGCAGGACAAGGAGAAGTTAATCTATAATAAGGGTCATTAATTAGGAAAAGCAGAATTTTTTGTCCCTTACATCATTTAATTCTCTCCAGTCATTGCACAGAATAAAAGCAAAATAAGAAAGCGATTTAATCTATAATCTAAGAACAGAAGCTGTAACCATATGTGACTCAGATCACAGTCACATCTTTCTCAAGGTTTAAAGTGTTTGCGGGGTTCTAGCATCTTTGATATTTTATTTGTTTTCACATGTTGATTCATTTTTCTGCTATGTCTAGTCCATCCAAAGATCTTTTATACTGTAGATTATATATTATTCTCTTGTAATAATTCCATGTGGTTCCTTTTTAGATTTTTCCATCTCTGCTTTGGCTCTCCATCTGTTTACCTATTTTCATCATATTTTCCTGATTTCTCTCACATATGTATAAACCCCTTTTAATGTATATTAAACCTGCTTTAAAGAATTTTATTGCTAATTCCAGTATCTGGGTCATCTGTAGGTCTATTTCTGTTTTTTTTTTTTTTTTTTTTTCAAATTTTGTGTTCAATTTTCCTCTTTATTCCTACATATTTTAAATTTCAGCTGCACACCAGACATTATGTATACCATGTTGTGGAAAATCTGAATTATGCCATCCTTTTAAAAAAAAATGTGTTTTGTTTCAGTAGGGAATTAGAAAATGGGAAGTTCAATTTGATCTTATTTAAGCTAAGTTTTAAGTGGGGCTGTTAAGAATACTGGTTTTGCTCTTAGAACTAGGATGTAGCCATTTATCTTTACTTGTAAGGCATGGTTCTTCTGGCATTTCCATGAAAATCCCAAGGTTCTTACTGAACCCCTCTAACTTGTTGAGACTTGAACCCCAAATGTTTCTCAAACACAGAGGTGCTTTAATTTCTGCCCAAGTCTTTATTCTCCCAGATGCAGCCTGCTTCTGTGTTTTTGTAGGCCTTGCACCCAGAAGGATCCAAGGTACATTAGGGATTCCTTTGGAGAAAAGTTATTGAATTCCAAAACTCTCAGAATTTGCTTCCTTTTTTAAAAAGGATTGTTTCTCTTCTAGCTTCCAGTGCTTTAGACAAATGTTTTATAGCAGTTGTTTTAATAATTGCTTGTTATTGTTATTAGCAGAATAATTAGTATAAATCAAGCTACTCTACCTTTATTGAAACCACAGTTTTTGAATATTAATCTTACAAATTGCTTACACTAATAAAGCACTTTGTATAAGAGCCAGCTACTATATTTTGCATGCATTGTTAGTTTAATTACCAAACCACGTTTTGGAAGATACTTACTATTATTATTCCTGTTTTTCAGATGAGAAAACTGAACCATAGAGAATGAGAGTTCCTCACCTAAAGCACATAACTGAAAGAATTGCCCCAGGAGTTTCAGTTCTAGAGTTTAAAGATAGGCAATGTGTCCTGTGATCTTTATACATTGCATTTATTCCTTGCTACTAGAAAGTGATTAAAATGTATCTATGTTATTATTTCCATGGCTCAAACACACACTTTTTCTAAGATGTCCAATAAGATATTTTCTTTGGCTCTGTAGAAGTACCACACAACTAAATATTGTAATGCTTGAGTATGATGTCTGTCTTGTGACTTCTTCATATTTAGTAGCTTATTAGATTGTTACAATCTCCTTCATATTTAGTAGCTTATTAGATTATTACAATCTCTCAAATATACATCCAATGCCATTTGAATTGTGCACTTCCACAAATTAACTCAAAGTAGTTATAACTGAATTTACCCATGAATTAGTATTTTCAAATAACTTCATACTAAAGGTCAATTTTCAACTGAGGCCAATAGAAAATATGTGTTGGAATGACTTACCTTCATTTTCATCAGAGTTTTGACATCTCTGCATTATTTCACTGATAAGAGTTTTTATACCTGAAAGTAGATATGATTGAAGTCTTTCCCTATGTATATATAAAACATGAGAGCATAGAAGTAAAGTGATATTGCCTAATGTCATACAACTCTTTGGAGCAGATTTAGAACTCAGGTAATACATTTACCTCTGTTTGAAATTTTAAAATTTCTTACATTTAAAAGAAAGTATAACAAAGATTATTTAATAGTAAAATCGTATAAATCTCTTGCCCATGTCTATTTAACCTCTGAAATAGTGTTGATTAACTCATTGGGTTTCCATAAAATGGCTGTTTTCGATTGAATTTATATTAAATATCATCACAGCATTCACTTATCTCTTGGTACACTGGCTTCTTAAAAATTCTTAATAACTGCTTTTATTTATTATGAAATTTACATCCTTTCAATTGCTCAAGTCAATCATATTTTCTTTATCAACTATTTCAGAGACATGCATAGCCAAATCTAATCATGTATAAGTGAACAGTAAAAACCTTTTAGTGCTATATTCTAGAAAACTGGGGGAAAATCACCCAAAATCTCCAGATGTCTCTTTAGGAAAGCCATGTATCTTTAAATAAGCTATATCACCTGGATGTGAGCCACACCCAACATGTTGTTCACTTGTGTTCATAGCTTGTTAGGTGCACTATAGTTTATGTTTCATCCTAATAGTATTATAAGCATATATTCTCATTCTCAAAGTTAGCGGTAATATCATCATAAGGTTATGTTATCATCATAATGCTAACAGCCATCATAAGATCTCCTCTTCGTCTTTAGAGTACACATTCATTGTTATTTTTACTTTTATGCAATGGAAATAATTTGGTCCAGAGAGGTGAAGTGATTTTCTCGAAGTTAAACAGATTGAGAGTGAGCATAAAAATTGAAATCTTATTCATCTTCCATACAAGGGACAAATTTCCTATGAGATGTGTGTCTTCCTCAATATGTGTATGTCAGTGTGTAATCAAGACTTTATAAGCTATACCAAGATGATGGTAAGTCCCAGAGCCTTATCCAGAGTATTATCTATTGGTGACAGTTATGACCAGGCAAGAGGGGACATAAAAACAAACATTTTCTTGTCAAAAACGTGTGGGAGAAACTGTAGTAAACAAAGTCAAGCAGGGTGTTTTTTAGTGCCAGAATTATCTGAAATTGTCATATGCTAATATGCATGTACATTTCTAAAAGGGAGACAGAGGCATTTCCCAACATTATTTGACAAGAGGATTTTTTTTCTCCAAGGAGCATCTATTACAGTAAATATATTAAAGAATACATTTAGAACAAAGTCTTTTTTGTAGGTTTAGCCTCTCATACAATTCCCAGGATACTGTGGCCACTTAATACAATTCTGCAGAAAGAATAAATGGTAATTAAAATTGCATGTACATTCATAATAATTTACATCTGAGGTCCATCCATTATCAAATCCTGGTTCAGAAAGTGTCACCAAGGGCCATCTTGTGGGATAAAAAGCTAGTTTGTCTTTATGATAGTGACCTCAGTAGATGACATATTTAAAAGACTCTCAGCTTCACTCTATATACTGATGAGGCATCATCACTCTTCATGTCATTTAACTGTTACCTTTTAAAGTGATTGCCTTCTAAAAGATTAATAGAACCCATTATTGTTTGTGAAATTTTAACTGGGTTTAAACAGCAGCAGAAACAGCATCACCTGGGAAAATTGCCATATTATTTTCAGAGACAGAAGTTTGTGAATTGACAGCACTTTAAGTCTCTTTCAACTAGAGTGAATTTAAAATAAATAAATAAATAGGGTAGCCAATTTTTATTTCCCTGGAAGCACTGATTTTAATTGCCAATGGCCAATGGAATAAGATATTATATTAAAATATGTTAGAAAAGAAAATACAAATAGTTGCAATTGTGTCTTCTAAATTTATGTATAAGAGGAAAAATTTATTCAGATTGTTGAATGAAGTATATTTTCTGAAAGAACTATCTACAGTATGGCATGGGGTTTGAGAGGGTGTTCTGCCACATTCAGTAGAGCACAATAAAGATGGACACACATTATGTGCTAGGAAGACTCTGATTACCTGATATACCAGCGCACCACTAATGATGAATTTTAGTATATATGTGTATGTGTATATGTGTGTGTGTGTGTGTGTGCGCATCTGTGCGTGAATGTATGTGTGTGTGTGTCTAATTTCTATATTTTAGTTTAGTTGCAGTCCTGTAAATAAGAGTCAAAACAAGCATTGGTATGTCTGTTAGAATCTTTCAAATCAATGGCCATTGATACTGCAAAAAATCAAATATAAATACAGTCAAAGATACTGCAGAGAATATAAGATAAAGTTCCTTCTCTCAAGGAGCTTGAAATCTAATGAGGGAGAACTACAAGTATAAAAAAATCATTATAATGAAAGGCAGAAAGTGGTAAGTCATTTTTAAACAAGAACAAACTACTGTGAAGTTTTCAAATAGGGAGAAATTTTACTGTGTGAAAATCAGGGAAGTCACCATTGAGGTGGGTGGGTTTGGAAACTTGATCTAGTGAGAAAATTAGTATTAAAAAGGATTTATTCAGGCTTTCATACAAGCATAAAGCAGAGTTCCTGACACTTATCAGATACTACTTCTTCCATGAAGTCTTTTCTGATTAGAATATAATAATGGAATATAATCTCAGTGCACTTGAACACAGCATACAGCGTGTAAATGAAAATATGAAAGGGAAGGTATGTTGGAGCCAAAGTATTAATCTGAAGCCTGTTGAATGGTGATTTTATTAACTAGAGATATAGCATTGAAGTTTTTAAAAATAAAAAATGACTTAAGGTTAATCTGTAAACATTGGTTGTGAAATTAAAGTAGAGGGAAAATGAACCAGGAGCAAAAAAAAAAAAAAAAGTACCATGATTCTGAACAAAAAAGTGTACAAGAGTTATTTCAAAATGGAAAACACAAAGCACTTAATAAGTATGGAGAAAGGGTGACAATTAAAACAATAAACCCTGTACCAAAATACCAAAATAAGCACTAGAGGAAAGAAAGCCAGTTTGAGGAAAACAGATGATATGTTAAGGTTTAGCAAGTTGCAAGACTTCCAGGTGCAGTGTTTGGAAAGGAGGATGGAAATGTGGACAAGAGTTATCCACGTAAAGCCAATAGTTAATAACTAGCATGGTACCAGTCATCAGCAACAGGGCATGGAGTCTGGGCAATCAGAACATTTGCTGGCTGTAAGTAGCTAGTGTAGTTGTATCGATGAAGAACACAGGAAGATCCACCTTGCACTGACAGAAGAGTAATTAAGTTCATCTTGTGAGAAAGAATACAGCAAAAATGGTTGAGAGAAAGCTGTGGAGAACATATATATAAAAAGCCATTAGAAGCGGAGCCCAATAAAAGCCTAGTTATTGGAAAAGGAGAAAATAAAACCCAATATACATACTTAATGCTTCTAGCTGCTGTGTTTATACATAGTTGAAGAGATATCATAATTCACTGTCTCTTATTCTCTACTTCATTCATGCATGTGACTTGTCTGTAAACTACACAGGAAGAGTTTTATGTAAGATGACTTGTCTTTTATCTGGCCATTCCCTGTAGTGTTTTAGGTAGGTCTTCATAAATGTGCAAGATTTAAATTTTGAATTAACAAATAAAATTTATAAATCACTGAAACGTGTTATACAATTTGTGTCACAATAACATGAGTTTGACTAAACAAATGCCAAGGATTCCATTTTACACCAGAAGTTCAGAGAGTTTATGAATTTGCCAATATCTCTGACATTATTAGTGGAGGATTCAGTGCTTCATCCTGGGACATCCAGTTCATTGTTCAGTACTTTTTTTCTAAAAGCTCTGCTGGTTTATATTCTACTCCCATTTCGTTTGAGTACATCAGGTAATCAGAATTTTTCTTTTTTATTTTTATTTTATTTTAGTTTTTATGAGACGGAGTCTCGCTCTGTCGCCCAGGCTGGTGTGCAGTGGTCGGATCTCAGCTCACTGAAAGCTCCGCCTCCCGGGTTCACGCCATTCTCCTGCCTCAGCCTCCCGAGTAGCTGGGACTACAGGCTCCCGCCACCTCGCCCAGCTAGTTTTTTTTTTTTTTTCTTTTTTTCCTAGTAGAGACGGGGTTTCACCGTATTAGCCAGGATGGTCTCGATCTCCTGACCTTGTGATTCACCCGTCTCGGCCTCCCAAAGTGCTGGGATTACAGGCTTGAGCCACCTCGCCCAGCCCAGAATTTTTCTAATATGTATTCTGTGTCCATCTTTTCAGTCCTTTACCAAACATGGCAGAACACCCTCCCAACCCCCATGCCATACTGTAGAAAGTTCTTCCGGGGATTTCTGTGTTTCTGCGTCCTTTCTTTTTTTTTTTGAGACGGAAGTCTCGCTCTGTCGCCGGGGCTGGAGTGCAGTGGCCAGATCTCAGCTCACTGCAAGCTCCGCCTTTCGGGTTCACGCCATTCTCCTGCCTCAGCCTCCCGAGTAGCTGGGACTACAGGCGCCGGCCACCTCGCCCGGCTAGTTTTTTGTATTTTTTAGTAGAGACGGGGTTTCACCGTGTTAGCCAGGATGGTCTCGATCTCCTGACCTCATGATCCGCCCATCTCGGCCACCCAAAGTGCTGGGATTACAGGCTTGAGCCACCGCTCCCGGGTCTGCCTCCTTTCCTTAAAACATACTGTTAAGGGCTGGGCACAGTGACTCACATGTGTAATCTCAGTGCTTTTGGAGACTGAGGAGGGAGGATCACTTACGGACAGAAGTTCAAGACCAGCTTGAGCAACATAGCAAAACCTGATCTCCATTAGCTGGGCATGGTGGCCCACACCTGCAGCCCCCAGCTATTAGAAAGGCTGAGGCAGAGGATCACTTAAGCCCAGGAGTTCAAGGTTACAAAGAGCTGTGATCACAACCACTGTGCTCAGCCTGGGCAAAAGAGTAAGACCTCTCTAAAATAAATAAATAAATAAATAAATAAATAAATAAATAAATATAAATAAATAAATAATAAAATAATGTATTCTAAGTTCAGATAACCTTCCAAGAAAATTGGTTTTTCTTTTTTGTTATTGTCCTATTGTATTTATTTTTTGATCGTAGTGTACATTAGTGGTCTCCAATCCTTTGCCCATTGATGGATAATAGAAGAGGATATATATTAGCATCAAAACCAAATAAACACATCTGCCAGGATAGTGAAATTGTTGCTTCAGACAATCTCTTAATACATTTAGACTAGACGGCTTTCTTGAGTCCCAAGGACTTCATTTTGTTTAACGTACTTGGCTCTTCTTTTCTGAAGGCTATCAAAAGCATTTGGATTGATCTGGTATTATAGGAAGAGTATCCTTTTCCACTTAGGTAATGTCATCAGAATCATACGTGAAAATGGACCTCGCTATTGAGTCAAAATGCTTGGACGGAGAACTACATTGACATTGGCCCTCTGCATCTTTGCTACAAAATCAAAATCTCCTGTCTCCTAAGGCACATTTCAAGGTTTTCAGTTTAGGCCAGTATTTGTCTGGTAGGCTCACAGTGCTTGGAAGTGAAATCTTTTAGAGCTAGGCTTAGGAAATAAATATTTATCACATTTTGCTTTTCTCATATATCCACAGGCTTATTTACAGGAGTATAAATGCCACATATACATATATTTACACTTAAATGGGTATGCACTTTCTGTACTTGATGTTTAATGCACATACCCTCATAAAATGCATCATCATAAAATGAAACTTTAACGCATTTGCTGAATCAGCACTTTCGTATTTTGATGTAATGCCTGAATATACTGTATACAACAAAATGTTTTTGATAAAACCACAGGCTAGTGAGCAAGAAGGGCTATTGTAAATGGCTTCTTATGATATTAAAAATATATAATTTTTTATTTGATAGGCAATAGAGGTCATTAATGTCATTTTATGAATGCAAAAACTGAAGTCTTAAGAGGAAGCTTTGGGTTCATAACCAAATTCAACCTAACTGCGAAAGAACTAAGATTGGGACACTGTCACACCCAATCCTGTGAACAATGCTCTATAAAAAAAATCATTATTTTTTTAATGGGGCTCTATGATAGAATCATCTTTAATTAGAATAATGAAGATCAGCTTTCTGGACAAAAATGAGTCTATGGCAATCCTTTTCAACAGTGATTTGGTTATTAAACCATCAAATTGCTTTTATTGTCATTCTAGCAGTCACATTTAATAAACGCTTATTTTGTCCCAAAGATTCTACTAAGCACGTTGCATATATTATTCTCTTTAATCACCATAAAAATCCTAAGGGATTATATTATTATAATCACTTTAATGATAAAATAGAGACCCAGAGAGACTAAGTAATTTTACAAGATCACACAGCTGGTGTTGGAATCCAAGGTTCAAACACAAATTTATTTGGGTTAAAGGCACTATCATTAACTATTATTATGAAAATGTCAATAGGACTCTGAATTTAACATTTTAACAATCCAGTGAATTTGAGTGTTTAACCATAAAAAATTGATGTCTCCACATAAAATAAGTAGAAATAATATGGAAACACAAAGGGCATTGGCATGAAATTAATGATTGTTTATATGTTTATAAGATAGCTCTGTTATAAGGATTAGATGAGTTAATTCTTTATCACTTAAATACATATGCTGGTCAGACTCTACTCTTGATCACCTCCACACAATAAATATAGTATATGCCATAATTATATATGATTATAATTCTACTAAAAAAGGAAACAAACAAAATAAAACATAAGCTCTGGACTCGACAGGCACATAAACAGCCAGACATGAATGTTTTAAGTCTAATCGTTTTAATAGTTTAGTAATGATAGGCCATCCTTACAGAAACTGTATCTCCTGTTTATAACGGGTAGAAATATATTGTTCCCCTGCTTTAATGTTTCCTTCCCCATCCCCATCTCTTTCACCCTCATTTATCTGTCAAATCCAGTTCAAAAAACTCATTATGTGGAGCGTTTTCAAACATCTCCACCAACTCCAAGACCTGCTATGCCCCAGACGGAGTGAATACTAGTAACTTTTACCTCCCCTCTCTTCATATAGCACTGAACCTGTACTTCTTTTAGAAAACACATAACACACTAGTACATTTATTGTCCTATACAGCTGTCTCCTCAGTAGACTATAAACCTCTCAAAAGTAGGACCATGTCTAATTCAACTCTGAATACTCAGTACCTTGCACAGTAACTTCTACAGAGTTCATATTAACCTATTTTAAGATGAGTTAAGCAAAATTATTTTATATTTAATAACCACAATCATTTCCCTATTATTCTGATTTATTCTGATTACAACCCCTTAATTTTCTTGGTAAAACATCTCTCCATGGCTTTAACCCATGCTCCAACAGAACTTCAGATAAATGTATGCAATCTAAGCCCAAGTCAATCTGAAGAATGTTCACAGTGACTGGCTTGTAAATGGACACATGATCCAAGCTGGTCCAATCAGACTGAATGCCAGGACTTTCTAAGGAGCCACCACGAGGAGGAAGAGGTTTTCAATATGGCTCCCAATTGCTTTAAAATTCCCTTCGTCATATCTGAAGAAAGCAGATATGAGAAATAAAAGGAAACAGTCCTCTATCAATCTTACTTAAATTTTTGGTCAGTTATTTCTGACTCTATCATGACAACCCTCGCTATTTTAAATTTTAAAATAAAAGTTTATTTAACTTGCATTTTTTTAAGCCACTTCTGAAACAAACAAACAAAAAAAAACTAAATTCCAAACACAATTTATTCAGAATATTTGACAGTCATGACGGTCAATAAATAGGACAAGAGAAACAGGAGACATAAAGTCTTAATGCTAAGACTCAGGCCAGGCATGGTGGCTCATGCCTGTAATCCCAGCACTTTGGAAGGCTGAAATGGGAAGATCTCTTGGGCCCAGGAGTTCAGGACCAGCCTGACCAACAACGTGAGACCCCCATTTCTATAAAAAATGAAAAAATTAGCCAGATTCAGTAAGCAGTGTGCACCTGTAGTCCCAGCTACTCAGGAGGCTCAGAAAGGAGGACTGCTTTAGCACAGGAGATGGAGGCTACAGTAAACTATTATCATACCACTGCACTCTAGCCTGGGTGACAGAGCACAACCCTGTCTCTTAAAAAAAAAAAATTCTAGGAATCCAAGTTCAATGTTAAGAAATAGATAAGGGAGAGAGAGGGTCATAAAATAGAAGAGCTTTGATGAGGTGGAAAAAGCTCCCAAATTCCTTACCCTAGGGACTTCAGTCACTAACAATCATAATCCTTCATTGTTCTCCAGTGACTTCACAGTGGTGGCAATCCTCCCGCTGCTACCATTTTAAATTTCTAACAACCAGGTTTGGTTGTGGCGTGTAGAGTACCAGCTGAGAGAGAGATCCAGGAGTCTGTAAAGTAGAGACCACCCACACAGAAATGTTCACGTGGCATTTCTCATGAGTAAAGTGGCTTGTCAGCAAGACTGGGGACAGATTCAGCAAGAATAACTTACTCCTCTTTGGGTATAACTTCTCTTCCCCCTTTTCTTGGCCACTTTATAACTGATCCTTTTCTTTTTCTTTTATATTTCTTAGAGTTCCTGAACAAAGTGATACAAACGGATGACTTAAAACCAGAAAAACTTATTATTTCACAGTTATGGAAGCTAGAGATCCCAAATCAAGGTATTGTCAGCATTGGTTCTGTGTGAGGACTGTGCTGGAAAATATCTTCCACACCTGTCTCTTAGTTTCTAGGGATTTGCTGGCGATCTTAGGCTTGACTAGTATTTTTCTTCATCTTCACAGGAAATTATCCCTGTATATGTGTGTCTGTGTTCAAATTTTCCCTTTTATATGGATACCATTCACATTAGATTAAGAGTCACCTTACTGCAGGATGACTTACATCTTAACCGATTATATATGCAATGACTATTTCCAAATAAAGTCACATGCTGAGGTACTGGGGCTTTGCACTGTAACTGATCAACAGTAGGGGGCCACCATTTACTCTATGACACTGGCCTTAGCAATGCCCTCATCTTTAAGGCACACATTTATGGAACACTGTATTTACTGAAATAATGCTAAACTATAAGATTTTTTATTAAAACTAGTCTAGTAATCTCAGCCTGAAATATTGTTTTAAAAAAAATGTTAAAGAAGAAAGCTAAATTGGCCCAGTGACAAAGTATTATGAAAGTTATAGCTCAGTCAACCTTATAAGAAAACACTTATACACCTGACAGACACATATACAAACACACACATACATGCAGAGTTTCAGAAACCTCAGAATGAGAAGATAATGTCTCAGCTAACACTGGAAGAATTTGCTTCACCTGTGGAAATTTTCTAGCCCTAATTTGATTTTAATTTGCCCTTTGAATGTGCTAAATTTGAGGTACGAAGAATGCCTTTTCTCCCTATTTCTAAGTAAAACTGTAACAAGAGTGACCCTCAAGCACGATTTCTGAAAATAGGAGTGGAAATAAAGCTAAAGGAATAAAATGTAGGGAGCCCAGAAAGGTCATACACAAAAGAAAAGCTTTACATTTTATAGATGAAGAACATCAGGACAAGACTTATCATTTAGAGTAGGTTCACAAATTAGATCCTACAGCCAGAGTTATTGTTGTTTTGAATGTAAGAGTAAATTAATATTTAGAGTGAAGGTTTGCAGCTTATATATGTATGTGTATATATATATATATATATATATATATATATATGCGCACATACACACATCATTTTTGAGAGAGTTTGATGAAAACAAGAAAAACCATCTTCCAACCCAAACAGCTTTCCTGATGAGGCCTTGAATGACTTATCATCTTTCCTGGACAACTTCCCAAGAGAGAGGGCGTCAGTCAGGGAATTGAAAGCAAGGAGCTTGGTCAGCGGATATCTCCTTCCTCTGTTGACTTCTATTACAGTGACTAGGCTTTTATAAAAAAAGTGGATAAGTATTGTTGTGTATATTTGAAGTTTACAACATGATGATATGAAGTAATAGGATACATATAAATAGTAAATGATTACTATAGTGAAATACGTTAATACATTTTACATCTCACATAGTTACTCTTTTGTGACAAGAACAGCTGAAATTTACTTATTTAATAAAAATTCCTAATACAACACAATTTTACTAACTTTAATCCTCATGTTATACATTAGCTGTTTAAATGTGTTCATCTTCCATATCTGCTATTTTGTATTCATTGACCTACATATCCCCATTTCCTCTCCCACCCACAACCCACCAATGGTAACCACTGTTTTACTCTCTATCTCTTTGTATTTGCAATATTTTTTGCTTTATCTGGCTTATTTCACTTGTCAAAATGTTCTCCGGGTCCATCCAAAGAACCCAGATGGATCATAATGGCAGAATCTCCTTTTTTTAAGGTTGAATAATTGACTAATGTTACATTCCATATATATATATATATATATATATATACACACATACACATATGTGTGTGTGTATCCTTTTCTATATCCATTTGCTCATAAGTGGGGACTTAGGTTATTTCCATATATTGGCTATTTTGAAAAATGCTGTAATGAACACAGGAGTGCAAGTATCTTTACACAGTGGTGACTTGTATTTATTTGGGTATATACTCAGAAGAGGGATTACTGCGTGATATGGTAGCTCTGTTTATTTTATGAACCTCCATACTGTTTTCCGTAATGGCTGTACCAATTTACATTTCCACCAACTGTGTAGTAGCATTCCTTTTTCCCCACACCTTTGCCAATATTTGTTACTTTTTTTTCTAATAGGTATTTCCACCTCCGATTTGCTGACTTTAACAAAGTTGCTTCAAGAAATAACAAATCCAAATTATTTCACAAAACCACTAGGGTTTCTATGGCCACTAAAACTGATGACTTGCAGACCAGACTTACATGGTGTTAATTAACAGTTGAGAATTACATCAATGACATTTTCAGACAATCATTTAAACCACGTGACTCAGCAGCACAACTCTTAATATGAGCAGGTAGAAAGTGTAAGCTATTGACCTTACTTTTTTAAAGCTATATATTTGTTACCGTGTATCACAAGAACTACATAAACTTGGTGAGAACTAAAACTAATATGTACCCATTAAAATACTTGACAATGGCATCCATGAGCTCACTATTGCTGTAGTTTATAAAAATGTTGAACACAGAACAAAACAGGAAAAGAAGATAACAGAAGCATATATATTTATCTAACATTTGCTAAGAAGAATATTTCTGAGAGCAGTTTGCTGGTGATGATAAGGAATCAAAGATAATGAAACTCAGTCCCTGAACATTATTGTATAAAAGGAAAATAGCTCAATTTTCTCCTTCCCTTCTGTGATAATGGAGAAGACACCCTCCTAAAATAACACTCATCTTAACTGTACCATTCAGCATAAATACACCCATGGAATCCAAATCCTAACAAAACACAAAGCACTTCCATCAGTTCAGAAAAGTTCTTTATGCTCCTTCTTAATCAATCCCATTCCTGCCACCCCCAGAGGCAGTCCCCTTTCTGATTACATTTCATCGTGATTAATTTTGCCTGTTTTAAAATTTCATATACATGAAATCATTCAGTATGTACTCTTCTGGGTAAGGTTTCTTTTATGTAGCATATTATTTTTGACGTTCATCCATGTTTTTGTGCATAGTATTAGTTCCTCTCTTTTCAGTGTTAAATAGTATGCCATTATATGTACATGCATACAATGTGTGTGTGTGTGTTTAAGTCATTCTCTTATTCATGGATACCTAGATTGTTTACAGTCTTTGTCTATTGTGAAAAAAGATGCTGTAAATATTCTTGCATAAGTCTTTTTGTGAAAAAATATTATAATTTCTCTTGAGTAAATATCTAGAAACAGAATTGATGGGTGATTGTTTAGTTTTATATGAAACTATCCAACATTTTTCCAAAGCAGTTTTCATATTTTATTCTCACACCAAAAATGTGTGAGAGTTTTACTTAATTCACATTGTCATCAACATTTGAAGTTGTCAAACTTTTTAACTTTAGCTATTCTGGTGGGTATGTAGTAGTATCTCACTGCAGTTTAATTTACATTTCTCTGATAACTAATAATGTTCAGCACTTGTTTTTGTGCTTTTGGCAATTCTTATGTTCATACCTTTTTCCTATTTAATTAGATTGTTTATCTTCTTATTACTGATATTTACAATTTCTTTCTGTATTCAGGATATGTGTTTTGCCAGATATATGTTAGGCCAGTATTTTCCAGTCCATTTTTTTTTTTTTTTTCCTTTGAGACTGAGTCTCGCTCTGTTCTCTCTGCTGCCCAGGCTGGAACGCAGTGGTGCGATGTCAGCTCACTGCAACCTCTGCCCCTCAGGCTCAGGGCCCAAGCGATTCTCTCCCCTCAACCTCCCAAGTAGCTGGGATTACAGACGTGCACCACCACTCCCAGCTAATTTTCATAGTTTTAGTAGAGATGGGGTTTCACCACGTTGGCCAGGCTGGTCTCAAGCTCCTGACCTCAGGTGACCTTCCCGCCTCGATCTCCCAAAGTGCTGGGATTACAAGTGTGAGCCACCGTGCCGGCCAGCTTGCTTATTTTCTTAACGGCATCTCATATTGATGAATTTTCAAATATTTGGGGATTTTCAAAATATTTATATTGATTTCTAATTTAATTTCATGGTGGTAGGCATTATACTTACAACTTAATTTATATTAGAATTTCAGTGAATGTGCTATGTGCACTTGGAAAGAATGTGTATTCTGAAGTTCTTGAGGGTAGCATTCTATACACATCAATTAAGTCAATGTGGTCCACAGTGTTGTTCAGATCTTCTATGCCTTTACTAACATTTTTGTCTCACTGTTTTCTCAATTACTGAATGGAAGTGTTAAAACTCCAAGTGTATTTATATATTTCTTCCTTCAGTTCTGTCAAAAGCAGCGTTATGAATTTTGAAACTCTGTTACTATGTGCCTACAAAATATAATTGTTATGGCCTACCAAGGAATTGACACTTAGAGTATTCTCAAATGTCTTGCTTCAGTGGAAAACAAAAAGAAGGAGGGTTCACTATTTTTGTGTAAGATGAAATAGACTTTAAGCTAGCAACAGTAAAAAAGGACAAAGAGCATTACACCATGATAAAGAGTTCATTTTAACAAGAAGATTTGACTATTTTAATATACATGCATCAAACTGCCAGCCCTGGGTCCCCTCTCCACTGCTGTGTCTCTGCCACTCCTAGAGGCCCCAGGTGGTTCTGCTGCAGCCTCTGTGGCTCTGTGACCTGCAGCTACTGGGAGATCTGTAGGTAGGACGCTGAGATGTGGAAACAGATGGAAAGACCAGAACACTGAAGATTAGTCCAAAAATCCAGGAGGTAATCTAAAGAAAATTCATGGGACCTAAACTACAGATGGCATTAGTTAAGGTTCTTGCTCTAGTAAATAGAAATGCACTCAACATTGGTGCACCCAGATTTGTAAAACAATTACTGTTAGACTTAATAAAAGACTTGACAGCCACACAATAATAGTGGTAAGCTTCAGTATCCCACTAACAGCATTAGACAGATCATCAAGGCATAATACTAACTAATAATGAACTTAAATTTGACACTTGAGCAATTGGACCCATAACTATTCACAGATATGGCACCCAACTACCACAGAATATACATTCTGGTAATCTACATGTGGGACATACTCAAAGATGGACCACATGCTTGGTCAGAAAGCAAGTCTCAATAAATTTTAAAAAAATGGAATTATATCAAGCATCTTCTCAGAAAACAAGGAAATAAAAATAAAAATCAATATTCAGAGGGACATTCAAATAAACAAAAATACAATTAAACTAAAAGCAAACAACAACAATGAAAACAAACAAACAAAAACTCCGGAATGACTTTTGGATAGACAACAGAATTAAGACCAAAATCAAATGTTATTTGAAACAAATGAAAATAGAGACACAGCACACCAAAACCTTTGGGATGCAGCAGAAACAGTATTATGAGGAAAGTTTATAGCACTAAATGGCAACATAAAGAAGATCAAAATATCTCAAATTAATAATCTAACATCACACCTAAAGGAACTAGAAAAACAAGAACAAACTTAACCCAAAGCTAGGAAAAAAAAATAATAAAGTCAGAGCAGAACTAAGTGAAATTGAGACCCCAAAAGGCATACAAAAGATCATTAAAACAAAAACTTTGTTTTTTTAAAGATAAGCAAGGTTGACAGACTGCTAGCTAGATTAACAAAGATAAACAAAGGGAAGATCAAATAAGTACAATCGGAAATAACAAAGGTGACATTACAACCAATCCCACAGAAATACAAAAGATCCTGGAGACTACTATGAACATCTCTACGCATAAAAACTAGAAAATCTAGAGTATATGAATAAATTACTGGAAACACACTACCTCCCAAGATTGAACCAGTAACAAAGAGAAACCCTGAACAGATAAATAATGAGTAGTGAAATTGAATAAATAATAAAAACCTACCAACCAAAAAAAGCCCAGGACTAGATCAGTTAACAGCAAGATTCTACCAGGTGTACAAAGAAGAGCTGTTAGCAATCCTACTGAAACTATTCCAAAAAATTGAGGAGGGGGGACTCCTCCCTAAATCATTCTACAAAACCAGTATCATCCGGACAGCAAAATCTGGCAAAGACACAACAACAAAAAGGAAACTATAGACTAACATCCCTGATGAACATAGACACAAAAATCCTTAACAAAATACTAGCAAACCAAATCCAGCAGCACTTCAAAAAGTTAATTCACTACAATCATGTATACTTTGTACCTGGGGATGCAAGGATGGTTCACCTTATGCAAATCAATAAATGTGATTCATCAGATAAATAATATTAAAAACAAAAACCATATGATCATCTCAATAGATGCAGAAAAGGCATTCAATAAAATTCTACATCATTGCAAGATAAAAATCTTCTTCAAACTAAGCACTGAAGGAACATACCTCAAAATAATAAGGCCATCTTGACAAATCCACAGCCAACATAATACTGAACAGTCAGAAGCTGGAAGCATTTCACTTGAGAACTGAAACAAGACAAGGATGCGCATTGTCACCACACCTATTCAACATAGTAGCAGAAGTCCTAGTCAGAACTGTGAGGCAAGAGAAAGAAATAAAAAGGCATCCAAATAGAAAACGGGGAAGTCAAATTATCTATCTTCCCTGACAATGAGATTCTACAACTAGAAAACACTAAAGATTCCACCAAAGGATTCTTAGACCTGATAAATGACTTCATCAAAATCCCAGGATACGAAATCACATACAAAATCAGTAGTAGCATTTCTATACACCAATAATATTCAGGCTAACAAATAAATCAACACAGTCCCTTTTATAATAGCTACAAAAAAAAAATTACCGAGGAATGCACCTAACCAAGGAGGTGAAAGACTTCTACAAAGAGAACTATAAAATACTGCTGAAAGACATCATAGACAACACAAACAAATGGAAAAGAATTCTATGCTCATAGGTTGGAAGAAACAATATAGTTAACATGTCCATATTGCCCAAATAAATCTACAGATTCAACGCTATTTTTATGAAACTAACATCATTTTTTACAGAATTAGAAAAAACGATTTTCATATTCATATGAAACAAACAAACAAAACAACAGTCGGAACAGTCAAGGCAATCCTGAAAAAAAAAGAACAAAACTAGAGGCATCGCACTTTATACTATAAGGTTATACTATAAGGCTAAAGGAACCACAACAGCCTGGTACTGATACAAAAATCTGAAGGGGTGGCCTGCCCCCTCCACACTTGTGGGCGTTTCTCATTAGGTGGAACGAGAGACTTGAGAAAAGAAATGAGACACAGAGACAAAGTATAGAGAAAGAAAAGGTGGGGCCAGAGGACCGGTGCTCAGCATACAGAGGACCCACGCCGGCACCGGTCTCTGAGTTCCCTCAGTATTTATTGATCATTATCTTTACCATCTTAGAAAAAGGGAAGTGACAGGATAATAGGATCATCATAGGGAGAAGGTCATCATAGGGAGAAGACATATGAATAAAGATCTCTGTGACGTAAGTTTAAGGAAAAGTGCTGTGCCTTGATATGCATATGCAAACATCTCCATAAACCTTTTTAGTGCTTAAAGAGCAGCATTGCGATAGCAAGTCCCACCTTTTGCCCTAAGGCGGTTTTCTCCTTTCTCAGTAAACAGAAAATACAATTGGGTTTTACACCAAGATGTTCCATTGCCCAGGGACAGACAGGAGACAGATGCTTTTCTCTATCTCAACTGCCAAGAGGCCTTCTTTCCTCTTATACTAGTCCTCCTCAGCACAGACCCTTCACGGGTGTCAGGCTGGGGGACAATCAGGTCTTTCCCTTCCCACGAGGCCATATTTCAGACTATCACATGGGGAGAAACCTTGTACAATACCTAGCTTTCCTAGGCAAAGGTCCCTGCGACCTTTGGCAGTGTACCTGTCCCTGGGTACTTGAGATTAAGAGAATGGTGATGACTTTTAACCAGCAAGCTGCCCTCAGGCACTTGTTTAACAAAGCACACCCTGCACAGCCCAAAATCCTTTAAACCTTGAGTCACCACAGCACATGTCTCTTGCAAGGACAGGGTTGAAGGTAGGGTCACAGATTAACAGCATCTCAAATACAGAACAAAATGGAGTCTCTTATGTCTACTTCTTTCTATGTAGACACAGTAACAGTCTGGTCTTTCTTTTCCCCACAAAAATAAGCAGAGAGAACACTGGAATATAACAGAGTCCCCTAAATGAAGCCACACACCTACAACAAAGTCAACACAAATAAACAATGGGGAAAGGACACCCTATTCAACAAATGGTGCTGGGAAAACTGGCCAACTGTATGAAGAAGAATGAAATTATAGCCCTACTTCTCACCATATACAAATATCAAGTCAAGATGAATTAAAGACTTAAATGAATGACTTCAAAGTATAAATATTCTAGAGGAAAATAGAAAATAGTATTCTAGACAACGGCTTAGGCAAAGAATTTATGATGAGGACCTCAAAAGCAAACACAGCAAAATCAAAATAGACAATTGAGACTCAATTAAACTAGAAAGCTTCTGTACAACACACACACACACACAAACTCTCAACATAGCAAATGGAAAACCTACAGAATGGGAGAAAATATCTGCAAACTATGCATCTGACAAAAGATTAATATCCAGAATTTATTTATAAGGAACTTAAAAATCATTTAGGGAAAAAGCAAACAACCCTACTAAAAAGTGGGCAAAGAACATGAACAGACAGTTCTCAAAAGAAGACAAACAGCTAACAAACATGAAAAAATGTTCAGCATCACTGAAGTTCAGGGAAATGCAAATCAAAGCCACCTTGAGATGTTATCTCACAGCAGTCAGAATGGCTACTATTAAAAAGTCAAAAAATAAAACATTTGGGGAAAGTGTGGAGAAAATAGAACACTTATTTGTACAATGCTGGTGGGAATGCAAATTGGTTTAGCCTCTTTGGAAAACAGTTTGGAGATTTTTTAAAGAATTAAAAATATAACTACCATTCAGCCCAGCAATCTCATTACTGGGTATGTATCCAAAGGAAAATAATGTTTCTAGCAAAAAGACACATTATACATTTATTGCAGCACTGTTCACAGTAGCAAAGATATGGAATCAATCTAGGTGCCCATCAACAGTGGATTTGATTTTTTTAAAATGTGATACATATGCACCATGAAATTTACACAGCAAAAATAATTATTTCCACACGTAAATAATTTGTCCTTTGCAGCAACATGGATGCAGCTGGAGGCCGTTACCTAAGCAAACTGATGCAGAAAGAGAAAACCAAATACCGCATTTTCTCGTGTTTATACTTACATATTTATGATGTCTAGTGATCTTTTCTGAAGATTCAAATTTCATCTAGGAGCATTTGCCTTCAGTCAGAACTTCCTGTGGCATTTCTTTCATGTGCATGTTTGCAAGTAACACATAAGATTTCATTTCTATGAAAATGTTTGTATTTAATATTCATTGTGTAGTGATATTTTTATATATGTAATTTTCTTTTCTTTTCTTTTCTTTCTTCTTTTGTTTTTTTTGACGTCTGGTTGTGTCGCCCAGGCTGGAGTGCAGTGACGTGATCTCAGCTGACTGCAACCTCTGGCTCCCAGGTTCAAGCAATTCTCCTGCCTCAGCCTCCCCAGCAGCTGGGATTACAGGTGCCCACCACCATCCCCTGCTAATTTTTGTATTTTTAGTAGAGATGGGGTTTCGCCATATTGGCCAGGCTGGTCTCCAACTCCTGACCTCAGGTCATCCGCCTGTCTCAGCCTCCCAAAGTGCTGAGATTACTGGCATAAGCCACCGCACCCAGTCGTTAAGATTTAACCTTCTCTCAGAACTTCAAACATATTGTTCCTCTGTCTTCTTACCACCATTGTTTCTGATAATTCTTCAGTAATAATTGATATCTTTTCGATTGAGAGAGAATTGATTCTCTTTTATATAATGTGTCATATTTCTCTTGCTACTTTAAAGACTTTTCTCATCTTTGTTCTTCAGTAAGGTAACTATGATAAACCAAATGTCGTTTTCTTTGCATTTATACTTCATAGATTTTGCTGAGTTTTCTGAAACATTTAATTATTTCCTTTCATCAAATTTAAGAAATATTTTTTCTGCCCCATTTTGTTTCTGATCTCCCTCTAGGCCTTCAACTACACGTGTTAGACCATTTGGTATCTCTCCACAAATCTCTGAGTTCCTGGTCATCATTTTTCAATCTTTTTCCCTCCATTTTTCAGATTGGATATATACATATATGACTCTATCTTAATGGTCCCCTTTTGTCATCTCAAATCTTCTGTTAAATATATCAAGTGAATTTTATACTTCAGACATTGTTTGTTTTGGTCCTCTAATTTCCACTTGATTCTTTCTATAGCTTTTATTTTTCTGTTGGCCAGGCTGGAGCACAATGGCGCGATCATGGTTCACTGCAGTCTCAACCTCCTGAGCTCAGGCAATCCTCCCACCTCAGTTTCTCGAGGCTTTTTATTGTTTATGATCTTACTTTCTTTTACATCTATGGTTACAATGGATACTTTAAAATGTTTGACAATTCCAAAGTCTGGCTCATCTTGGGTTGATCTCCATTGATTGTCTTTTGTACTGAGTATGGAAAGTGTTTTTCAGTTTCTTTATACATTGTACTTTGGATTACATCCCAAATATTGTCAATACTTTGTTACAGATACTGCAGATACTATTCTGGTCTTCTCAAGAATGTTTAATTTATAAAAACAGGCCACTGAACTCAAACACTGTACACTATTTCCTATCTCTGAGAGCTCTGTTCAGTTCATTTGCCCTAGTTAGTAATCTTGGATTCTGTTCCACACATGGATAGTTCATAGTTAGCCAGACAGTTGGTTGAAGTTTATATGAAGATGTGGGGACACGTCCTCTGTAACTCTTCTTTCTAACATTTCCTGTTTCACTTTTTAGCTGCTGAAGTTGCCTTAAAATAGTCTTAATAATCCTTTAATTAATAACTGTCAGTTTCTGCCTGTCAGATGCCCTTGGTGTTGGCTTCCTGTTAGACTGCCTGCTGCATGTACGTACTCTTAACACTGAAGCTTCAGCCTACCACACTGCCTAGAACTTAGTACAGCCTTTAGTAAGCCTCAATAAATATTGTGAATTAATTAATTAACTAATGAAACTAAACAATATATGAAGCAATACATCAGACAGACCTTAGTTCAGATTCCTCCTCTGCATTTCTTTTATATTGATACTGGGTAAGTCACTCAACCTCTTTGTGTTAGATTTTCTCTTCCTTCAAATGAAGAGAATAACATAGCTACTTCTCAGATTTCCATTGGAGACTGAGTGAATTAGATACTGTTGGCACCTCAACACTTGTGAGCTCTCATTAATATTATTCCAAGATTGATTGAAAAAAAAGTTTCCTGAGAAGAGTACTGTTAAGAGGCTCAAAGGAGGCAGCAACAATTTCCATTTGAAGAAGAGACTCTTCAGGGGAATTTAACATTTGAGGTAGGCCTTGAGGGATGGAAGTTATTTAATTCAAGATATTTGCTTGCAGTGTTTCACATATACATATTACATCCTTCTACATCTCTATAAGCGTATAAGTATCCGTGTGTGCATCTATGTCTGTATATGTAAAGATATGGTCTCTATCTAGAGAGCCATATGTATGTGTCTACATATACATCTATACATCTATATATGTATATATTTATGTACACAATTATGTATATATGTATGTATCTACGTATACGTGTATATAAAAGATGTATATAGGGCTATATATAGATACAGATGTAGTTATATATACAAATTAAATATGTCTATATATAGATATAGATACAAACATAATCATTTAAGAATATACATGAGAATTATAAATGTCATTTAAAAATAGGTCAAAAACAAGGTCAAAAGCCCTGCACACTAATACTTTTGCAAATCTAAAGATATCAAGGAAAATCATGCAACATATGAGTTCAATGCAGTTATCAGAATTATTTTACTCCCTTCATCAGAGATATGCTAAAATCAGAATTAGCAATGTGTCTGACACTTAAAATGTGGATACAAACTTTCTTATTCAAGAGAATTGCAAAATGTGTGCCTCAGTCCTAAGTTTTTGCTATCTCTGAAGCTAATCTGATGGTGGCTTCAGACGACATTAGAAATTCCAGTGGTGCTCCAAATGGAGTTTGTTACATAAAATATTCCAGCCTTCTTCATCTATGATGTAAGACTAAATGTTGACAACCCTAGATGGTCTGGTAAGCCATATTATTCTAACATAAGAGAGAGTTAACTATTTGAGCACAGCGTGATTCAATGACAGAGAGACAAATATTTTTGAATTCTGGGTTCTAGCCCTGACTCAGCTACTTGCTGTGAAGTTAGCCTAGCGAAACAATACCTTTTGTTTGAAATTGAAAGGGGGGCAGCCCCCACAAAACCCCAAAGCCCTCTGATTTCTCCTCCAGATAACATTTACAAAAATGATTTTGTCAACATTCTATAAACGTGTAAGCACCATTAGGCTGAAATTGACCTATATTCTTGTGGCGCTTTCAGAATTTTTTATTATACCACATTTAATAACTACAGGCTGAAAAAATAGTTTAAGCCACATAAAATAAAAATAAAATGAAGTTATGAAAGCATTTAATCAAGCATATTCTTAATTAGTGATGAATAACCCTTCATTGAAATAAACCTTTAAAATTATTATCAATGGGGACAAATTGCTTTTTTTAAGTTAAAAATATAGTAGCACCATCACATTTTCAAATTATTAGAATGTTTGCTTTTACACGAAAATCCAGCAAATTTTCTGGGCAATATAAAGTTTTTCCTTATTGATAATCTATGTCTTTCAGAAATTTTCAAGTGATTGTTTGTTTGTTTGTTTTTGAGACAGTCTTGCTCTGTTGCCTAGGATGGAGTGCAGTGGTGTGCTCATGGCTCATTGCAGTCTTGACCTCCTTGGGCGCAGGTGATCCTCCCACCTCAGCCTCCCAAATAGCTAAGATCACAGGTGCATGCCACCATTCCCAGCTATTTTTTCTTTTCTACATGGGGTTTCACTATGTTGCCTAGGCTGGTCTCGAACTCCTGGGCTCAAGCAATCCTCTCATCTTGGCCTGGCAAAGTGCTGAGATTACAGACACGAGCCACTGTACCCGGCCACAGTGATAGTTAAATAATCAGAAATAAGTTGTATTTGTAAAGTATGTCTCTATAAGTTTAGGACGTGGTTTGGGTTACTTTCTTGTTATCATTTTACAATCTAAACTTGAATTTCTCTACTGTTTTAGGGCAATATTAATCAATGCTATTTTTACCACTGATTATGATGATTTGAAAATGTTATCAATGATCCTGATGGCAAAATAAAATTGCAAATTGCAGAGCTGAGTTTAACAACCAGCTTCTCTCTACTGTGCCAGGAATCAGCCTCTACAGACATCGCTCCTGCTGCTATTACTAAAGTAGAATTCTCGAGAATGGGATTCTGATTCCAGAGTTTGTCATTGCCTAGCTATATGACCTTGGAATATCAATTAGCTATTGATTTTGTGGTACCTAGATTTTCTTCAGCTGTGACAATGGGATAATATACCTGCCCTGCCTAAGTCACAGGTTTATTGTGAGGTAAAAAATGAGTTAACAATACATGTGAAAATGTTTTGTAAATCATAAAGTGTTATAGAAGATATGTGTTATTATTTCAGCTTAGCTTTAAAAATATATTCCAAAGAAAAAGTGTCAGAAACAAGTCTTTCCTAGAACCACTAAGTCTAAGATCACATAAAAGTAAACTTATTGCAAGCAATAAAGTTAGTGAAATAAGATTAGTGGTGATGAGTTGGACTCTAAAGTCAGAAAGAATTGAGTTCAAATCACAGTTCTCTCTTTTATTAACTCTTTGACCTAGGCCATTTTAGAAGTTTTATTTGAGTTTTCAACTTCTCATCAGTAAATGTAGATAATATCTACTTGATAACTTATCAATTAGGATAAGCTAGTACAGGTTATGCTGCAGTGACAAAAACATTCCAAAATTTTACAGTCTGACACAACACAGTCTTGTTTGCTTTTCCTCCTCACTTATGCTACATGTCCTTAGTGGGTCAGTTGTGGGTTTAACACCATTCCTTCTTGCTCAGGAATTTTTGCTGATAGAGTAGCTACCACATAAGATTTTGTTGATCACCAGGGCAGAGGGAAAGTGTGAGCAGCTAATTGTGCCCTGACTTGCTTTTAATTGCTTATATTTTGGGGACCAGTGAAAGCCATATGGCCTCACTCAACTTGAAGGAGGCAGAAATGTATAATCCTACATATGCCTTGGAGGAGATTTGGAAATATTTGAAGGGCAGCCCTAATCATTGGCACAAACTAGTTGTAAAATTACGTGAACATGAAATTCTTTTCATACATGCCTGGCACATATATGAAAGACTCAACAATGTTTTATTATGTTGTATTATTATTGTTTCGGTTAAGTTGTGTTTTACACACAGAAATGACTTTGAGGTTTTCATAATCACACTTACAATGCCTTGCCCAGTGAAGCAGAAACCTGGACAATCAAACAGACACTTGAGTGCCTAGTTTATTCTGTGATATGAAATACTTTCTCTCCCCCTTAAACACTTTTTTTGCTTCCTTAAAAAATAATTGCAAACAGAAATATTGTGATTATGTGAGAATATTTTATGATATTGCAAAGCACTTTGAGTTTCTAAGTACATATCTACCACATATTGAATCTACTTTATCGAGAGCTATCCCAGAGCTATCATTCCTGATGCTTCAAAAAAGGAAAAAGACTTGCAAATAGATCTTGCTTTTTAAATGACTTTGTGGTTCTCTCCCTGGAAGCCCTCCGACTGTTCTTCCATTCTGAAGACTGTGATTCAGGTTGACTCTCTGTGATCTCAAAAAAATATTCAACCTTCTAATCCAGATACCCATTACAGATAAGCAAGTAAGAGGAGGAAATAATGGAGAAAACAAAAGCTCTCAGAAAGTGACTCGCATAATTACTCATACATATGCACTCAGTGACTATTTATTTTTAGTTAGATGGTTTCAGTATTACCTCTTAGTCTTCCAGTTATCCATTTTTCTTTGAAACCTGATATCAATTATTCAGCCTTCTTTCAATCATGTACTAATGAATATTCAGGTTCTGTATTTTTATGTACAATGTAAAGGTGTTCTATACAAAATCATGGATATATAAATTAATAATATGATTGACAAATAATACACTTATTCAACAATAAGGTACATATGGGAAGAAGAAATGAGTCATATATATTTGTTAGTACCAGTCCCCACCCCTTTTTATCTTACCACCTCCCCACTGCTCCATCACAGGCTTAAAAATGTTTATTAAAAAACAAATGTTGAGCTGGGCACAATGGGGCCTGCCTGTAGTTCCAGATACTCAGGAGGCTGAGGAAGGAGGATTGCTTGAGCCCAGGAGTTGCAGGTGCCTGTGAATAGCCACTCCACATCAGCCAGGGCAACATAGTGAGACTCTGTCTCTAAAAAACACAGATACCTGTGTCTAGTTGGTTATGTATTGAAAGCCTAGGGAAGCTTCTCGATATGGTGCTCCAGACTGGGGTGGCAGAAAGTAGGTGGCATTCTTAATCAGCTGAGCATTTGGAGTTATAAAAGAATATATTTTTGTATAGTTCCAGCAAGTCTACCAGCCCTATGACCAGATGTGTTTAACTATGGGCCCATTTAGACATGTGTCCTTGTTTGAGACAGCAACACTAGATTGCTTCAGAAAGTACTGTTTTTGGGATAGGGGAACAACTAGATAATCAATTTTAGGCAGGTGCTATAACTCTAACAGTTTTTTTTTTTTTTTTTAACTTTCAATTTTTTCTTATTTCTTTTTCTTTAATTTTTTTTAGTAAATCTATTTGTCGGAATATAATTCTAGAATTTTGGCCCTGAGAGGCACAGCATTTGTCAGTGGGAGAAGGTGTGGGTGGAAACAAATGTATTTTTCGAGTCACTGCCTCACTTAGCACACAAAGCGCGACTCCTACTGTCAGGATGGATACCTGTGGGTATTCTTTCCTCAGTGACAAGCTTTGATACTTAATTTATGGATGAGCTCAGGCTGATTTTGGAAAATACCTGGTGATGTAAGACTAAGAATGAAGGAAAAAGATCAAGTTCTCACAGTAGCTGCTTGCTAATTAATCCCAGTGATTAACCACCTGAGAGAATCATCTAAGAATAGCTATATTGGGCAGTATATATTTCTATCCTTTTCCCTCTATCTTTGGAAATCCACAAACAGGAGAAAATAGAGAGTATTTGGAATTGAATATTTTGACAGTTTAAAGACCATAATCAAGGCTGTAATTACTTTAGTGATTTTTGCTTTGGTGAGCTATACTTGGAAAAGCAGCAGTCCTGCCTTACTTTTCATTTGCAGCCTTGTTTTTCTTTTAAAATCATTCATTTTGATATATCTTTTGGTGTATGCATAAAGCCAAATAAAATATTTAAGATTTTCATAAAATCCAAAACTCTGAAAGCAGTACAATCAATTCTACATAGTGTGTTTGTATATATGCAAGAATATTTGCATATCTGCATAATTACATATAAACCATTCTAATGTACATTAAACACCTACTATATTCCAGGCACTGTATTATACACAAACTCATATGTCTATATGCATGAGGTTGTATATTCATATATTTATCTTAGGCCTAATACAGGTAATAAACATGTTGCTGAAAAATGGTCTTAGAATCAATATTATTGTTCAGTAAGTAGGTGATGACCAAAAATTTTACTGCCCAGAGAGCTCTGAAAATATTTCATTGTAGATCACTCTAGTTATTTCTCTTTACATATTCTTACATACAAAACTTTCAAAAATAAGATCCACAGAACATTTGGAAATGTAGTATGGTTTAAAACTCATAAGAATGAATGTTTTTCAGTTTTATTACATTTTTGTTATCATTAATATGCAGATGTTTACTCTCAGTAGTCCAGATTCCGTCCTCTGAAGAATCAGGCATATTTCCTTTTAAAGAGGCTGCACTAAATTTCATCATCCAACAATCAGTCTGTTAATTCCTTTCAATCACACTGTGGCCTAGGAAAATGGAACAAGTTTCGAAAATATCCCACAAACTAGACATATGATTGATATGGTTTGGCTGCGTCTCCACTCAAATCTCATCTTGAATTGTAGATACCATAATCCCCATGTGTCATGGGAGGGACCAAGAGGAGATAATTGAATCATGGGAGTGGTTTCCTCCATCCTGTTCTCATGATAGTTAGTTCTCACGAGATCTGATGATTTTCTAAGGTGCTTTCCCCTTCGCTGGGCATTCGCTCTTGTTTCCTGCCATCATTTGAAGAAGGGCATGTTGGCTTCATTTCCACTACAATTATAAGTTGACCTTGAGCAAACATGGCCCTTCCTGGAATAATTGTTTGTATCTATTCAATGAAGGAATTACAATAAATGACTCTTGAATAGCAGTGACTTCATCTAATCCTTCCATGGAGATCAAGGCTTCCTCTCAGATCCCTAATCAGTGTCCCCACTCTCCTGGCCAACTAAAATGAGATTCTAAGGAAAAGAGGCGTGAAACAGCTTACCTTCATGTCTTCACTCAACAAAACTTAAACTCAGCTTCAGCGCTGGGCACTCAGAATACAGGGGGAAACAAGCAGATATGAACTCCATCTAACAACTTTTATATTCTAATACTTCAACCATCTTCTAGGCTAGATTTGATAATTCAACCTGCCTTTAGAAATTCTAGAGGCACACGTGTGGTATATAAGGGCAAGAGATCAAATAGGTAGGACTGAGAGTTAAATCCTAGGTGGTAATGAAGAAAATGCATTTGACTGGCTAGTATTCGGTGCGTCATTCAGTTTCTAATCTATCATGCTGATTGCTGATGAGACAGCATTCAAGGATTTAGAAATCCTGAATCTTGCCACATACCAGCAGAGTTCTTTCCAGCTATAGAAGTCTGTTAGATTTGGCTAGGCACAATTTACAATGAATTTTAGATGTTAAGTATTTGTACAAAATTAGTTAGGATACCAATCAACATTTCCATTACCTGGCTCTTACTAAATACTAAATAAATATGTATTAAATGAATTAACTACTCAGTTTCACCTTTTCTCAAAGTGCCAGATCCACATACTGGAATATAATGGTGAGAGGAAGGGATTCATTTCATCTACTTAAGCTTAACTAGGCAAATTGATTGTATTCTAGATATAGAGACAGTGGAGTCAAATTAGAAAAGGGGAAATGGCCAAGAATATTGCTGCTTATTGGTCACCCACTGAGCTAATCATGAGTGTGCCTTGAGTTGAGGATAGAATAGGACATTATAAAATCAGGAACTTCAGTGCTATTTCTCAGTTAATGCAACCAGGTTTATTTAACACCTTCTCTGTCTTGAGCATGTTCTACATTCTGCAAATAAAGAAATAAATACACATTTTTGAATACCCACCCAATCAGGTTTTTGTACAAATATAATTTAACAATTCTCAGTTTAGAATGAGAACAGAACAAGGATGCTATCCCAAGGAGCATTCCTAGGAAGTTAAACACATTTTTTCAAATCACATCACTATTTGCTGTATTATCATCTGCAACCATAGTTTAGAAGACAATGGTACTCACAGATTCTAATGAGTGTTCAGGTCCTTTGCCTCATTGCTGTGATGGTCCTTTTTTTATTTTCCAAATAATTAGTTGTGTGTGTGTGTGTGTGTGTGTGTGTGTGTGTGTGTGTGTGTGTGTGTAATCTTTTTAGAAAGGGAAAGTTTCAGTAAGGTGAAATTGCTACAGCATTTCTTTTTCTGAACTGTGTACAATCCATTTCTCTAACTGTGTGTAAGTTGCCTAGGAAACCTTAGTAGACTAATATTTGATTGGATGTTCTCTTCGATTTATCATGAGAGTTTTGAGCATAGATTTAGAGTGGCATAGCCTTGGTTAAGTCGTTCTGAAGATATAACAATGCTTTCCATGCTTACTCGCAAAATGTAAACTAAACTAAGTTTGTTTGAGGTGTCATCATGTCTCAGTAAAATTTGTCCATGGAATTTTGAACTTTTAGACACTGTATAACAAAATGTCCTCAGTACTGAAACTTTGATCTCTTACCATGTACACAACATTTTTTTTTCTGATCTGTAGTCTCAGATTCTTAATGTCCATAGTTGAGATTTTTAGTTGGGGTATCCCAACTAAAAAGAAATTGAGCTGTGTAGTAAGTCAAATAAATAAAGTATTAGTGCAAAGAAATAGAGCTGTTTAAGTCAGAATAGTTTATCTGTTTGTGGTTGATGATTAAGCAATCCATGATATATTTTCCTTATATATTCCTTACATAATGTATTTAGTAAGTTTAATATATGCGATGTGTTACAATGTACAAACTGTTTCCACATACACATTCTATAACCTATGAGCTACGTAGAATGAGTCTAATCAGCTCACTTAAAAATGAGATATTAAAGGCACAGATAGATTAAGCTATTTGTGGATGATCACAAAATTGAAAAGATAGCAAAGCTGAAACTCATATTTGGGTCTGTCAATTGAGCTCAGTGTTCTTTCTATAAGAATTTCTTCTTTTTGTATCTACTAAAACAGCATATCCTGGTTGCCTCCAGCTCCCAAACATATCTAAAAACATACATTTATCTCATTCTCTATTATACCACGATGAAAAGTCACCATCATTTCTCCTTTAGCTTCTGAAGTAGCTTCCTAAATGATCTCTTTGGTAGTATCCTTGCTCCTTGAAACTCATTCTCTTCCCTGTAGCCCAAGTATTTTTATAAAATTTTTATGTAGGCATTTTTGAAGTAAAATTTGCATGCCATGAAAGGAACAGATTGTAAAATTACAATTCAATGAGTTTGATAAATATATACTTCATCGACTACTACCAAAAGTGAGATACAAGACATTTCCAACACTCTAGAAATTTCTCTCATGCCTTCTTTCAATCCCTACTCCTCAGAGGCAATCTTCATTTTGATTACTTTTACATGAATTAGCTTTGCCTATTCTTGAATTTTATATACATGAAATCATGGCATATGCACTCTTTTGATTCTGGATTCTCTGGCTTCTATCCTCAACAAAATATTTTGAAATGTATCTGTATTTTTGCATGCATCAGAAGTGTGTTTTTTTTTGAGATGGAGTCTCGCTCTGCCGCCCAGGCTGGAGTGCAGTGGCTGGATCTCAGCTCACTGCAAGCTCCGCCTCCTGGGTTTACGCCATTCTCCTGCCTCAGCCTCCCGAGTAGCGTGTTATTTTTAATGCAGTGTAGTATTCCATCATGAGTGTGGACCTAAATTTGCATACCCATTTTACTTTGAATGGACTTTTATTTCCTATTTTTGGTTATAACGCCACAGAATTTTTAGTAAACATTGCCCTAGAAGAGTTTTGGGTTTATAGGAGAGTTATACAGATAGTAAAAAGAGTTGCCCCACACCCCACACCCAGTTTCCCCTATCATTAGCATCTTATGTTAGTATGGTACATCTGTCATAACTACTAAACGAATGTTGATACATTATTACCAAAAGTTCACATTTTATTCAAATTTCTTTACAGTTTACTTTATTTCCTTTTTGATTCCAGGATATCTCATTACACTTAGTTGATACGTTTAACTCAAAGTTTTCTGTTGGTTTGTTTTGATGACTTTGAGAGTTTTGAGGGGTACTGGATAGACATTTTGTAGAATAGCCCTGAATTGGTGGAGTTATTTTTTTCTTCTTATGATTACACTAGGGTTTTGGGGGAAAAGCTACAGAGGTCAGGTTCCACTGTCATCATATCATAGCAAAGGTCCATGATACCAACGTGATATCACTTTGGGTCTAAATTGTGATTACCTGGCTGAGGTAGTGTCTGTCATGTTTATCCACTATTATTGTACTCTGTTTCCTCCTTCATATACTGCACTATTTGAAAGGAAGTCACCATGAGTAGCCAACATGAAGGGTGGAGAATTATATTCCAACCACCCCTGACTTGAGAGTGGAGTATCTACAAAAAGTATTTGGAATTCATCTGCAAAGGAACTATGTCTCTCATTTCCCATTCATTCATTTAATCATTTATATAAGTACAGATTAAATGATTTTTATTTTATACTTTGTGTTATAATCTAACAGTATATTATTTATTTTCCCCCTCAAATTATTCCAGCTGTGGCCATTGGGAGCTCTGTCAGTTGGGTTCTATGCCTTTTGGCACACTCCATCATTGTGTAGGAGTTTGATTTCATTTTTGTGTGTGTGTTCAGCACTTCCTTAATTTCTGGCACTACAATATGCTTTTAGGTTCAGTTTGTGTATACCTTGCCCCAGCCCTGGAAGAGGCTTTTATTCAAAGAGATCTGTATTCTTTTGTTGGAGAATAGTATTAGAAACCAAGAGATCTTCTGTGTCATCTGTAGAGTTAAAGTTTTTAATTTTAATACAGTTCAATTTATCATATTTTTTCTTTTATGAATTATGCTTTTGGAGTTGTATCTAGAAGTCATCACCAAACCCAAATTCACATAGATTTTTTCCCCTATGGTTTTCTAGAAGTTTTATATTTTTTATTTTACATTTAAATTTCTAGGTCATTTAAAATTGTTTTTTGTGTAACGTGTAATACCTGTGATTAGGTGCAAATTTTTTATATTGACATTCAATTGTTCCAGTAACATTGGTTAAAAAGATTATCCTTTCTCCATCAAGTTGCCTTTTGGCTTTGTTAAAAATAAGTTAAACAAATTTGTATGAGTCTATTTCTGAGGCCCCTATTTTATTACATTGATCTATGTGTCTATTCTTTCACCGATAACAAGGTATTGTGATTACTGCAGTTTATAGTAAGTTCTAAAGTAGGATAGTGTCAGTTTCCTAATTTTGTTTTACATCTTCAACATTGTGTTGGTCATTCTGTTTCCTTTATATTTGTACATAAATAATAGAGTCAGTTTGTTGTTATCTAAAAAAAATAGCTTGCTAGAATTTTAATTAGGATACCACAGAATTCATAGATCAAGCTGGGAAGAACTAATATCTTAACAACACAGAGTCTTCCGGTCTATAAAAATGGAATACCTCAAGATTTATCAAGATCTCTGATTTTCTCATCAGTGTTTTTTTTTTTTTTTTAGTTTTCCTCCTACAGATCTTGAACATATTTTATTACATATATAACTAATTAATACATTTTTGATGCTAATTAAATAGCATGTTTTTAAATTTTAAATTCCAGTTTCTAATAGTTGGTACACAGAGGTTTTAAAACATGAGCAATGTCATGTTTAACCACTGCACTTAAAAGGCAAACTCCTCACTCTGGGCTATAAGACCCTGCCAATCTCTCTAAAATAATCTTGTACTGGGTTCCTCTTTGACTACTGAAATCCAAACTCACTGTCTTTTTATTTCTTGAATATTCCAAGCTTGTTCATGCCTCGGAGTCTTTGAACTTGCCCTTTATATTTGGATTTATTTTCTCCTATGCGTGTTCCTCCCTGTTTCTAGCTCCTTTTATTCTTCAGGTCTCAATTCAAATTTTTAGTGTCAGAAGAATCTTCCCTAATCACTACATCTAAACCAGTGTCAACTTTCCTCTCTTCACTTCTCTTCATTTATCCTTGCTTTATAGTTCTTGTCAGTATTTGACATTCTCATTTGTCATTCTTCCTAGTCATCATTGTTCTTTATCCAAATACATATAAACTAGATGAGAGGAGAAACTTTGCCTTTTTCATTTGTACCATATTCTCAGTGCTCATTACTCTGTCTAGATTATAGCTGACACTCGTTTAAATATCTCTGAATGAACATATTTTCTTTTAACAAGAAGGATACGTTGAGGTTAAGGGTCTCAACTTCAGTGAACTCTTCCTTGAGTCCCTAAGCTGGATGTGATTACTCTCTGTTCTGTATCTCGGTAAAAATGTATTCCTTCTTATGTGATCACATTTTATAGTGCTCCTTGTTGATATACATCTTTTGTCTTTTACTGTACTACAGAATCACTGCGGACAAGGTAGTAATTTATTGATACTGTATTTTCTATAACTTCTAGGAAGAAATAAAAATCTATGTGTATATATGTATGTATAATTATTTATAGAGTTTTCAATAATGAATACATAGGCTGATAGTCTTTCAACCTTGGATCTGATCCAAACAAATTTTACCAATGAATTATTAGAAAACCACCTCACTTCTACAGTAGAATTTATTTTCCCAATTTATAGAATGAGAGAATTAGAATAGATTGAGTGATAATTATTAAATTACTTGTTTTTCTTTTGAAGGAGCTGTAGCATATACTGTGAGTGTTCCACTCACAGCCTCTGAAACATGGAAGATCATGAGTCCATGATTATGAGATCTCAGGAACATGAACATGAGATCTCAGGAAATTTTACTGCTAATGGCTCGAACTCACCTCCCTTCATTGTAGGGCCACTCACAGGCTTCCTCATACTGCTTTACATGCAAACTGAAAGAGCCAGAATTACACCCTCCCCTTTCCCAGGGAAACCATGAGCCAGTGACTAGGGATGTGGAGGTATAAACTCCTTAGGTCCTTGATACCACTCTGAATGAGGCCACTTGTCTTTAAATCTCCCCAGTGGGACTTGGTTTGATGCCACACCCCTGCTTGGCCTCCTTCCCTTCCCAGCCTTGCTTCCTACTTGACAACCTGTTTTTCCTAAAAATATTTCTTAACACACCACTTTTACATGATTTCTCGTCTCAGAACCACTTCTGGGAAACCCAGCTTGAGAGAAACAATAGGTCTGAGACCCCTTTGAGACTCTGTTGAAAACCATGGCTCATCTTCAGAGAAAATAAAGCATTATTCATATGAAAATGTTTATATAACCTATGGATTTCAATTTAAGGATGCCATGACTAAAAATCTCTAAGGTAACTTGTGTTCTTAAATTCATTCCCCCCTTCAAAGACAAATTTAGTGTCTACTGATAATTGGCATCATTGTAATTTCTGATATCAAAGTGAATAAAACTAACCAGATCCTTGCTTGTGTGGAGCTTATCTTCAAGTGGAAGAAGATGATAATCAAGTCCATTTAAAAGGAGGAAGTAATAGAAAGCGTCATATAGATAATTAAGGCAGATAGAAAGCTAGTAGATGACAACCTTATGTATGATGATCAAGTGAGACCCCTTGGGAGATGAGGCATTTAAGATGAAATTGTAATTGTAAGCAGGAGCCAGCTATACAAAGATCAGGAAATGGCAACATGGACAGAGGGAAGAGCAATGTGAGAAAGAAAACCCCCAAAACAGGTAGCTCAAAGTGCCTAAGTTAAGAACAGGCTTGGTAAGTTTGAGAATTAGAAAAGGTTTCAGTGTCTAAGCATGGCATGGGATGATGCTAAAAAAATGTTCAAGCACCAATCATGGAAATTAACTCAGGTTAAAAAGTTGAAGTTTTATTTTAGGTAAAATGAGGATGGTAATAATTAACTCTAATTTTCTACTGAAACTTTCCACTACTAAGTGCTGTAACATAGGGTTTCAATTCTAATTGTACTCTAATAAGTTCCGTTAACACCAACCACTCATTCATTTCCTCATATATCCCTTTTTGTCATGAGTATAGGCTCATTAGTCCCTAGTTCCTCCTTCCTAAATTTTCCCCACCAGTAGAAAAGTGGAAATACCGTGGTAAGTAATTGTATGAGTTAAAAGCCATCTCTGAAGAACCATATCTCTAAGAATGATGAGAAATCCCATGAATATTTACACTAAAAATATGAATCATTTGTGACCTCTGACTAGGCCTAAAGCTAAGGTCCTATTCATAGGATGTCACATTGAGGTGATAACATCTTGGAGCCTCCAGGATGTAAGTTGCTACTATCTTCAGCTTTGTTTGTCAGGTGGGTTGAGATGTGCATTGAAGACCATCATTAGTATTAATTTCTTAGGAGTTTGTTTCAAAGAGAAAAATTCTCATTTTTGTACTTTCTTTAAAATTCAGTGCTGTCAGATATACCTAATGTAAATGACAAGTTAATGGGTGCAGCACACCAACATGGCACATGTATACATATGCAACAAACCTGCACGTTGTGCACATGTACCTTAGAACTTAAAGTTCTAATTTTATTTGCAAAATGTGGCTAATAATTAATTAAATAATTAATTAAATAATAATTTTTAAAAATTCAGTGCTGTCTAAAAGCACAGTAGATATTATCGGAATTTTAAATTTAAGCTATATATATATGTGTGTAGTATGTGTATGTGTATATATATATATATATATATATATATATATATATGCCACACTATGGCTTCTAAAACATTTTTTTCAACTCTTTCATTGGCACCGTCATGGTTATTCTACAACTGATGCCCCTAACAAAAAAGGAGTCTTTCTGACAAAGCAAGCTTGATAAGACAGCTGGAGTTTCTTAGAGAATGTTGACCAGAGTAATTACTGTTTCTGACAGCAGCTGTAAAGTTTCTGTTGCTAGGGTAGAATTTAACCCCTAGCTAACTGAATTCTACAAAATTGATTCTTTGTTATATTTTCCTGAAATATATATCAGGATATTACTTGAAAAATATTAAATCCTATTTAATTAAATTAAAGACCATAATGACTTCTGCCTTGATACTCTGGGTTCAAAAGTTCTGCAAAAATATTTCTACAACAGATGAAGGAAGAGTGATTCTCTTCATTGGTCTGCTTGCCCTCAATCTGGTTTCCATAGTTGCATCTACCTTAACATTCAGCCAACTTGGTAAGAAACAAAACACAAGCAGATTTGGATGTGATGAAGCATGAAGCTCGCTTGCTTCAGACTGGGAGTATATTATAGTTCTTCAAGAAATAAGGAAGTAATGTACATTAAAATGCAGTACTTTTCCTAATTCCAGATTGCCAAAATTTTATTGAAAATATTTGTCCCCTAACATTCTACTAAATTATGAGGAACCATAGTTTTGCAACACCAGGTGCCAAGGGTTTGCTGAGTATGTACTATACATGAGACACTAGACTAATCATCAATGAATTACCAAGAAGTACAAATTATAATCTCCTGCTTCAGAGTTTATGTTACAGGTACAACACTGAGACACTTGGGAAATAACTGTTAAGAATAGGTAATAAGTTAACGAGCATCATTATGATTGAAAGTTATTAGTGTCTGGTTACTATCAAAGATTATTAATAATATTCAAATTAATTATGTAGACAACACGGTTTTAGGAATTTTTTGGGATGCATTTGGCATCCTCAAATGCTCCTTGGATCATAGTAAAAGTGTTACAGGTAGTAGTAAAGAAGTAATAGGTATAATAATAGCATTTACTGACTATACACTACACACAACATGGGTATATTTATTATTTCTAACCTTCTCAACAATCCAGTGAAATAAATGTCATTAGCCACATTTTTGCAAATAAAAATTCTGACATCCACATATGTATCAAATTAAAATTTCAAACTGGGCTCATTTGATCCCAGAGTCAGGTCTGCTTCCCTCAGTCATGATGCCCTTGTGTACACCAAAGCAGGTTTTAGGAGGATAGTGAATCTGAAATAAGGTCAGCACATACGAATTTTGATTCAAACATTGAGCTTTAAAAGGAATATCAATTTATTTTCTATCTAAAACCTTTTTCGGTTCCCCAACATGTGGGGCATCTAATTTATCAGTCATTTTTTACTCCACCCCCAGCCCCATTTTTGCAGAGGTTCTAAGTTTGCTAAAATGGGGACAAAGCAGCTTCTCTCCTTTAATGTATGAGATTCTCTAGTTTACTTGTCAAGCTTGGGGTACTTACTTCTCTGGCAAGCTTTGGAGCTGTGTTCTTAAGGTTCCAGTAACCTGTGTGTGTATAACACAGTCATCCCTCAGAAGAGTGGCCTCCTCAAACCTCCATCCCCTTCTGGGCCAGAGGATTCTCCTCACTGCCATCTGGTCCTCAAAGAGCCAGACCATTTCCTCTTCCCCAAGAAATCCAGCAACATTTTTTTAATGTCTTAGGCTATATGAAAACCAAACCAAACCAGGATGCATCTTGCAAGCCACCTTTCTCATGGCCCAGAAACACAAACCTGTCCTGAGAGAAGGGGTCACACAAGACCATGATATTTTTGGAAAATGGATTGAAAAGGAGAAATACCATGCGGAGTTAAAAATCAATATCTCAATTAATAACGTTGTTACACAAACATTGAAAATAAACTGGAAAGCAATATGCAACGAGGAGACGATAAATTATTCTGGTTTACCTGAAAGCTTTTAGTAACCTATGCGTAGAGCCTTACTCCCCAAGTGGCGTTCTGGTACCAGCACCAAATACAACACTGGAGGGATTGTTAGAAATGCAGAAACTCATTGCACTTCTACTCCAACTAATGAACCCAAATCTGTATTTTAACATAATTCTCAGTTGATCTGTATACGTATGAAAGTTTGAGAAACATTAATATCGAGGGCAAAAAGCACAAAGTACGTTCAGGATACAGTCAATAGATCATTTGGCTAAAGCACAGGGTTTGGGCAAGAGAAAAATATTGGCATGTCTATAAATGATGACTGGTCCAGACAGTCAAGAAACTTGAAAGCCATTTTCAAGGGGTTAGAAGTTTTCTTGCAGTTGTGGGGAGCCATTGGAAGTTTTTACACTGGAGAATGACATAATCAAAGGGATGGCTTAGGAAGATTTATCTAGCACAGTGGGGAAAGGAGATCTTCTGTGAAAGAGCAGAGGGATCTTTAGTCTAAAATCTTCCAAGTCAGACACTCCTTCAAGTCCATCAGACATTTTCAGAAATACACAGGCTTTATTCAGGATGCTGGGAGACTATTAAATGTACTAACATTTTATGATGCAATGGTGTGCCTATTAATGACTTTAAAGAGTAATTTCAGCTCTTGGTGTCACTGAATTCTGCAAAGAGGTAATAGGACCTAGGATCCCAGGGATGACAGAAACTGAATATTCACATCTGATTAGAAACTCTCACCAAGCAGAATGAAAATGCAGTACAAACACACTGTATGAATCCATCAGGTTCCTTTAACACCCCAGTGTGTACCTTCTTTCACCTGCCCTTTGGCAATTTCACCACTTACTTGAATTCCTACTATGGTAGGTCAGGACGCAGAGTGGAGCAGGATGTTATCATCCTTCAGCAGCCTCTAGGTCAGTGGTTTGCAACTATCACTGTACATTAGAATCACGTAGTAAGCTTTAACAACTACAGCTGCCCAGCCATATCAACAGACCAATCAAATGATTATGTCTGGTACTTCCAACAATCAGACAAGTAGGACAAGGGTCAAGTATATGTCCTCAAACTGAGGATTACAATAAAAAATTATCCTTGAGTTGTTTGTGTGGAGTAAAATATAATGGTTACTATTTATTAAGTCAATATTATGTGCCAAATATTGGACCTGTATTTCATGTAATATCTATTCAGTCACTCTACTCCTCTTATCCCCTCCCCTGTAGATAACCAGGTAAGAATTTTGCCATTAGTCCCAGGTTACAAAACAGTAAACTGAGGCTCAAAGAAAAAATGCAGTTGCCCACACATAGAAAATTAGGAAGCTATCAAGTTAGGATTCAATCTATGGAAGTGAGACTTGGAGCCTGATGTCTGGTCCAAATTACAAACTCTGAGAACAATTTGTGGATTCTTTCATCCTTCCTGTTGTGACCCAAGGCTATTAAATACAAAGCAATTTTAATATGAAAATAACTATTCTGTATTCTATAACCCAGATTGTAAATGTTCAGATTTGATTGGTCATTTCTAGATGCCATCATCACATATTGTACTCTCTTGCATATAGCAGGCATTCAATAACTTATTTTTAAAGGATGAAATAAATGAACTCATTAGGACTTTGTAAAAGAAAACAGAGATAGCTAATCAAATCAGGTCTATCACCTAAAATGAAATAAACAAAAACCCCAAAACAAAAACTACACATCATAATGTATGTTCACTAGCCACTGTCACTGCACTCTACTTTATTTGGTTTGCCTACCAAACATGCATTACTCTCTTTATCTGGGACCTCGAATGCTCACTTTACTGCAGTCATCCTGGAGTTCCTCAATCCAATCAGTCTTTCTTCTACCTTAGAAAGGGAGGGAGATTTCACCTTTGCTCTTCCCTCCACTAGACTTGTCTTCCCCTACTCCTCTATCCTCAATCCACTAGAACCTCATAATTACCACGCTATGCTTGGGTAACATCTTTAGATTCAAATTTAAACATAATTTATTCATGTAGCATACCCTGACCTCTAACTCCTCCCCTCATAATTTCTCCCTTTTTAAAAAACCATTGTGTCACAATTTGTTCTTATATATTTACTTGCAGTTGATTCCCTACTAAAATGTATCTTTATTGGACAAAGGAATAGTTTTTTTTTTTTTTTTTAACCACTGTATTTCTAGTGCCTAAAAAATACCTGGCTACACAGTAGTTGCTCAATAAAAGCATTGAATATTAAGTATTTATAAGTATAAGCTGATTTAATTCCTAAAAATAGAATTGGTTTTCTTCATTTACAGTCTTATAAAGTGATGTAACTTACATATAGTTGTTTTCCCTCATTTCAGTGTTCTTAACTGATGTTTAGAAATGAATTACCAACTCAATATATAGTTTTCCCATTCAATAGTCTGCTAGTTTCTTTGAAAGTGATTTACATGTAGGAAGTCATTGAGAATCAATGTAAATTCACAAAAATGCTCAGAAGCTGCAAGTAACCTGAGGATAAGATTTTATTTCAATAGGAGAGTTTTTGATAGGACTTGGTAATCTAATAAGGAAATATTTTACCACAAGTCAATTTCCAGAAATTTCCTTGAGTAAATTTTGAGTTGACTGGTTAAATTTTACATGTAACTATACTATTCTCTTCAAGTATGTCCTCATAAGGAATATATGGTGATGACTCCAACTCCACATTTGTTTCACCAGTAGACTCCATTTGTATTAGTCCATTCTCACACTGCTGTAAAGATATTATCTGACAATGGGCAATCCATACAGAAAGGAGGTTTAATTGACTCACAGTTCCACATGGCTGGGGAGGCCTGAGGAAACTTAAATCATGATAGAAGGTGAAGCAAGGAACGTCTTACCCAGTGGCAGGCAAGAGAGTGCAAGCAAAGGGCAAGTGCCACACGTTAAAATCATCAGTTCTCATAAGAACTCTATATCATGAGAACAGCATAGGAGAAACCGCTCCCATAATCCAAACACCTCCCACTAGGTCCCTCCCATGAAACGTGGGGATTACAATTCCAGATGAGATTTGGATGGGGACACAGAGCCAAACCATATCACCATTCAATCCATAACCAGCAAGTCCTCTCAAGGGCTTCCTAGATTTCCTTATTTGTGTTATCTATCTGTTTAATCAACTCACCTCAACAAATATTGATAACATGTCTAAAATGGCCTTACACAATCCCTGTTGCTATGGGGAATGCAAAAAGAATCCATGACAAAGTATTCAAATAACTCCTAACCATATGCATGTTACAAGAATTAAACCCATGCTTAGGTAAGGGAGAGGATGGGGTAGAAAAACCAATGAGACAGCTTGTGATAAAGTGAGCTTCTGAGTACAATCAAGAGCCTCACTTTACTATTCAGATAGCAAACAGTGACATGACTTAATGACAAGAAGATCAGCTTGGAAGTCATTTGACCTTTGTTTCAATTCTGATTGTTGATTAGCTTTGTCAGTTTCCATGGGCATATTCATAGTTACCTTACTGAGCTGTTGCAAGGATTAAAATATATAATGTAAGTAAAGTGTCTCATGTACTCATTCTCAAAAAACGTGCAACTCTTGAACTGATTAGAAGAGGAAAGTAGCAATATCGAGTTAAAGAAGAAATATTCGCAGAGACAGATTTGAAAGTCAGTCTCCCATTCAATGTACATTTTATTTTAGCCCTATTATGTGTCAGATTATATCCAAATAATCTGACACATAATAGGGCTAAAATAAAATGCAGATTATACTGCATTGAAGAAGATAGACACAATTTGTTGTAATCTACATTTTAATGGGAGAAGACAATAAACAAGTTAAAAAGTACAGTTCAGATGAAAAGACATTGAAAGACTGTAATATAATAGAGTGATACTGACTGGTGCTGGGGAGGCATGTGGTTGGTCACTCTGAGCAGGTCACATATGAAATGAGACCTGAATATGCAGCTAGCCAGAGGAAGATCTAGGAAATGAGCTTTCCAGGCAGAGAAGCAACACTGAGACAGCTCAGGGGCAGGAGCCTGCTTGCTATGGGTGGGTAGCGTAGGTGGAATGTAGTGAAGGAGGAAGAAAGTGAACCAGGTGAGATTCCAGAAGTAACATAGAACATGTGGAGGGCCAAGGAGCGAAAGGATTTGATTAGATGGATCTGCTGCACCCACTAAAGTTGTGCAAGAAAACAGCACAAGTAAAACCACCACTGTAGAAGAAAGAAACCTTAGCCTAATAAATGAGACAAGAGTCAGATGCGGTGGCTCATGCCTGTAATCCCAGGACATTGGGAGGTCGAGGTGGGAGGATTGCTTGAGCTCAGGAGTTCAAGGCCAGTCTGGGTAACATGATGAAACCTCATCTCGACAAAAAATACAAAACTTAGTCGGGCATGGTAGTGCGTGCTTGTAGTCCCAACTACTCAGGTGGCTGAGGTGGGAGGATCACCTGAGCCCCTGGGCCTGAGGAGGTCAAGGTTGCAGTGAACTGTGATCATGCTACTGCATTTCAACCTGGGTGACAAAAAACATTGAAAATAGACACGCAAAAATGAGCCTGGCTGAAATGAAAAGGTATTATTTGTATAAGTTCTCAAAGTAGTACTTTAGATTCAAGCGAAGGGAATTGGATGCCACAGTTACCAGTTTTTCTTAAAAGATGTCTGTGGACTGTCAACAGAAGTTGACACCAATTCTAATATACTCCAGGGCTAGTTTCATCATTTTGGATTCAGTTTTGTTTTTTGTTTGTTTGTTATTTTTGTTTCTGTTTTAGTCCTAGCAAACATTTGAGGAAGAGTTCAGTTTTCTTCTGGGTCAAAATCTTGAGAAAAAACTTTTGACAAATCAATGTAGATTCTAAATGCACTATGTTCTTTATGGAGAATCCTCCTAAAATTAAAGTGTTAGGGAGGCACAATTCATACTTTTAAATAGCCTGTTTTTAACTTTTTATATTACTCGTCAAAAGATACTAGAGGTCTTTCCCTTAGTGATTTTCCTGATACTTTTCCAGTCGCAGGCAGATTGGTGGTTTATATATCTAGATTCAACAACATACATAGCATTCAAATATAGATGAAGAATGGTATACATTTCTCTCAAAGCAAGTAGATTTTATTTAAATAATACATGGAAGGGTTTTTTACCCCCAAATCATGACACTCTTGTTTCCCTGCTCTCTTTCAATTTATAAGAAAAAACAAAACTCAAAGTTTTCTAAGCTATCAGAGCTTTGTCTTTTACAAGCTTATAGTAGCACCACTCTATTATGCACATATTGTTTTAAATTCAGTTGAGTGCCAGCAAGCTTCCCAATGCTACCCATATCTATATGCAGTCTTACTACTTGTGTAGCTTTAGACAGTATAGCTGCTTCCTGTATGTTTGTGAAGAGTATTAAATAAGCTGACATATACTAGTCTATGCACAGTACTCAAAAAGAGAAAACTGTCCTACATGGAAGCCTGTATCTTTCTTGATTCACATTAATATTTGAGGATTTCTGAATCTTTTATGTTCTTGTAGAGTTTTAAGGTTACTACCTGGAGGCAGACCAATTCGAGTTGAAATTTTGAGTCTATCATTAATATAACAACTTATTATTAAACTACATAAATCAGTACTTAGTAAATGCTGATCCCCTTTTGCAAGTTCAGAAAATTTCTGCTACAGAATCAGGTTCTTTTATCCTTTTCTGTGCAAAGAAAAGGTGCTGGAGTTAACAGGTCCTAAGATCCTGGTTCTTAGCCCAAGTGCTGTTTTGGATGTCAGATACCTGCCGTCAAAGCTCTGATCTCTCTCGAGTTCTGGTCAAGTTAAATGTTCATTTCTCTAACCATGTGCATGATTGATTATCACCAGTCTGTTCTTTACCTTCAATCTGCTGGTCTAGGATCATGACTATCTGGTTCCTACACGGAAGCCTGTAACTTTCTTGATTCACATTAATATTTGAGGATTTCTGAACCTTTTGTGTTCTTGTACAGTGTTTAAGGTTACTACCTGGAGGGACACCATTCCGAGTTGGAATCTTAAGTGTATCATTACTTATTATTGCATTAATATAACAACTTGTTATTAAATTACACTATTATTATTATTACAGTTGTGTAACATTTAACTTTGTGCATCCTTAGTTGCCTCATCTGAAAATTCTCCATGGCAATCTCAAGCTCAGAGGTTAGTGTGAAGAATAAATGAAGTACAGCATGTTAAATAGCACAGTGGCTAGCACAAGTAAGTACTCAGGCAATCAGGCAATAAAGGAAATATAAAACGAACAGAAGGACAGAGACAGAGAAGAACAGAAAGAGAGACTGACAGAGACAGAAAGACAGAGAGGAACAGAACAAGACTGGTTTAATCTTATTACAGTCCCAAACACTGCCCAAAATAGTAAGGTTAGGAAGTGCTGACTTGGGCAGAATAAGAAATTTATCAACCACTTTGCATGCATTAGGAAAGAAGTTAAATTACAGCTATAATGGCCAAAACCAAATTCTCTGAGATGAGTTCACACTGTGGGTTATTGTTAAAACACTGTGACAAAATATTTACCAAAAAAAGAAATAGAAGTGGGGAATGATGGCTCACACCTGTAATCCCAGCACTTTGGGAAGCCTAGGCAGACAGATCACCTGAGGTCAGGAGTTCGAGACCAGTCTGGCCAACATGGTGAAACCTATCTCTACTAAAAATACAAAAATTAGCTGGGCATGGTGGCACATGCCTGTAATCCCAGCTACTCAGGAGGCTGAGGCAGGAGAATTGCTTGAACCCCAGAGGTGGAGGTTGCAGTGAGCGGAGATCGCACCACTGCACTCCAGCCTGGACAACAAGAGCAATACTCCATCTCAAAGAAAAAAAAAAATAGAAAAGGAAGCAAGAATTTATATTAGCAACTCCTACTCCTCTATGACTTGAATTCTAGCTGTGATTTAAGAAAGATAAATTGGAAAATGACTCTCCATCCTTTCCCATTTAAGATATTTCCTTCTTCAATTTAAGTTAGTGTTTAAACTTGTTCCATTCAAACGAGCCTTCACCACATTGGAAAAGGATACACAAATATATTTTAAGAGGATTAATGTCAATGTGATCTAAAACCCAAAAACATTACAAAACAATGTGCCGATGCACTGTGAAAGTGTAAATTGTCAAAAGCAAAATTATCTACCCTTGGCATTGCCATTCATCACATTGCCTAAGCAGAATTGCAATCTCAAAGGAAATGGGAGGGGAGGAAAAGTGAGAAGTGACATAAAATGATTAGTTCTGCTCCACAGACACAGGATGCTGGTGTGCTGAGGACCAAGTTGAGCATCTTAGTTGTGAATTTGTTTGTAAATGTGTCTGTGATTTGCATTATGAGAAAAAATGAAGGGAACATGAAACCACATTTTAGGATTGCATGTGATGGTAGAAAAAAAATAAGCAGGCTAAATTTTATTTTTGATATTATTTTCTAACTTTGTTGAGCTTGCAGAATTTCTCCCCTTCCCTCTCCTCCATTCATGCTTCCATGTGTGTTCCTGTTAACGTTAACCCCAATACTAAAAACAAAGCAAGCACATCTAAACTACTATAAGTCAAAAGGTTTTAACATTCACTTTCATTGTGGGCTTCTTAAATCAGGGCAGTTTAGCACCGTAGTTAAAAGCACCAACTCTGGAGGCATATTGGCTGAATATGAATCTCAGCTCTGACATTACTCATCCTGTAAACTTGGGCAACTTAAATTTGCTTTGCCTCAATTTCCTCACCTGTTTTTTAAAATGTTGAGGATAATAATCATTATGAGTCTCATGGAGTTTCAGAGTAGCCTAGGGTACTCAATCCTGCAGCATGAAGCAGGCATAAACAATACCTAAACAAATGAGCAGTGCCGTGTTCCAGTAAAACTTTACTCAAAAAAAAGGAGGTAGGACTGGACTTGGCCAGAGGTTCATAATTTGCCAACTCCTGATTTACATTATAGAATTTTTCCAGCTGGAATGAACTTTAGCGATCACCTAGTTTTACACCCTCATTTTACATTTGATACAACTAAAAGTCAGGAAGAGCATGTAACTTAGGTGTCACCCCATCTCTCAAAAAATCATACAAGTAGTGTTAAGCAACAACACAACAGCTAGTTATTGTTCTTCCATGACTCATGGTGTCATTCTCATCTGCAGAGTTCCAGTAATGATGTCTTATTTTCCAGAAACAATTATCCTCCAGAATACATCCAAAACTACCCAATTGTGTTAGGTTCAATTCCCTGAAGCTGACCTTGAAAGAAGGATTTCTGTGCACATGATGAGAAAGAGGAAAAAGTAAGACAGGGAAAGAGGAAAAGTAAGACAAGGGAGGTTTCAAGCAAGAACCACTTAGAGGGCAGGCCTGAGTCTGACCCTACAAGGAAGCTCTGGAGTGCAAGTTTCTTAAGCATTGTTCTATTCCTTACCTCATAATCATTGGTGATGGGCATCCTGAGAGGCTGCACTAACATAACCATCTTTTGTGTGCCTTTAATAACAGAGAAAAATACATAACCTGTTTAAAGGTATAGATCAAAGATGCCAGCGGCAGGCTAAATACCTCTTTGAAGTTTCTTGTTTTATCTATGAATTTTCAAATGCACTGTCTATTTTCTGTACTGTATCAATGATTGCTTCAGGGTCTTTCCAAATCTTAAGTTTGATTTGCTATCTTCAGAAGTTGTTTTCTCTGATATCTGTTTTATTTAATCTTTACATTTTAGTTTTTTTTTAAAAAATTACTCTACCAGAACTTTTAGTTAAAATAACATCTTAATGGTTTTCCTTTCTCCTGTCCCATTTATTCTTCCCTTCCTTACAGAAAAATGGAAGGGGACAGCCAGCTTCTCTATGGGTACCACGTACCCCAGCTCCCAAGAAAATAAATAGAACAATTAGATAAGCATCCATTTTATAATTTTTACAGCAAATTCTTAAGTATGTTTCCAGCATAATTTTAAAAGAATCTGAGATCTAAGTTTTTTTCCTGTAGTCAGCTCAACTTCACACTAAGATTAAAATGATCTACAATGTCATGTCATTCTTTTCAAATACTCTCATGCCCCTTTAAAACTGGAGGTGACATAAAAGACCCTCTCAAATTACTAGTGCCTATTTGTGTAACTTGGTAAACTGCTAGTTTGGTTGTTTATTTCTTTATTGATAAAAATCTTACTGTGTTTTCCCTTTTTTATTTTTACCTTTTCCATTACGCTTATTAAATCATGACTCACCTTTATTGTTTTTCTATGGCTGCTTTCGTAATACTACTGCGGATCAGAGTGTCCTGCAAAGCCTGATACTTGTTATCATAACAAGTCAGCTAATCTTTGATAAAAATGATGTAGCAACTATAACATTGCTGATGAAGGGTGGAAGGAGGACTATCCCAGAGTACCCTACATCTGTCTACATCATTTGAAATCCTCATCCTGATATCAAAGATCTTCACAACTTGGCTGATTTTGTAGCCATTTATCTCTTTACTTTAGCTAGATGCTGCATTTACCCAAACATTTATTTCAAATCTCCCATCACCCCCTAAAAACTGCAATAATATCTTGGTCATTCTTTGAGGTCCATTTCAAGTAGCATGTTTTTAGTAAAGTCTTTCCCATTTACTCCCAGTCAGTTCTGATCTCTCTCTTCCTACAATCTCCTTGGATTAGTCTCTTCTTACTTTTCTTTCTTGTGACATTAATATTCTGCTGTTTAGAATAATTGTAATCATTTTTGCCATTCTTCCTCCCCCTCTCCTGTAAGCTTCTTGAGGGGAATAATATTGTAAATTCATCTGTTTCTTGTAAAACATGTCCACATACACAGAGAGTCAGTATATCCACTGAATTCCTGAATTAGATTTTAATCTCTGTGTCAAAAAGGTGACCTTGTTGTCTGATGACATTCAGATACACCTCACATCTCATGGCTGCTGATCACCCACACTAGGGACTTCTAATAACCACAGACACTTAAGAGTTGGAAGGGCCTCACTTCAGCTTAAAGTATGAGAATTTCTCTTACAGAATTTTGGCAGATAGTTCCTGCCTAATTTGTTTAATCAACGATTCCCAAATGTTGGCATACCACCTACATTATTTTTGTCACACCCAAGTACCAACTGCGTTACTACTTTATCTATTTTCCTTAAATTTACAACACATGTCCATGTAATATACAAAATCATCTCCTGAACAATCCACATGCCAAATTCTGGATAAAATGCATGGTTGGAACATACTAAATCCCCAAAGTCCTCACTGGTTCTTGTTGATGCATCATTTGTTCCAAGAGCCAATCACTTAATTCCGAGCTCACATTAAAAGATATTATATTTTAAGAAATAGACATCAGTAGAATTGGTTGTTGCACTTTCTTTCCTGTAAAATACTTTATCTTACAGAGCTATGACTTTGCTCTATGCCACCACATACCACCACACCCTCAGTAGGAACACTTCCACTCACAGCCCTTAATCATTTTATTTGAAGCTAGAACCAAATTAATCTCAGGAACTAGGAACAAAACATGTCTTCACGCCATTTCTATTATGAGATAACTATGCTAAAACAAATGAAAGAAAACAGTGGTTATTATCACCTACTCATTAGGTTTCCAATTAAAGAAAATCTTCACTCTGACAGACTTTGACTAGTTATTCTCATCCTTCTGTTTCTGAAAAGAAGCTTTTCTTAATCACAAAACCTTTGACATTTTCAGAATATTGTGAAATGAAGATAATATTAGAATATACCTCATAGTGTTTTGTGAGAATTTAAAAAAGTGTAGAGAGGTTAGAATATAAGTATCAGGGAAGGTCATTTTCTTTCTTTTTTCTTTTTCTTTTCAAGACTGTCTCGCTCTATTGCCCAGGCTGGAGTGCAGTGGCGTGATCTCGGATCTCAGCTCACTACAACCTCCACGTCCTGGGTTCAAGTGATTCTCCTGGCTCAGCCTCCTGAGTAACTTAGACTACAGGCAACTGCCACCATGCCCGGCTAATTTTTGTATTTTCAGTAGAGACGGGGTTTCACCATGTTGGTCAGGCTGGTCTCGAACTCCTGACCTCGTGATCTGCCCAACTCTGCCTCCCAAAATGCTGGGATTACAGGTGTGAGCCACCGCGCCCAGGTGGGAAGGTCATTTTCTATTCACAATGACATATATTTTAAATACTATAAACAATAATATATTTTTATTATTAAGATAAATCATATGTTAACAAAAATTTAGAAACTATCTTATGATTATTAGTGTGGGACATATTTAAATGCTTAGGCAATATTTTAGTTCATTTTCACACTGCTATAAAGAACTCCTTGATATTTGGTAATTTATAAAAGAAAGAAGTTTAATTGACTCACAGTTCAGCATGGCTGAGGAGGCCTCAGGAAACTTAGAATCATGGGGGAGGGTTAAGGGGAAACAAGGCCCCCACTTCACAAGGCAGTTGGAAGGAGAAATGAACACAAACACTTATAAACCAATCAGATGTCGTGAGAACTCATGCACTACCACAAGAACAGCATGGATGAAACCGCCCCCATAATTCAATTACCTCTACCTGGTCCCTCCCTTGACACATGGAGATTATGCGGATTATGCAAATTACAATTCCAGATGAGATTTTCGGTGAGGCCACAGCCAAACCACATCAGGCAACCAAAAAGGTTTTTGAGGAATTTATTCATTCAAATGTTATTTATTCAACAAATATTAATCAAGTTTTACTATGTAGAAGTGAAGTTAACGCAATTATTTAACACTAACATTATAATATTTTTACTAGTAGTTCTCAGTTACTCAAATATTGAATTTTTAGGACCTTCTATCCCTAGCCATTCTTGCTTATAATTTTATTACATTTTTGTATCAATTCCTGCATGTATTTACTTATATTCATCCAGTTACACCATGACTATTTTCAAATAGTTTTGAGGTGACTGCTTCACATATGACTATGTGAATTGCTAAAATGTAAGTAGCGATCAACCACAGTTAACATGAATATGAGATCACGGATGTCCTAGATTAATGCATTCATTCATTCATTCATTCGTCTTTACAGGACAGTTACAAGGACATTCATGTCAGATGGATGTGGCAAATTTGGGTCTCTCTTTTAACCATATTCAAGACCCTATGCTACAATTGATTTATCAAAAAGATGTAGTTAGTAATGACACCTATTCTGCCCATAGTAGACATCTTTGACTTTGCCTGTTCGGGATCCATTCCTCTTCTTTGTAGAGACAATATGTTAAGGATCCTTCTTTGGGTTCTCATCCCTCAACCACCAGTGGTCCACATGGTTTAAATATGGTTTACTCCAGCTTCAGGACCTGAGGTGGGCACAAGACCATCAATCAGAGCAAATGATTGGTTGAATATACGACTATGATCCAAGCCTTTACACAGTATTTTATCTTGTAATTTTGGTGTCACCAAATTGCTAATCTCAGGGTTGCTAAAGTGGAGTAGCTGCTTGCTCGTCATTTTGAGAAGAGACCCCACCTAAGAATATGGCCAATTTTCATAAAACGGAATTGAGAACTAAAATAGCTTAAGCCCCTGAATCCACCGGTCCTCAAAGCTGCTCATCCTTGACGGTTTCAGTTACGTGACCTAAAATTCACTTGCCTGAGATAGTTTGCACTTGGTTTCTATCACTTAAAACCCCAAAAGCACTACACATAAGCTTGAAAGAATTAAATGAATAATGAATTATTGTTGTTCATCAAAGAGCAAACAAGCTAGTAAGTCAGCACTATTTAGTATTAACTAAAATACTAATTGTAATTATAACTTACAAGTGCTAATATAAGTTAAGTAAGTATGCTGAGTATAATACATTGGATAATAAAAACAAAAGTGAAATACGGTTTTGTTTTCTTGTAGAATTAGCAATGGAATGTTTTGAAAAAGGATTTAAGGGGGGAAAAAAGAACAGAACACTGCAATTGGCTTTAGGTGCATCTAATTTGAAAGTGATTAACTCTGCCTGAGGTGGTAGATACCTGGAGCTTTGAAAAACCATCGTATGTCCAAGTCCTTCAAGTTTTGGAGACCCCTTGATACACAGCACAAAGCAGATTAAAGTTTATATTTCCTATATTGAATTCATCATGTATAATTATAGGGATGGTATTACATATTATAGACATTTAATTAAATGTTAATTTCAACATTAAAGTTTTTTTTTTAAATTAGAGTCAATATGTACATTTTTTAGAATTTCAAGAGTTTTGGTAGAGCCTCAAAAGACTTCTTAACCCTAGGATCCCTAACTATGGCGTATAAGTGGATACACAGTTCTGGTAAAGGAGCATTGGGAAAGGCCTTTGAGGTATGTGATCCACATTCCTGAAAACTCCATTTTACACATTGGATTAGCTATCTTTGGCCATCTGTCAATGGCCATCCCTAAGAAATCAACCTGATAGGGATTTTGAGAAATTATTGCTCAGACCTTGTAATGTTCTTGTTTGTACATCAGTTTTGCTCATTGATAAGGTATACCTCTTCTCCCTGCTTTGGGCTTTGAATAGCTGTTGGTAAAAAGAACTTCCTCCCCATTTGATCCTCTTCTAGCATAAAGGATGCGGTGCTTTATTTCTGCCGAGACAGCATATGAATATAATTAGCATCCCCACAGTGTCAGAGCTTAGGTAATTTCCTCATATAACAATTATACCTCCATTGGAAGCATCACTAATTTCATCTTGTACTCTGAGGCATACTTTTCTTTCTATGCTCTCAAAGATTGATTAATCTGAGGTAGTGCTCCTTTAAAAGATGCCCAGAAACTCAGTTCTCAAAATTTCCTATTAGTCATTTGACTGTTAAAGTGCAGAGATCCTCTGAATGGGCTGAGGTTTCATTTCTATTATATTAACTCAGCGAATAAGACAAGCTGAGAATGTACAGTAGACAAATATACTGGAGTTTCATTTACAAAGTCACATAGTTGTCAGGAAGGGCCTGAGCCCTTTAACTTTTTAAACAATAAACTGTGTGATCTCAGAGCTGTTAATTTTTGCTGCTGTTTCCTCACATATAAAATGGGGATAAAAGTGATGAACATTTTTACAGGTATATTTTGAGGATTAAATAAGTTGCAATAGAGAAAGGATTTGGAAGAGTGACACATTGGTCTTATTTTATTATTAATATTACATTTTTAGTTAAATAATCTAAATTGATTTCTATATCATAAGGGTTAATGTGGCTGATAATTTTACAGAAACTTATGTATAGAATTAGTTATACTTGCTGAAGGAGAAAGTGGACTCAGTAGACAAGTAATTTGCACTTTTAATTCTGCACAGTAAAACCTCATTAAGTCATAAATCCATAACATGGAATTTATGGTAATTTAGGAGAAATTTCTTTTCTAGTACCTATGAAGTCAAGGCTTGCCAGACAAATAAATAAAGGGCATTTTTAATAAGCATAAGGGAAAATACTTAATAAAATTTAAACTACTATAGACATATCATTTCATACATAAAATAAATAAGACAACATTTATATATGATACATGAAAAGGTTATTTAAAAGAGTTCTTATATGTATATTACAGTAGGCTCAGAAAGTCATATATTTGACAATTTGTTAGTAATTGGAAAGTCTGTGCTATTGTATATGCTGACAGTACTAGGCATATATTATCTTTCTACATGCTACTTCTTTCTTCCTACCCTTTAATATTACTGAAATTTCTGCACAGTGTTTCAAAAGACCCCAATCAATATTCAGAGCTAAGAGATCTTTTATTCATTTATTTAAAGAATTATGAATTCAAAAGTTTAAATGATTAGGCAAAATAGGTAATACACATTCCATTAGAACCTTCTTCAAAATCATCATTCTGCTTCTTCACCAGCAGCAGTAAGGCAGGGAGGGCTACCTGGCACCTGTGGACATATTTCATACCTGTTTGTTAACAGATGAAAGGCTATGATATGAAGTATCTCATTACTATTCCCCCCAGAAAATGAATTGTGTCGGTTTTTAGAAAGAGGATCATGGTGACAGAAGGACAGAGTGACTTACTTTTGAACTGTGTACTATAAACTGTAATACCTGTTCTAAAATGCAAAATCTTTGTAAGCGATTTAATACAGTGAACTAGTCCTTCCTTTATCAGAATATTCTGTTTCCTTGGCTGTGATCACACCGCACTCATTTTCTTTCTACCTTCAGTGTCAATGTTAATTTGACCCTTCTGGTGGCTGCAACTGTCCTTTACCAGAAGTTTCTCTTCTCGACCTTCCAGTCTTCCCACTCTGTTCATTCTTTATATACTTTTGTAATATAAGTGGATTACATCTTCAGGATCATCAAATATATACTCATTCATTCAAAACATACGTGTTAGATGTCTATTATGGGAACTAGTTACTGCGATACGACAATGACCAAGCTGATAAAAATCACAATTTTTTAAAACTTTCTTTGCATGAAGGAAGATGGATATAAAATGGGTAAAATATAGTTATAATTACACAGTTATGAATTATACAGAGAAAAAGTAAATAAAGAAAGGGAAATATACTATCAAGATGGAACATGGAGATTTTTCATTGGCCCCAGCCCAGCCCTTGGTTCTGAGCTTCAGGTGCATTTACCAAAATGTCTAGTGTACCTTGGATGGCTAGCAGGTACCCTGAACTCAACACGACCCAAACAAAATGTATCACCCTCATCAACTTTCTTCTGCCACCACCACCGAGTTCCTCAAGCCAGAAATGTATGAGTCATGCCTGAATCCTTCTTTTCCCTCATTCTCCACATTACATCTGTCACAAAGTTTAGCCACTTTCTCCACATGGCTGTGGTCACTTCTCTTCATCTTCACTGTCACTGTTATATTTCAGACCAATATCACCTCTCACCTGGATTCTCGCAATAGCTTCCTAACAGATCCCCTACAGCCATTATCATCTTCCTCCAGTGTGATTAAAACTCATCCTGTCAGCCCTCTGCTTCAACCTATCAATGGTCTGTAATTTTCAACTGTGTCCACAGCCATTCTTGCCCTTGTCCTCTAGTCTCACTGTTTTTCCTTCATTCTTCATTCATGCCATCCTCTTTTGACTCAGGATATTTGTACATACTGTTTTCTCAGTCTGGAACTTTCTTCCCACAATCCTTCATCAGGCTGGCATAGGTTTGAAATTTCCACCAAAGCATGACTTCATCAGAAAAAAAGCTTTTCCCAAATCCTCAAATTGAGTTACCTGCACCAATTATGAATTCCATAATCTCCTATCTTTCCCAATTTATGTATTATACATATAATAAATTCTATGATGGCTCTTGGCTCCTTCCTACACTACAGTGTAAAATCCAAGAGGATAAGGACCACATGTTTGCTTTTTCCACACCACATCCCGCAGTACTTGTCAAGTAATTTTGAAAAAGATTAGGAGACTGTTACATATTTACTGAATAATGTTTCCATATTATGTTAAAGGCTAATGGAAGATGGTTGGTGACTTTTTAAATTTGTATTTATGTTTCATACTGAGATGATTTTGAAACATGACCTGTTAAGAGTACTTACATTTTGCCTTCTCACTCATTTGGGATCATGGAGGATACTCTTCAGCAACTAACACATCTCCAGATTACACGTTATTGTTCTCATTTTGCATCTTCTGAGGCAGTATTGTCAGCAAAGTTGTCCAGATAGCTGGCCAGTGTTGCTCCTGTTGTATGACTGAGACTCACTTTAGGTGTAGATTGACCTTAGTTTTGTAACTAGTAGAAATGTTTTTTGTTTGTTTGTTTGTTTATTTTTGAGACAGAGTCTCACTCTCGCCAGGCTGGAGTGCAATGGCACCACCTTGGCTGACTACAACCTCCGCCTCCTGGGTTCAAGCAATTCTCCTGCCTCAGCCTGCAGAGTAGCTGGGACTACAGTCGTGTGCCACCATGCCTGGCTAAGTTTTTTTTTTTTTTTTTTTTTTAGTAGAGACAGGGTTTCACCATGTTAGCCAGGATGGTCTGTTCTCCTGACCTTGTGATCCGCCCACCTTGGCCTCCCAAAGTGCTGGGATTACAGGCATGAGCCACCGTGCCCAGCCAGAAATGTATTTGTAATTAAATTACTTACTGTTGTTGGTAAAGGATATCCCTGACATGTTATTGCATAGAGAAAACATATTCTTTCATCTTTTCTCTGTTTAACTGCTGCTTGGATTTTTAATACATCTTCTTCTTCACCCTTCCTTAATTCCCATGAAATGGTTGCTCCTTTATTATCAGGATAACTTATAATAATGGCACCAATCAAGCAAGAGAAATAAATAAAGGGTATTCACATAGGAAGAGAGGAAGTTAAATTGTCTCTGTTTGCAGATGACATGATTGTCTATTTAGAAAACCCCATCGTCTTGGCCCCAAATCTACTTAAGCTGATAAGCAACTTCAGCAAAGTTTCAGGATACAAAATCGATGTGCAAAAATCACAAGCATTCCCATACACCAATAATAGACAAACAGAGAGTCAAATCATGAGTGAACTCCCATTCACAATTGCTGCAAAGAGAGTAAAATACCTAGAAATACAACTTACCTCTTCAAGGAGAACTACAAACCACTGCTAAAGGAAATAAGAGAGGACACAAACAAATGGAAAAACATTCCATGCTCATAGATAGGATGAATCAACATGGTGAAAATGGCCATACTACCCAAAGTAATTTATAGATCCAATATTATCCCCACCAAGCTACTATTGACTTTCTTCACACAATTACAAAAAACTACTTTAAATTTCATATGGAACCCAAAAAAGAGCCCATATAACCAAGACTATCCTAAACAAAATGAACAAAGTTGGTGGCATCACGCTACCTGACTTCAAACTATTCTACAAGGCTACAGTAACCAAAACAGCATGATACTGGTACCAAAATAGATATATAGACAAATGGAACAGAATAGAGGCCTCAGAAATAATGCCACACATCTACAACCATCTGATCTTTGACAAACCTAACAAAAACAAGCAATGGGGAAAGGATTCCCTATTTAATAAATGGTGTTGGGAAAATTGGCTAGCCAAATGCAGAAAACTGAAACTGGACCCCTTCCTTACACTTTACTAAAAATTAACTCAAGATGGATTAAAGACTTACATGTAAGACTTAAGACCACAAAAACCCTAGAAGAAAACCTAGACAATACCATTCAGGACACAGGCATGGGCAAAGACTTCACGACTGAAATACTAAAAGCAATGGCAACAAAAGCAAAAAATGACAAATGGTGTCCAATTAAACTAAATAGCTTCTGCACAGTAAAAGAAACTCATCAGAGTGAACAGGTAACCTACAGAATGGAAGAAAATTTTTGCAATCTATACATTGGACAAAAGACTAATATCCAGAATCTACAAGGAACTTAAACAAATTCACCAGAAAAACACAAACAACCCCATCAAAAAGTAGGCAAGGGGTATGAATAGCACTTCTCAAAAGAAGACATTTATGTAGCCAACAAACATATGAAAAAAAGCTCAACATCACTGGTCATTAGAGAAATGCAAATCAAAACCACAATGAAACATCATTTCATGCCAATTAGAATGGCGATCATTAAAAAGTCAGGAAACAACAGATGCTGGAGAGGATATGGAGGAATAGGAATGCTTTTACACTGTTGGTGGGAGTGTAAATTAGTTCAACCATTCTGGAAGACAGTGTGGCGATTCTAGATTCTAGAAGAATCTAGAACCAGAAATACCATTTGACCCAGCAATCCCATTACTGGGTATATACCCAAAGGATTATAAATCATTCTACCTTAAAGACACATGCACACGTATGTTTATTGCTGCACTATTCACAATAGCAAAATCTTGGAACCCACCCAAATGCCCATCAATAAATGTGGCACATATACACCATGGAATACTATGCAGCCATAAAAAAGTATGAGTTCATGTCCTTTGCAGGGACATGGATGAAGCTGGAAACCATCATTCTCAGCAAACTAACACAGGAACCGAAAACCAAACACTGCATGTTCTCACTCGTAAGTGGATGTTCAACAATGAGAACACATGGACACAGGCAGGGGAACATCACACACCAGAGCCTGTCAGGGGCTGGGGGGCTAGGGGAGGGATAGCATTAGGAGAAATACCTAAAATAGATGACGGGTTGATGGGTGCAGCAAACCACCGTGGCAGGTGTATACCTTTGTAACAAACCTACGCATTCTGCACATGTATCCTAGAACTTAAAATACATCTAATATAATAATAATAATAATAATAATAATAATAATAATGGCACCAAATCTATTTCTATTCAGTCTTTATACCTGACTGCCACTAAACCTTGTTTGTTTTCCTGTTCATTCATTATGGCTTATTCATTAGAACACTACTAATAATCACAGCCAAATACTATACATGTATTTACTTCATTCTAGAACAATCCAATGGAGAGGGTATTCTTTTCCTTCTCAGTTTTCCAGAAGAGGAAACTGAGGCTTAGAGGTTAAATGACTTTCCTAAGTTACAAAGTTACTAAGTATTTCACCTGGGTTTTGAACCCAAAGATTTACCTCCAGTTCTTTTATGCTCTCAGTTTACACTACACTATTTTACACGCTGAGATGCAAGCTACTTTCGTTTTAACTCTTTGCCCCTCTCTTCCTTAATTTTCTGTATATAGTAGACCTTTAATACAAACTTGTTTCATCACTCCCTGGGCCATTACTATTATCATCATCATTATAGATGGGTGACAGTATTTGTGGTTTGTTCTGGCTACTGAATTTTGTTCTTTCAACCCAAACTGAAGCTAGCCTAGGTAGAAGGGGCTGATGCTGCAGAAAGAACAACGTGGGTAACTAAAGGTCAGAAGGAAAACCCTATTTTGAGATGTGTTAGAGGTTCGAGGGCAAGGGGAGCATTTTAGGGCTTCACCATTTGGTTACTTGGGACTAAACTGCTTTGGGAATCTTCTGGACATCATGTTGATAATATCCTAACCACCCTCCCCCACCCGTCGCTCCCCCCGCCCCGCCCACCCATCATTCTACTCAGCTGGTGCAAAGGATTCTCACTGTGTATAGGAGTAAAGAGAAAGGAAAATCAGCAGTTTTCCTTGGCCATAGTTCTACATTCTGAGGTAACGCTAAACCCAAGTAACTACAGATGGGAGACTTACAGACCTTCCTCCCTCCACCCTCGTGTGTATGTGTGTGTGAGTACGCGCTCGTATGTCTTTGGATGGACTCCTATGAGGCTGGGAGTCTAGTAGAGCGCCTCGCGGCATATCAGCACTGTGTTCACGGTGCTGGGCTTTACCTGTTTCTAACCTAGAAACTCCTTTGGTCGGTGAAGGAACTCAGCTTTCTCTTCCTGTTTATCATCCAACCTAGAGGAACTGTCGGATTCCCCCTTTCACAGCCCTCCCGCCTCCACACTTCCCCTGGAGTCATCCCCACAAGCTGCCCCCAAATGACCCTCTGACCAATGTGGGGGAGGGGAAAGGTTATCAGAAGGTAAGTGGGTCAAGAGTGCAGCACGGAATCGGACCCTGAGAAGCCCCCAGGGCTACGGGGACCGCAAACCTGTGGAGCTACACCCGCCACCTGCCGCCAACTCTGCTGGCCGGCGACCCCTCCTCTCCGGAGGCAGTGGCCAGGACTAGCTGGTGCGGTCCGCGCGCAACTCCACCCGCAGCCGCCGCGGGCTCCGCGGGCGCCGGGAGCTTGACCCGCCGCAGCAAAGCACTGGCAGCGGGCAAGGTCGCTGACTCAGGAGACTCCGGAATCTCGGCTGGCTAGTTCACTGGTTAGGAACGCTGACTCTGAAATCCAACCCTGGTTTCACCTCATGCCATCTGAGTGACCTTGGGCAATCTCCTTGGCTTCAGTGCGCCGGTTTCTAAATCTACAAAATGGGGACACTGAAGTGATAGTTAAACGCTAGAACTGTTGCCAGAATTAATGAATGCAGCGCTATAGCACGCAGTGGGCACTCACTTAATAGTGACCATGATTGGCAGCAGCATTGAGAGGCTAAGCATTGGGGTCCAGAATAGAGATTTGAGCTCTGGCCTTTCCAGTTCTTCACCCAGGGTGGGGTTGGGGGAGGGGTAGCGGGAGCAACTACTCTACCCGCCTCTTCCCCAGTTCCAAGATAAACTCAGGAGTACCCGGAGAGCCACTAGTTAGGACTCGGGTTCCTTCGGACGGCCCTATGTCCCCAGACTCGTAGCACCTCATGCCGCCCGTGGTTTCTCTCTTTCCCGAGAGCTGAGGGAAGACTTCTTTTGTGAATTGAGTATCTCCCTCCCCCAATTCCCCACCCCAAGCTTGCTGCCTCCTCCGGGTCCCGGCGGCCACGGCGAGGCGGCCTGAGCTTCGGGAGGAAGGGAAGAGCAGCCTCTGGGTGTACGAGTCCCCTGGGCCTGGGGAAGGGAAGAAGAGGACGAGGTGGCGCGGAGACCGCGGGAGAACACAGTGCCTCCGGAGGTGGGGGGGCTCTTCCTCATTTTGCCTGCCTTTTAGGGACCGCTCGTGCTTCTTGTATCCAGAGGTACAGTCCCTGAACCGCTGGGAGTCCCTGTCCCCTGCCCGGGCCGAGGGGCCGGGGGCACCAGCTCCGCACGCGGCCGGAGTGGGCGGCGAGCGCGGGCCCGCGAGGTAAGGAGGGATGGCGGAAGGGGAGTGCGCCTACACGTGTGTGCGCGCGGTGCGCGCAGCGGAAGGGGCGCTGGGTCCCGGCCGGGGCGCGTCCCACCCGGCCACCTGCCCTTCCTGCGCTGTGCCGTGGCCCACGCCCTCCAGTCCCCCGCACCTGCGCTAGGGCGCTCGTCACCCGCATCTCTCACGCCTCCACGTCCCATCTCCCCCTCATCCAAACCCCACCCTGCCCACTAATAATTCCCACTGCAGAATCAGACCGAAACCTGGAGAGACAGCGTTGCCTTTCTGCTCCCCTCGCCCCCCTCCCCTCCTGCTATAAATAACCCCGACTATCGGGTCAGGAACGTCACACGGCGAGAAAACAGGACCCCGAGGTTTTCTTCTCTGGCAATAGGGGGCAAAGGGTGAGGAGAGGAGAAATAAATCGCTCGTGAGTAGTGAAGAAAAGCTTGCTCTTTGACTACTAGAAGAGACCAGCCGTTATTTTATTCTTCTTTTCTCTCCCTTTCTTCCTTTTTTTATTTTTCCGTGCCTTTCTTATTCTGTACCCGCCTCCCCAACCCCCCGCCCCAAATCCAACGGGTTGCACAGCATTCCTCCCATTGGTTTTTTCCTTCCCTCCCTCTTCAACTCCCAACGCCCCCTCCCCCCTCCTCCCACCCGCCGCACATCCCCCGCCCCGCCACCATCCCTGTCTGGCCCCAGGCGGGGCATGCTGTTTGCCAAGGAAATAAAGTTCAAACTCCTTTGCCCCTGTGTCCGGCTGAGACCAGAAATGGGCTTACCGGCACCCATCTTCCGCTGGCACCCCACACCTGCTCTCCTCTAATTTTCTAATCTGGTTTTGCATATTTAAAAGAACACACACACACACACACACACACACACACACACCCCAAAAACCCACAACCCGCTAGGTGCAAAACTGCCTCCTGCAACTACCGAAACTTACCAGACGCTGTAGTTATTTTGTCTTAACGAAAGGATAACAACAGAAATTTTATTCTGGATGCTGCTGTGGGGTGACTTTTCTGTATTATTCAAATATGTATGTATTATACATATATGAGCTTTTCCTTTTTTCCTTTTAATTTTTTTTTTTTAAACAAGGAAATCTGCTCGATCCCCGGCAGCCGCCGCTTCCCCTTTGATGTTTTGGTACGCCGTGCGCATGCGCCTGACATTAGAATTACTGCACTGGGCAGACTAAGTTGGATCTCCTCTCTTCAGTGAAACCCTCAATTCCATCAAAAACTAAAGGGATGTGGAGAGTCCGGAAAAGGGGCTACTTTGGGATTTGGTCCTTCCCTTTAATAATCGCCGCTGTCTGTGCGCAGAGGTAAGTGTGCCCAGCGTTTCTTTTCTCCGTTCTCACTTTGAAGGGTTCTGTCTGCATACCTCTGAGCAGGAAAATGTAGTAGGGATCTGATGCTGAAAACGCTGTGCCTGCTTCCTTATTGATGCCTGCTTATTGTCATTTCTTTCTTTAGTGTCAATGACCCTAGTAATATGTCGCTGGTTAAAGAGACGGTGGATAGACTCCTGAAAGGCTATGACATTCGTCTGAGACCAGATTTTGGAGGTAATGGGGTTGCCTTGCAAATAAGAAAGAGTCCAGCCACAGCCGAAGCTGTCTTTTGAGCTTTGTGCGCGCTCTCTTCCCTCTCCCTAGTTGTGGGTGCATGTGCTGTACTGAATGTGTCTCTATTTTACCATATTGAGAAACTGATCAAAACTTAAGCTGGATTGTTACTACCCAGCACTAGCGTGGTCTTTCAGTGAGACCTAGTGTGTACTCAAATTTGGTGACTGCTATCTTTCAGCTTCACTGTTATGAATCCTTTGCTTCCCTGTCTTTGCTTTGTTGAGATACCAACCTCTTAAGTTTAGTAAATGATGTGCCGAGAGAACCAGGCTTACAGAAGGCCACCGTGAACATTTTTTAGGACAATATGTGCAGGCAGTTGGTTGAGACGTGGCATTAACCCCCTGTGCCTGCCTACTTTGGAAGAGTTCTTCTGGCCATGGTTACCGTGGCTCATGTCTGGATATAATCCACTCCTCCCAGCCTCACAGAAGTGGGGAGGACTGGGGGATGGGAGGGTAGGGAGAAAATGGGAGGGTTAGAGAGGGTAGGGGAAAGAAGAACCTCTCTCTGCTTGCAGCCCTAGGTATGCTGATAGACTTATTTAATATTGCTTCAGACTCTTATGAAGCTCAAAGAGTTAAAACCTGTGCACAGAAGGGGGTGGGAAAGACTGAGGAGGAGGGGGTTTTGCGCAAAATATAAAAATCCCTTAGGCTAGAAGGATTCTTGTGCTTCTGTGAGTTGTGTGCATTCACTTGCTGAGACATATGCATATGTAGACAGAGCTGGAATCCCTTGTTCACAACATACGTGCGTGCATATTCAATACAGCATTTCTTAGACGAGTGTGTGCCTGCTACTTTTTTTTTTTTTTTTTAACAAAAAAGCACAGAATTGAAAAATTTGAGAGTGAGTAGTGCAGAGGGGTTTGTGGTAGAGTGTCTTATGCCCAGGGATAACTCTTGCTGAGAATGAATGAAGTTCAAAGAAATCACGTGGCTGGCCATCTTGCTTTGCAGGTCCCCCCGTGGCTGTGGGAATGAACATTGACATTGCCAGCATCGATATGGTTTCTGAAGTCAATATGGTGAGTATTGATGTTTATGACTACTTCTTTGCAGACTTTCGTTTGGGGACAGGAAGGAGAAATGAGCCAGCTATTGGGGGTGGGGGTGTGCCTGGGTATGTGTATGAGGTGGGGGTGAGGGCATGGAATTTCACCCTAGAATCCCCTGTGTTGAGGTTAGAGAGTTGGCTCTTTCTGGTCCCTAACGATTTTTTCAACCTGGTTCAGATACTTGGAGTAAAATGCATCACACATTCATGTGTAAAACACAGTCACATGCCGGAGACCCCCTACAGAAGCCTCATCTCCGAAGGCTCAGAAATAAACACAGTTCGTCAAGTGATTTTCTGGATTTGATGTGGGCTCATGGGGAGAGGGGAGAGTTTTGATTTGACATTTAATGGAGAATATAGCTTACAAACAAAACTGTAATAAAGGCCCTGGAATACTGATGCCCACTTGTTGCTTTCAAAGATCACTGTTTACAGTTAGTGGCAAGCCCCCATCCCCCATTCCTGCCCCAGCTCCTTTGCTTGCTGCTTCCTTTAACCCCTCCTGTCCACCAAAATAAAGATTGGCCACCCTGTTTCTACAAGGTAGGCTCAGACCCATGTGTCATCCCTGTTCACTTCAGCAATTCATTCACCACATGTCTTAAGCTTGTACAGTTAATTGACAGCAGTACTCCTCAGTGGCTGCCTCCTTGGACTTGGGGCAAGTGCTAAGAGGAAAAAGCCTGTGTTCCCAACTAGGAAACACGTGTTGGGGGGTTTGCTTCAATCAGGAGCTCCCCCTGCTGCCCATATTAGAACACTGCAGACGTGCAATAAAATGACAAGTGTCCCAGACGCCCCCACATACTTGGGGGCATTCCTCCAGTGACTTTTCTACTCTGTGTTTTTAAAATCCCATGCTTTGGAAAAGTCCCTCTAAATAGGCCACATTTTAATGTAAAATTCCAGTGTTACTTTCAGTCCTGATAGCACTCAGCACATTTCAGAAGGTTGAGTTTTGACATAGTTCTGTCTAGAAATTGGTCGCATTATTAAAGAAGGGGGTATAGTATATAAGCTTTTATGCAAAACATTTCTAAGCCACCCCTCAGGAGTTGGAAATTAGTTCTTAACATAATACAAATTTCCGTATTCCCAGAATTCAAACAAGAAGAAGCTCAGTAACCAGCATAGTCCTTACACACTGTCCAAAGATAAGAGATAAACCTGAGATTTCACAAGATTCTGAAGCAAATGAATACTATGCTTATACCTTATGAGTACGCAAGGGAATTCAGCTATTTCTGAAGTGTTTTAATAACATGAATCTTCTCATGTTCTAATTTGGGGAAGTTTTTATCACATGCAATATAAACGCAGACTAAAGACAATATTGGATGTTTCAGAATCATAGATTTCCCTCACATTATGAAAATCTGTGTGGTTACAGAATGTTTCTTGGGATAGTATTTAATTTCTCAGATATATGAATATTCACTTTTGGTGAATTTGAAAGTTCTTTCATCAGTTTACGTTTTGAGCTTCAGCATAAAAATAAAAGATGTCCTAATGTGGGTACCTTCCTATGTCTCAGGAGCTTGAATCTAAATTATGCTGTTTAAAACAAAGTAATATAGAAATCAGGTGTGATTCTGTGCATCCTACACGTGATTGATTCAGACTCCTCTCTTTTGCATTTTGCTTTTTTTATGCTCTTCTGTCAGTCCCAAGTCTTATTTTACCACCACCTCCTTCTTTAGAGAATCACTAAATGAGATTTTGTGAAATGTATCAAGAAAAATTTAGAACTGAAAGAGATAATCATGAGAGGACTAGAGGTTGCTGCAATAGGTTAGCTAATAACTTAGAGGTATTATATCCTAACACTGTTTAGAGTGATAGAATTTTTATTTTTCTTTCCTTTAAGTTCTATTCATTTTTTTGTCTACATGCAACATTTTGGAGAGATATCTGAGGTGGAAACAATGCCAAGACCTGCTAGTCAAAATATAGATCCAGCTAAGGCAAGATGTCATCACTTACAGCTATTTACTGTTGCTGAAAAATCATGAGATGTTGAAAGTGCAAAAACGAATGTCAGGTTGTAAATGGGACAACATTGCAACATTAATGATTAGAACCAAGTGTTGAAAATTCCAAGCCAGATTCCTTACTTAGCCTTATGCTACACCCATGGATTTGTCCAGCTAGATTGTGACTTGTTGAAAAATTAACATTTATTTCAGCTGGCAATCTTAATAACCTAAAATTATCTTCAAAGAAAAATTTGTTGTGATGTTTGTTGTTATTTTTTAAAGATGATTATTTGTTTTGAAGCAACAGATGGGAAATTCCATCACTGGTATCTAAATAAGAGATGTTTATGGTGTGTTGTCCCCTGTATGTAGGTCTGAGTGTTAGTGCCTTTTGATTAGCTTCAGGTCTGAAAGGATGGTTGATTCGTTCCTTAAATGAAACTTCAAAATTGATTTAACAGACACATTTTTTCCTCATTATCCTTTGTGGACTGCAATCTCTGATAATTGTAACTTTCTCTTTTTATAGCATGTCTTCCTTTGAAGAATGGTAGGGAACCAGACCATTTAAATTGTCATTGACTCATTTGTACTGTACAAATAAATGTCCATGTCGGTGTGATGCTCCTTGTAAATCACAATGATAGACAGACCCGAAAGTGAATCAGGAGTCTCAGATGTGAGTTCCACTTCTGATGCTTAGTCATCCTGAGGATATTCACAGATAGACTGGGCTCACTTTACTCATTCATTAAAGGAGAGTAATAGTCTCATTTTACCTATCTTGGGTGAATACCAGAGTATAGGTATACCTTGTTTTATTCTACTTTGCTTTATTGTGCCTTGCAAACATTGCATTTTTGTAAATTGAAGGTTTGTGGCAACCTTGAAATGAGCAAGTCTATAAGGAGCCTGTTTCTCTAGTAGCATGTGTTTACTTTGTGTCTCTGTGTCACATTTTGGTAATTCTCACAATATTTCAATTTGTTTCATTATTATTATATCTGTTGTGGTGATCAGTGATCTCTGATGTTACTATTGCAGTTGTTTGGGGGCACCATGAACTGCACTGATGTAAGGCAGCAAATTTAATGGATAAATGTTGTATGTGTTCTGACAGTTCCACCAATGGGCCATTCCCCTGTCTGTCTCCCTCTCTGTGAGCCTCCCTATTCCCTGAGACACATCCATATGGAAATTGGGCCAATTAACCGCAGTACAATGAGAGTTGCACATCTCTCACTTTAAATCAAAAGCTAGAAATGATTAAGATCAGTGAGGAAAGTGTGTCAAAACCTGGGACAGACAGATAGCTAGGTCTCTTGCTCCAAACAGCCAAGTTTTGAATGCAAAGGAGGAGTCTATGAAGGAAATCAAAAGTGGTAGTCCAGTGAACACATGAAAAATAAGAAAATACAACAGGCTTATTGATGATATGGAGAAAGTTTTAGTGCTCTTGATAGAAGATCAAATTAGTTACAACATTCCCTTAGAGACAAAGCCAGGTTACCAGAACAAGGCCCTAACTGTATTTGATTCTATGAAGGCTTAGGAGATGCAGAAGAAAAGTTGGAAGCTAGCAGAGGCTGCTTTAGGATGTTTATGGAAACAAGCTGTCTTCATAACATAAAAGTGCAAGGTGTATCAGCAAATGCTGATGGAGAAGGTACAACAATTTATGCAGACGATCTAAGATAATCGATGAAGATGGCTGGCTATTCTGCACAACAGACTTTATTAGATAAGAGAGTCTTCTATCAGAGGAAGATGACTTCTAAGACTGTCATAGCTAAAGAGGAGAGGTCAGTGCCTGGCTTCAAAGCTTCAAGGCACAGGTCGACTTCTGTTAGGTGTTAATGCAGCTGGTTGCCTTAAGTTAAAGCCACTGTTCATTGACCATTTCCCACATCCTTGGTCCGTTAAGAATGATGCTAAATCTACTCGGCCTGTGCTCTAGAAATGGAAAAACACAGCCCAGATGACAGCATATCTGTTTGCAGCGTGATTTATTGAACATTTTAAGACTACTGTTGAGACTTACTGCTCAGGAAAAAAAAAAAAAAAAAAAAAAAAAAAAAAAAAGATGCTTACTGACTTACTGCTCAATCAGGTGCAATGGCTGATGCCTGTAATTCCAACACTTGAGGAGGCTGAGGCTGGCAAATACCTGGGCCCAGATATTCAAGACCAGCCTGGGTAACATGGCGAAACCCTGTTTCTACAAAAAATACAAAAATTAGCTAGTCATGTTGGCATGTGCCTGTAGTCCCAGCTACTCAGGAGACTAAGGTGGAGGATCACTTGAGCCTGGGTGGCAAAGGTTGCAATGAACTGAGATCACACCACTGCACTGCAACCTGGATGACAGAGTAAGTTGTCTCAAAATAATAATAATAATAATAATAAGATTAAAATTAGAAAACAAACCAACAACAAAATTAATGGCTGCTCATTGACAATGCACCTATTCATACATGAGCTCTGATGGAGATGTACAAAGAGATTAATGTTGTTTTCATGCTTGCTAACACAATGTCCATTCTGTAGCCCGTAAATCAAGGAGCAATTTTAACTTTCAAGTCTTATTTAAGAAGTACAATTTGTAAGGCTATACCTGCCATAGACAGTGATTCCTCTGATGAATCTGGGCAAAGTATTGAAAACCTTCTGGAAAGGATTCACCATTCTAGATACCATTAAGAACATTCATGGTTCATGAGAGGAAGTTCAAACAGCAACATTAACAGGAGTTTGGAAGAAATTGATTCCAACTGTCATGAATGACTTTGAGGTGTTCAAGACTTGAGTGGAGGAAGTCACTGCAGATGTAGTGGAAATAGCAAGAGAACTAGAATTAGAAGTGGAGCCTGAAGATGTGATTGAATTGCTGCAATCTCATGATCAAACTTCAATGCACAAGTTGCTTCTTATGGATGAGCAAAGACTGTGGTTTCTTGAGATGGAATCTACTTTTGGTGAAGACACTGTGAACATTGTTGAAGCAACAAAGGACTTAGGATATTACATAAACTCATTTGATAAAGTGGCAGCCAGGTTTGAGAGGTTTGACTTCAATTTTGAAAGAATTTCTGCTGTGGATAAAATACTCTCACACAGGATAGCATGCCACAGAGAAATCTTTTGTGAAAGGAAGAGTCCATTGATATAGCAAACTTCATTGTTGTCTCATTTTAAGAAATTGTCTCAGCCACCCCAGCATTTAGCAACCACAACCCTGCTCAATCAGCAGCCATCAACATGGAGCCAAGATGTTCTATCAGCAGTAAGATTACTACGCCGTGAAGGCTCAGATGATTGTTAGTATTTTCCAGCAATAAAGTATTTTAAACTTAAGGTATGTACATTTTTAACGTGATGCTATTTCACACTTATTAGATACAGCATAGTGTAAACATAACTTTTGTATGCACTAAGAAACCAAAAAAATTGTGGGACTCACTTTACTGGGGTGTTCACTTTATTGTGGTGGTCTGGAACTGAGCCAGCAATATCTTTCTGAGATATGACTTCATGTAAATTTATTGGTAGTCTATGAACATACTTAATGAAGACAACTCAAGAAACCAAATGTCCACTCCAGCTACTGTCTTAAGTGTGCTTGAGTTGACAATATAATTTACTAAGTCTCAGTTTTTCTATGTTTTAATTGAGAAGGGACATATTAACTTGGCTTCCAGCTCAAAGTTCCATGTTTCTCTATTGGATATAAAGAAGTTCCAGGAAAGCTTGAAAATCTAGAAAATCATGATGAAAATGCAGAACTCCTAAATGGCATGCAGTTGGGAGTTCTTACTGGAAAGCTAGTGGTGGTGTCACAACCATGTGACTTAGGTGACTGTCAGCTCAATAGATCTTTGGAAGAATGTGGTCTCAATTAGAATGCTCCTGAGCAGAAAGCTTGGCCTTGGAATGAAATATTTTTAGATGTCATGTTAAATTGGCAGGAATCTTTTTGTTAAGATTCTTTGATGAAAAGTGCATTTTAAGATTCAAATTTGGCTCTGAGGATTATGGACTGAAATAGCTTCCTCTTCATTTAAAGCAGATTCTTCTCCATCTTAAAACAACACATTTGCCAACCAAAGAGTGAAGCAATATTTCACTTTTGAGGAAAGAGTTCTAGTAAACACATACACAAATTACCTTTTTATGGAATGGCAAATGGAGAAAAGTGCTGCTGTTTTTTAAACAGATGTTTTCTTGCATCACCAGCTGCACAGTTGAAAATTTCATTCAACAAACTTATTTAGCAGCTACTATGATCCAGGCATGTGTTAGGCCTTATGGACAGAGTAGTGAACAAGATCAATCCATCCCTTGACCTCATGAAATATATAATCTAGGTGTTTACTTTTTTTTTTTTTTTTTTTTTTTTGAGACAGTTGTCTTGCTTTGTTGCCCAGGTAGTGCAGTGGTGCAATCTTGGCTCACTGCAATCTTCACCTCTTGGGCTCAAACAATCCTCTCAGCTCAGTCTCCTGAGCAGCTGGGACTACAGGCATGTGCCACCATGCCCAGCTGATTTTTGTAGTTTTAGTAGAGATGGGATTTCACCATGTTGCTCAGGCTGGTTTCAAACTCCTGAGCTCAAGCGATCTCCCCACCCTCAGCTTCCCAGAGTGCTGGGATTACAGGCATGAGTCACTCTGCCCAGGTAGGTGTTTACTATTCTTATAGTTGCATCAGATTCTTGCTGTATTTATGCCTAGCTTACATCTTTCCTTTTCTGTAAGACTTTTTCTTAGCAGCCAAGTAAGTGCCTCATGGTCTTTGTCTCCTATAAGTTCCTTCGTCACTTGTTGATTTTATCATTTTTCTGGGTATTTGATATTTCAAATGGTTTATATTTTGCATATTTATTCTGTCTTCCTCCATCATGTTTATAAATTACATCATGACAAGGTTTTGGTGTCTCTCCCTGTGTGGTTTTGTTTTATATACAAATGGTTGTTTGGATATTTGACCCCTGGTGAATGCCACAAGTATTGAGTGAAAAATTCACTTTTATAGTAGTAATTTATTATTATTTGCTACATGCTATACTATTTTTGTGGGGAAATAGAGCATAGAATCATAGCCCACAAAGTCAGATATTCACCATTTGGGACAAGTGTAGAAAGAATCACAATGTGGGGTCGTGAGTGCTTTGAAAGAGGAAATACACAGGCCATAGTGGGAATTTACTAATGTATTACATGGAAATGAGTCAGGTGAAGAAGGGGGTTAGAAGTATGTGAATAGATGTTCTGAGCAGAAAGAATAACATAGAGAAGGGTGTGACACGGGATAAATAAATGGTATTAGGGATTTGGAAGTCATTTTAAAAGCTGGAGTGGGAGTGAGGAAAGGATAGAGTTGGGGTTGAAGCCATAGGTGGGGATCAAATGATGAAGACCATTTTTGTGTCTTGCTCAATAATTGAATATTTGTCCAAAGGCTGTAGGGGCCCATGAAATGATGTCAGTAGAATTGCATGAACAGATTCAAACCTATGGAAGATGATTCTGAAGTGTAGAGGTGGATTGAAGTGGAGCAAAACTTAAGGTTGGAAGATGAGTTGAAAACCTACTGCAAAATTTCAGGAAGATTTGATGAAGTAAGACAGGAATGCAGAAAAAAAAAGATATAAAATTATTGTGTTTATAAGATGAAAGTGACAGGACTTGGTGAATCCCATGTTTCTGACAGTATCCTTTACTGATGTAGGGATGACAAGAAGGGCAGTGGGGATCAGGGGGATGAGGCCCGTGGGCAGATAGTGAGTTCACTTTCGGAAAAGTTGATTTTTTTTTCTATACACATAGAATCTCCAAATGGATACAACCAGAAGGTGACTGGAAAATATAGGTGTATAGATCAGGAAGCAGTCATCTAGAGAGACAAACTGAGCATTGTCAGCATATAAGTAGTGCTTCTAACGATGTGAATAGATAAAATTTAAATGGAAAAATGCAAAGACAGCTAAAAATAGAAATCTGGTGAGCCCTGTATTTTAGACAGTGGAAGACAGAAAAGGAACTCACAGAAGAGATAAATAAGTAGCAGTCAGAGAGTTAGTATGAGATACTCCAGATAATCATGTCTTAAAACCTGAGAGTTTGAAAAGCAAATAGTCAGCTGTGTCAGATGCCACAGTGATCAACTGAAATAAATTGTAAAAAATTTCTTCCAGATAGAGTAACAAGAGTGCACTGGTGAAATGTAGCAAGTGGAGTGTCGGTGATTGAAGACTACACTTTTGAGAAGTTTGGTTCTGAAGGGACATAGGGAGAGGGAATTGCTTTTAAAAAGTCATATATACCCGGGCACGGTGGCTCGCTCCTGTAATCCCAGCACTTTGGGAGGCTAAGGTGGGTGAATCACCTGAGGTCAGGAGTTCAAGACCAGCCTGGCCAACATTACAAAACCCCGTCTCTACTAAAAATACAAAAATTAGCTGGGCGTGGTGGTGCACGTCTGTAATCCCAGCTACTCAGGAGTCTGAGGCAGGGAGAAATGTTGAACCTGAGAGGCGGAGGTTGTAGTGAGCCAAGATCATGCCACTGCACTCCAGCCTGGGCAACAGAGTGAGAGTTATATATAGTTTGATGGAGAAACAATCTTCAGAAAGGAATAGGTTGAAGATACAAAGTGGATAGCAGGACTGGAAACTCAAGGCTTGCCTGAAGACTTATATATTCTCTGTGAACATACTAGACACTTTATATTGAAATTGGCTGCTGTGAAAATAGGTAAGTTAGTTCATTCAGGAAGCATAGAGTAAAGTAGGTGTGAACCCTCCGTGACCACAGACAACCTTAATTCTAAACAAATTATGCCCACACAATTTTGGGCACAATTTTGGCAAGCTGTTGTTTTCTCCTTCCTCTTTTCCTCCTTCTGTTTCTCCTCTCACCCTCTCCTGAACTTTTGTACATTGCTCAACCTTCTCCACCTCATCATAACACAAATATAAGGAAATAATTATAGCTACCTGTCTTAGTCCATTTAGTGTTGCTACAACAGAATACCTGAGACTGTATAGTCAATAAAGAAAAGAAGTTTATTTGGTTCACCATTCCGGTGGCTGGAAATTTCAAGATTGGACATCTGCATCTGGTGAGGTTCTCATCAGGCTGCTTCAACTAAAGGCAGAAGCAGACAGGGAACCGGCTTCCAGGGAACTGGCTTCCTGTGCAGAGACCACCTGGCACAAGAGGAAGCCAGTAGGGGAAGGTACCAGGCTCTTTTTAATATTAGCTCTCAGTGGAACTAATAGAATGAGAACTTACTCCCCAGATAAGGCATGAACTACTCACGAGACCTCTGCCCCCATGACCCTAGCACCTCCCATCAGGCTCAAACTCCCAACAGAGCCACATTGGGGATCAAATTTCAACATGGGGTTTGGAGAGGACAAACATCCAAACTAGGGCACTACCTTGTATTGAGGTTTTAACTTGTGCAAGTATTGTGTTAATGCACATCAAGTTAACCAGTCCTCTTATAAAAACTGAGATAGCCACTGTTAGCCTATTTAAAAAGGGAAAACTGAGGCCCAGAGACGTTAAATGATTTGTTCAAGGTCACATAGCTAGCAAATGATTGCCTTCACATCTCTCAGTCTTAGCCATCTTGTTACACTGCATTTTAAAATGTAGCAAAGCCATATTTTTTGATCATTTGCATTCCATGAGGAGCTTGTTTCATTATAGTTGTTGTTTTTACTCTTATTTTTTGGAAATAGTTGGTGGACTAAATAAACTAATCCTTCCTCAAATATTACTGTTTCTGTTCTCTACTCCACCTTGAAAAAAACACTTAATTTAATTAAAATAATTTTTTAAAGTAGGTACTTTCTTCACAGTGTGTTAAATGTAATACACAGTGCATTATATAATATTCACAGTGTGAATAATACAACTCTTCCCGATAAACTTATATTTTAAATTACATCTCTTGAGCACAATTTAAACCAAGCAATAAATGAAGGTTTATATAAAACATTGAGGAGGTGAAGATGTTGATTGTGTCATAATTTCTTTCATTGTGAATGGGTACCATTTGTTAACTTGTCTAATAATTTTCCTATTGCTTCAGCAAAATCTGTCAGGTAACCATTAATGTCAAAAATTTATGGTAAATATTTGTCAGGAAATGTTGCCTGGTATATGTTCAAGAACTGTAAGCTGTCTCAATAGTTTTAGGATATGTGTGAGCACTATATGAATATTCTACATCTTTTTCTTTTTTTCTTTTATTATCAAGACCTAACTTTCAGTTGAATTTTCAATAATGAGAATGAATTTTCGTGCTTACCAAGAAATTGCTCCTGCATATAATTCTCTTAAAGGTGGTTGAGTATTTTTCTTCGCTGGGTTTTTTTCTTCTTTTTTCCAGTCTTTCCTCCCTCTATCCCACATAAAACAAACGCAGTTCATCATAAAGTTTACGTCTCTAGAATACTGAATTCATCTATTTTTAGGCAGTACCCACTTGACAGTGCCAGTTTCTATTTCTTTTGGTTAATTCTTACAGCACATCCTTTACTGTTGCTTTTTTCCTTCAACAATCCTCTGACTTGACTCTAGTGTGAAGTAAGCATCTGACTGTGTGTTTACCCTGCAAGTGAAAGCAGGCAAGGGAAGTGCCTTGAATTTCATATTTCAGAAGCGCATCATGTGTGTTTTAGCTTTCTTTCTTCCCGAGAGGATTAAATATTCATGGAAATTCCTACAAGAATGTAAGTCAGGGAAAGTATTTTTCCTGGGAAGGAGGGCTTAGTTCTGGTCAGGGGGAAGGGCAATGACTTATTTTACAATCATTCTATATCAGGTTTTCTTCACCTTGGCTATATTGGAATTTGGAGCCAGATAACCCTGTCTTGTCGGGGCTATCTTGCGCATTGTAAGATGTTTAACTGAATCCCTTGTTTCTGCCTAATGGATGTCACTGGCATCCCTGAAATGGTGAAAAACAAAAATGTCTTCAAAAATTATCAAATGCGCCCTGGGGGGGCAAAATTGTTTCAGGTTGAGAGCCATTATTGTAAAAAATTGTGCTGTGCTTTTGTCTCCAAGAAAGCAGAGGAAAGGAGATTTTCTTTTTGAGTGTGGTTTTTGTGCCTAATTACCATTTTTATTTGTGGTTAGTAGCACATTGTGGGAAAAACAATTTTAAAATACCAACAAACATCACAGGTAAATATTATCTATATCCCTGTCACTTCATTAAAATTGTGTTTTCATTTGCCTATGTTACCTTCCAGTTTTAGTCTATTTTCCTATTCATATCTTACACATTGCATTCACTTATTTTATAGAGTATTATAGTCTACATTTGCAATTAACAGACCATAAATAGTTTTACAGTTTTGTTAAAAATATACATACCACTACTACCACTGATGTAAACTATTTTATGTTTTTCCATGTTCTATGAGCTTACAACATATGCAAACATATGAGCACATTGATAATTACTTTTTAATTTATTATCTTTTTATTTTCAAAGAAAGGAGTCTTAGTAATATACTTTATAGATTACTGGCCAAGATTTTTGCTATAGATTATTTGAAAATAAAGGAACCCATTTTCTACTTAGGCAACAATAACAGTAACATGCAAATTATATGCAAAATAAATAACTGAATTTAAATAGCATCTAAATGTAAATCTATTTTTTAAGTTTTATATGACTCTAACTCATATTTATACAGCTATATTTTACTCTGTTTTCATCTTAATATTACTTAGTTTTTCCAAAATCAATTACATTTTTGGATGGCATAAAGATACTTTGAAACAGACTGTTAAAAGAGAACGAAGTAATTAGATGTCTGTGAGTTTTAAAAGATACAAGTGAAGGATTTATGTTGCTTCCATTTATGCATTTTTTTGAAAAATATATATTTTACTATGCAAGGAGAGAAATCGGCTTATAATATCTTGTCATGATTTATGTAGAAAAATATAGGGGGTACATTTAGCCCATTGGCTCTTGCTGGTGTTCTCTTTGTTCACATTCTATCGGCATTCCTATTGCCAAGTTTCATTTTCTTGCTATACAATTTGGCATCTACTACCTACTTACCTGCCAAGAGGTCTTAACCTAGAAGTAATTGTCTGGGCAATTGAAGATGAAATGACTTCCCTCCTAACACAAAGGCAACCATTAAATTAATGAAGTTTTTAAGATGAATCTGCACGTGTCTTAGAAAAGCAATACATGAGTAAGCCACAGAGAAAGACAGATGTCCACGTGCACAAATATATGGACAGTGTTTGCATGCATCCCCAGTATTTCTCACATGCCTATCAATTTAGAAGCTCAAGAAATATGGAATGAATTTGTTGGAGGAGTAGTTGAAGGACTGTCATATCAGGCAACCAGGAAATATTTATCGACTGCTAACTTAATTGGCTCTACACCAATTAAGCTGTGTAGAAGAAAGATATGAGATAGTTCTTACACACAGGTATGGCTGTCTCTGGAATCTAGAAGGAATCATCTTAACTGCCCTATGAGGGAAGTGAAGAGTTGAGGGAGAGAAGAGTGTCTCAGACAGTGGGACAGGAAAGGGGTGTAACCCACAGGTAGAAGACTCAAAATAAAATGTTGAGAATACATTTTTACAGTGATTCTCAAACTTTTCTTTGTAGTAATCATCTGAGTCTAGTGTGAAATTCATATTTTCTGGGCCTGCACCAGAATCTGAGTCAGTAGGTCTGAGATGGCGTTCAGGTACTCTCTGGGAGAATCACTGTTTTAGGAGTACTAGTTTTATAGTGAAATTGGAAGCTAACATTATCATGTATAAAGTAATTGGACAGCGACTAACCAGTCTCTAGTTGTAATATGGGCTTTTGTGACAATAATTGAAGTGGACTGAGTGGGTAATACAGACACACACCTACATGTACACACAGATATGCTACACGTATACATAGATATACACATATATACATACATATGAATGCTTATTTACCTAAGGTGTGTTACGTACAAGTTTGTGATAATTGAAACAAAAGTGTGAAAAATAATTCAAACTTTTGACCACCCAAACATTCGTCCCTGTATGTGTCTCTAGTAACAGCTCATGACTGTTGAGCTTTTACCATGTGCTAAGTATCCTGCGTGAAGATGTATTTTAAATTTTAGGTAACTTAAACCTCACATCAACTTCATAACTTAAGGACTATTACTGTGCTGATTTTAAAGATGAGCAAACTACAGTTTGAGTAGTGAGCTTGTCCAAGGTCACATACTGGTAAGCAGCATTGTTGAGAATGGAGCCTCAATAAATAAATATTTATTTATTTATGTATTAATATGCAAAGTATGTTATCAAACATATCCAAAATAGAAATTTAAAGAGGATCTGATAATTTTATAAGCAAGCTATAATATTTTCATCTCATATTTACCCTGACACCAGTTTCGAGGTTTTTTTTTTAATTTCTCATGTAAATAAGAATATAGTGATTAATACTGGAAGATTACGTTTGGTTTTGTTCTGCATATTAGTCTGCTACTGGGATATACTGGATCATAGGTATGTAGTATGGATCATTCAAAAGTGGTTACTGTTTTCTATGAATATAGTCACATTTATTCCTACCTTGCAACATCTAGAGTCTAAATCTCTTTAGAGTCTAAAGCATTAACATAGAAAAAATAATGTTTTGGAGAGTGTGCTTTCCATCCCTCTCAAGAGGGAGTGTTTGTTTTGAAATCAGTATTGAATTTTCTTGTTTCTTTGAACTACAAGTTAACTGAAGCGACAAAGGGCTAAATAATTGAACAGCTGGCTTTTAAGCAAGCATATAAAGAGAATCTTTAAAAAATTGTCAGGTTTTTGTGAGGGTATAGAATTTTCGTCAACTGTAGCTTTTTTTTGGAAATACTTTTAACATTAATCCTGAATGAAATGATTTGTGAATTATTTTAAAAAATGCCATAAATTAAGAAGCAGAGATGTTAAAATAGTTTTAAATATGAGTGAGCAGGTACCAGTTACTAGGTTGTAAAATCTTATCACCATTTCTGTGTGCCTTTCATTGTTGAAGCCACCATACTCCAAAAAATAAAATTTAGATACTTTTGTTTACTATTTTCCTTGACATACAGACAAAGAAACTTCAGAACTTATTCTGTAATTCATATTTCTATTTCTTTTGCCAAATGAATATTTGAGTTAATAGACTGAAGATCTCTTGAAGTGTTCTTTGATCAGTTGGGTGCATCATTCCTCTTTCAAGCACCGTTAAGCCAGTGCGCTTTTGACATGGATAGGACTGTTCTGGGAGGCTGTGCATATTTGCATCTGGTGTATGCCTTGAGAGAATGCGCACAAGTGTTTACTTGAATCCTATTAGTATGCGTATGTAGCAAACCATTCTTTTTTAAACAGAGTTCACTGAAAAATGGCACCTTTGTTATTTTAAAAGTCATAATATTTTAAGTCCTTGCCATGTTTTCAGAAGAAAGAGCTGTAGAATTATAGACCACAAGAAAGAAAAAGCAAAGAATTTCTTTACATTTCCTTCAGATTTGGGGGAATGCTTTATCTTAGACTGCAATTTTGAGACAAATTTCTCTTCTATAAGAAATTGGAAGAGATATATTTTCCAATTGCTTTGTAACACTACAGAGTAAGATTTCCTGGCAAATATATCCCTCTGGTTATTTAGAAAGATCAACTATTGTTTTAATATCATAATTATACATTTCCTAAGAGACCATAAACCTCTTCCTGTCTATTTAATGGGCCGGCTTGAAAACCATGTTTTAAAATGGCTTTATCTTGTTATTTTACCACCAGCTCTGATCATTATCACCAAGTAGTCCAGTTAGATAGCAATTTATTGTTTAGTGGGACATTTTTAAGTAGGCTGCTTTAGTCAAATATAGCTTTAGGAAAATGTCATAAATATGCCCAGATGTTAAAATTCCCAGATTTGGACAAAATACCTCTTGACTGTTCACATTATCATTTGAAAAATAGCCACAATGCTGGAGCTCTGGGTTCCCTGTTTTGTTGTTGTTTTAGTGCATAGTGTACTCGAGGTGAGACTAAAACCCAATTCAATCAAATGCTACCTATGTTGTTGAACTTTAAAGAGATACAGAGACAGAGGGATCCAGAGAGGGAGATGGAGAGAGGAAAAGACATATGTGGTTACTATCCTTGAGGAATGTGTATTCAATATTTGAGAAATAGCAGAAGGCCTATTTTACATTGTAGCTGTGTGTGTGTGAGTTTTCTTTTCTTTTTTTTTTTTTTTTTTTTGATATAAAAGAGTATTAGAAGTATGTAGTAAAGACTTACCAAGTAAGAATGTGTTTATAATCAGGAATTGTTGTTTTGGATTTAAATAATACGGAATAAAAATATCAAAATACATGTAAATTATCTCTGTTCTTTTAACCATTTAATAGTTTACAAACCAAAATTTTAATTTAGAGGGGTCAATTAAAAATGAGATTTGAAAAAATTGCATTAGAACTTTGACATACAATTGGGATATAGTTGATTATGACTAGTAACACTACTAAAAATTACTACCATTTATTGATAAACTTCTATGAAATGAAATGTAATTTTAAAATAATTCCCTATTTCATTCCTAAAAGCTATGAAGTATTATCACATTTTACAAATGGGGAAATTGACGTTTTGATTTTTGTGAAACTAGAACCTGTGAGAACCAAAACAATGCTACAGCTAGAAAGTTCTGGAGCTGGGATTTGGGCCCGATTTTTCTCCTATCTCATTTATTTTGTGTTCTTCTGATGTTAAAGGAAAGAAAATTTGAAAATTCAAATGGAAGAGCCTCCACCATAGTCTCCCAGGTTGATAGTCAATAGTCAGCATGCCAGCTTCCAAAATGACTTTTGGGAAACCCACACAAATCAAACAAATAGAGCATAAATAATAAAATCTGTACTATTGTAGAAGTACACAGTCTTAAGTTATTTTGAAATTAATTCAACTAGTAATTATCACTGTTTCAGCATCATTTAAATTTGTGCATACATTGAAAAATTATAATTTACTTTTTTCTTGGTTGTTGTAAATCATCTGTCATTACTGGAGAATCAATGAAATTCTTGCCCCAAAAATCCATTCTGAAAAAAAGTGTATGCTGATCCTAAGAATTAAGAGCAAAATTATATTTTGATTAAATTTTCTAAGAGACTTTTAGATGAAGAAAAATATCAGCCCTTCATGTCATACATGTTATTTTAATGAGGTGGCATACCCATCTCAGAATACTTAGTAAACTGATGTTAAACTTTGTGTGCAATAACAATTGCGTTGTATTTCAAGATCAATTCAAAAAACTTTAGTTTGAATTCACTTGTGATTTTTAAGATTGAGAATAATCTGTTCAAACAAAACATTTCTAATCTATTTTTTTTCTGCTTTATCAAATACTCAACTGGATTAATGAAAATTAATAATAAAATCATTTTAGATGCATGATATGTATAATACTATATATATGCATAATATTTAAAAATAATAACCAAGTTCTGTATTTTTTTGGAAAGCAGACAATCCTTAGCTTTAAAGATGCTATTGTATTTTTTGATAAATTATTTCTATAATTATTCTGAAAAAGTCAATATTTATATCAAAGACAGGAGAGTTGGCAGTCCTGGATTTGTCCTGAATTTGTCACTGATGATATTTAAACCTGTACAAATTTCTTAACTTCTAGAAAACTATTTCTATATTTAGAAATTATGAAAATTGAAAGTTATTATGTTTACTTTGTAAAGCAGGTAAATTTCCTCATTATATAATTTTAGTAATATTCTGGCATATTTTTATCAGAATTATTTTTGTTACTCATTTATGTCCACTATAGAAAAATCAGTAAATATAATAAACTATAGTGAAAAGTGAAGATCTCAGTGTCATCACCCAGATACAACTGCTGCTAGCAAAACAATCACAATATCTTCAGACTTCATAGAAACTCACATACACGCACATGAAATAAAATAAGATAGTGTCATATATTGTGTTTCAAATATGATTTTTGCTCTTAATGTTTTGTGAACATCTTTTGATGCAATCTATAATTTTTTTAACAGTTGCATACAATTCTCTTGCGTGAATGCATCATACTTGTTAAATCAGTCCTCTGTTGATGGACATTATGATTATTTGAGTACTTTTGCTATTGTGAACTAAGTTATATTAACCACTCCTGTGTATTCATATTTGATGCATTTGGAAAATTATTTTCTTTGGTAAATTCTTAGGAGTTGGATTACTGGACCCCAGAATATGTATATTTTAGGCATTGATACTTGGTGCCTTAAAAATCTTCTAGTTTATATTCACACCACCTGTGTGTGAGAATTCCATTCGCACACACACCTCTCAGTTCTGGGCATCTCTGTCAGTATGTACATTCTTTTCATCTTTGCTAATCTGTTAAATAGTTAATTTGCCTGATTAACTAAATTTTATTGCCAGTTAACGATCTCAGACACTCTTCTGTGTTTATAGGTCATTTGTATTTCTTCTCCCTGAACTGCCTTTTTATGTCATTTATTAATTTATTTTCTATTGGACAATTATTTTTATTGATTGGTTGTAACTTTTTACATATTAAGGCTATTGAGCCTATATAACATATTGCAGACATATTTCCTTGTATAATAACTTTGTGAATAATATATTTGATTGTCCATAAAGTTTTTATTTATGCACACCAAAATAGTGATTTTTGATCCTGGTTTTCAGACTTTGAAAAGTGCACACCAATATTTTTTAAAAATAAATATTCAGATATTATTCCAATATTCTACGAAAATTTTCACATAAAATTTGAGTTCATTTGAAATATATTTTGGGGTAATTTCTGAAGCAGAAATATTGATAGGTAGACAGGTAGGTAGATTGAGTGACAGATAATTGTGATACTAAAATTTAATGAAATAATCTGTCCTTTCACTACTAATTTGAAATGTTCTTTACCACACAGGAAATCCTTCTTGTCCTTATGTCTGTGTTTCTACTCTGTAATTTGCTTCATTAATATTTCTCCCTATTTTTGTGCCAACACCATATAGTTTTAATTACTCTAACGTAAAATGTAAGACAGACCTCTTATTATATTTCTACTTAATTATATTTGACCATTATGAAATAGTTATGCTTCCATACAATCTTTAAGTTTTGGCAATTTAAAAATGCTACTACTATTTTTGCTGTAATTGCTTTAAAATTTAGTGAGGAATATGGAAAGAAATTTACTTCTCAACAGGATTCCTTCTTTCTATTGAAGGACATGTTATGTTTCCCATTTTATACATATTCTGTTATGTTCTTTGGTAAAATTTTACAGTTTTCTCCATGTAGGTCTTGCATATTTCTTTTTTTTTTGAGACGGAGTCTCGCTCTGTCGCCCAGGCTGGAGTGCAGTAGCCAGATCTCAGCTCACTGCAAGCTCCACCTCCTGGGTTTACGCCATCTCCTGCCTCAGCCTCCCGAGTAGCTGGGACTACAGGCGCCCGCCACCTCGCCTGGCTAGTTTTTTGTATTTTTTTAGTAGAGACGGGGTTTCACCATGTTAGCCAGGATGGTCTCGATCTTCTGACCTCGTGATCCGCCTGTCTCGGCCTCCCAAAGTGCTGGGATTACAGGCTTCAGCCACCGCGCCTGGCCGATCTTGCATATTTCTTATTAAATGTATGCCCATAAGTCCTACATAATTCTTGTTAAATTTATACTTCAGTACTTTATAGTTTTTATGGTTATTATCAATGGGATTTTTATATTCAATGATTTTTTTGATTCTTGGCCAAATGAACAAAGATAATTATCTGAAGATGGTTGTCTTTTAACTTTACAACTTAGGCTACCATTTCCATTTCAATGTATGCATGAGGTGCTTTGGATGTCTTATGGAAATTAAAAAAAATTCTTTGAATATAGTAAGCCAAATCATCAGCACATGCTGTGTCTAAACTCTGTTGTCCCTTACTTGAAGTATAAATTATATCATCACAAATAAGAGATCTTCCATAATAAGATCATCTACACTCAGAACAAAACAGCTTAACTGACACACTGTGTGTGATACTGCCTCATACATCTGTTTCAGAGTGGTAACTTGGATCCATTCAATACTAAATCAGGACATGACTTATATTCAGAGGCTTGGTCACCTAAAGACTGAGGGTCACCAAAAGCTTTCCCACTGTAGTAGTCTAAGTTCACAATTGGTTTGACCATTTTGAACAGGTTGAGTTGTCAGTCTGCTTTACTGAACAGTTTTTATTATCATGTTGCTCCACTCAGCTAAGAATGGTTTAGTTGTGCATGAAGTTCAAGATTTCTAGAAATTATCTCAAAATATGTTACTGTCTTTTAGAATACATATACCATATACATTTTAGAGAATTTAGAAAGTCTTTCACTGAATTGTAACTTTTGTGTTGGTTAGATCAAATGTACCTTTGAGAAAAAGGCAAAAGCTCAGAAATTGTAGGAGAAAAGAATTTATATAAACTAGGCCAGCCTAATCAACAGCATGCAATATTTGGTTATCATACATGTAGACATGTTCATGTGTACACTCACCTCTACACACACACACACACACACATATTATATACACACACACACATATATATAAATTTGGGTATGAAATTTTTATTTTTTCTGTTTAAATAGGAACTTATCACCTCCAGGTTTATTTATTTAATACTGGGAAACTTAGAGATGCATTAGTCGAATGGGATATAAGGTAAAATAAATAACAATGCCACTTGTGTCAGCTTGAAAGAACTATGTCCTTGGATAAGAAAATGTGCTTCTTGTAATTCAATCTAAGCAAATTAAAACAAAGCTGGTATTCCATACTATTATGCATTATTTTACCAAATATACATTTTAAATACAAAATGAAATATCTATACTAAATGGTTGTTTTTATATTAAAGTATATAATGCACTAATTTCTATAATTTCAGGCTTCTGATTTGATGTATCAAGAGAAGCATGGTCTTTTGATGAATGTGTTTTGGTTCTGTATATTTTAGTAAAAAATATAGAGAAAATACTTTCATAAATAGAATGCTTACTGAATTACAATTGAAAGACCTTTTTTACTCTTAATGGTCTATATTTTTATTTTCCCATCTAAAAATTATTAAGTTTTATCTACAAATATATACATTAGAATATTTTATTTGTTAAACTGGAATTCAGGGAACCATGATCTTGATGATCATGCTTATCTCGATTTAATTCGTGTTGGCCAAAATATTATTGATGTTTTGGATCAGGGATCAGCCAGATCTGACAGTTGCCTGTTTTGATGAATAAATTTCTATTGGAGCACACTTGTGCCCATTAGGTTACACACTGTCTATGCCTGCTTTTGCACTCTCAACACAGAATTGAGTAGCTAAAAGAGAGACTATGTGGCCTGCAAAGTCCAAAATAGTTACTGCCTGGTTGGTATAGAAAATTTTTTTTCTGATTCTGTTTGAGAACATTAACTACAACATAAAATAGAAAGTACTTTGTATATAAACCAGAAATGAAAGCCATAGCCTATTTAATTGCATATTATTATTTTTCATGCTTATATATTTGCTAAGACTTTACTTAAATGAGCAGTGGTTCAAATTAGATAAGAATTGTGTTGAAAGTGTGGGATTTCACAGCTAAATACATTTTATGAAAAAAAAATCATGTTATGGAAAGCATAAGAAGCAAAATATCTCTAGTAGTAAAATTGAAAGAATTATGGAATATAATATGAGGGTCTCTGCCTCATATTAGTCTGAGGTTTGCATTAAAAACAGATCACATTGTATTCTATTCTATTAATATATTTTAACGAATTTTTTTCAGTATTAATAAAGGTGCTCACTAGGATTACAGTTAAAACTTGGCTTTCTTGATCTGATTGATCTTAAATCAGTTCATTGCTAACTTTTCTGCTTTTCTTACATCTGAGGTATTATGGTATATTTACTGTTTACTACCTATTAAGTCACAACAGTTGAAACTCACTTTGTGTACAATATGGTGCTCCTGCTCAGGTCTGCTCTTTGGTTTAGTTTTTCCTCCTAGCCGTAATTTCAGGATACAAACTCCAGAAATTGATGTTGTCTGTCTATAGGTGTGAAGCTGCATCTGCTGGCCAGCAAATAAGAATCTTTGTTTAAAGAGTTCTACATATTTTACTGTCACATTTCTGCTATAAAATGAGGAGAATGATTGCACCTTATGTTCAAGTTTGCTTTGTAGTAAATTATGAAGTTGTATGGCCAAATACCATATGGATGCTTTTGAGAACATTAATGTTTAATTAATGTAAGAAGGAGAATTAATAAAATATTTTCTACTCTTGGTTCTTAAAAGTTTTGTTCTACTGAAGAAATAATCTCAGAGCCCATTAGACTATGCTTCATGAAGTCAGGGCCATGTTTGTTTTTCTGACTATTCTAACCAAAGGCACATCTAGCTCAAAAGGAATCTGACTAATGGTGGTTACATAAGAAACTACTGAAATTAATGTCAGAATAACCTCCAATCCCTTTTATTAGTGTTTCTTGCTACTAAGAAGTTATAGAACAACAAAATTATTGTTTCCTTCAGAAATTGAAATCCTTGCTTGCATTCGACTTGCAGTATCTACTCAGGATATTTCCACTGATTTTTGGAATTTTCTCTGGAAGCCTTTATACTGCATGATCATAGTAGTCCTACAGTTATATAAGATTCTGCATATCAATGGAGGTGACAATAGAATATTCAGAACTCTTCAAAGTATAGTTCTTATTTGTTGGCCAGCAGATGCAACTTGACATCATTAGGCAGACAACATTCATTTCTGAAATTTGTACACTGAAATTACGGCTAGGGTTAAAAACTAAACCAAAGAGCAGAGCCAAGCAGGAGTACCAGATTGTACATAAATGAGATTTAATTGTTGTAACTTAACAGTTAGTAAATATTTCAGATGTAAGAAAAACAGGAAAGTCAGCAATGAACTAATGTGGCATGTCAGAGTCAAATTTTAACTGCAATTCTTGTATGTCTTTTAATATTGAATGTCTTTGAAATTGGTTGAAAGGACAGATGCAACACAGTCAGTTTTTCTAGTCTGATTAGAAACTAAATGCATTTGGTTGTTACTTCTCCAACCGGTAGAAATGCAGGAATTTTTTCTTAAGACTAATAAAGGCAGGATTACTTGTGAAAATGTGTAGGATGCATGTATTTTCCCTTGATGTTTTTAAAAGCACTGGTAGCAGTTCATAGTAGTTAAAGATCTGGGTTAAGTAATCTTGACTCTGCCACTTAACTAGCTATGTTATGTGATCCAAATTACTTAATTTATTAAATCATCACTTTTCTCCTCCATATGAATAATTTGGGTATGAATATAAATAATAATAGCATCAAACTCAAGAGATTATTCCAAAATTAAATGATTTACTATATGTGTAAGGCTTATTAAAATTCCCTGCACATACTAAAACTCAACAAATTATATCTATTCATAATATTACACACACACACACAAATTTAATTTTGCATGATGTCACAAAATCCCCAAAACAATCATGACCTGTGTTTATACAGAATTAACACCAAGTCAAGAGTGATGATATCCTGAAAAGCATATTACAATTTAATGGTCAAAACAGCTGTGTGTTAAAGGAGAATCCTAGGACACTGGGCTAGGATTCAGGAGACCTAGATTTTAAACCTGACACACCTACTCACTCGTGTGTGACCTTGAGTATGTCTCTTTTCGTTGTTGTTTTTCTGGGACTTAGTTCCATTTCTCTGGGGTTCGAAGAAAGGACAGGATTGATATATCCTTTTAGCCCTGAAATCCTGAAAATCTCTGAGTTACAAAAAGAAGAAAAGCACTAGATCTTTATTTTAAAATTTGCAACCAAAGTTGGAAGGAAGTAGAAAAAAACAAGCATTGCTTATTAGGCTAGGAAAAGAGCCGACAAACAGTGATTATTTTGTTTATCAGAGAGTTTGTTTTTTTCCAGTGGAATAGTTTGCATTGTTTTTCAGAATAAGTGCTTTGCTAACTCTGTAGAGCTTTAGAGGTATAATCCTCTCAAGGTAGCGTGCCTGCAGGAGTCTGCAGTAGTGTTGTTGGATGCTGCATTTTTATATGGTAATGCCAGTTCATAAGGCTGAGAAGAATTTTATTGAAAAGCTAAATGCAAAACAGGATACTCTTTCCAGAGGTTGTTTTATTTCTGAATCAAAGGTGTCTAATCTTAAATGTGTGATAACACCTAGGGGCCTATTAAATGTACATGAGGCTAACAAGAGCTCTATCTTCAAATGACAAAGATCCAAGATTCATGTACAGAAAATGACACCCTTCTTACTGAAAATAGCATAGGATTGCACCTAGGGAAATGCAGATGTCCTACTAACTTTATAACTTCTATTTGACTTCTGTGATAGAGGAAAAATTAAGGAACTGGTTGTGCAGCTTAGTAATGCGAGAAAGGCAACTCAGTCTTCTCTGATTCATTTGGAAATACTTGTCCAGGTCTTTCTCAGAGTATTAAAAAATTGTAGAACAAAATACAAATATTCAGCAGACATGGCCCATTCTACCTTCAAAGTTTGGTTTACCTGCTTTGTTGAGGCAGAGATTTATAACTTTGACATTACAAACTTGTTCAGGTATCAACCTCCATAAGTTGGTTTAGATATGGTTTTTTACCATGCATTAAGAAGTATCACATTCTGAATTTTACTGTTTTAGCAGTGGTATTTCCTAATTGAGTATAAATACTTACAACAATGATAGTACCAACACTAACATTTTTACCACATTCTGGGATTTTAAAAGTGCCTTAATATGATCCACATCATTTGATTTTCTCACCATTTCTGTGAGGTGAACATAAGTGTTTGTGTTTCTTCTTCCTTTTCTCATCCCTTCCTTTCTTCATTACTTCCTTTCCTACTGCTCTCCTTCCTTCTTTGCTTCCTTTTTTTCGAAAATAAACTCCAGAAATTTAAACATCTGGCTATCATCTAAAGTTATATGGTTCCTAAATAGAATTTCAACTAGAATTCTGATTCTACAGATTCACATTCACTGCTCTACTTACTGATTCAGGAGGTAAGTTATTGGAAGTATAATCAAGGTAACAAAAAATAAAGATACGAATAAAGAATGATGGAGGTTTTAGTGATTATGGATAAGGTACTTGGAGCAAGCACCAAATATATTCCTTCAAAGAGCCAATAAACGCAATAGTAAATCCTAAAGGGGCAGCTAGGACTTGCTAAGCATTATTTCATTTTAATGCATTGGGTAACCTCAGAAAACCAGTAAAACCAATAGTTTCCAACTTTCCTGTCCATAGGAAATTGTCTCAGTCTGAAGAATTGACACATTTAATTAAGTGTTGTAAGGATGTTCTCAGTCACAGCCAACAAGACATAGACCTCCTCCAGACAGGGTACAAATCAATAAGTATTATTTTATACCAGTTTTGTGAGTCAATGTATTGCAGCAACTATTGATTGTTGGTAAGATGTGTTGATCATTAAGGTCTAATATGGCAAGCTGTGATGAGGAGTTTAGCAGCGCTCCTTTTTCATTCATTTCACTAAGGTAAATATCCTTTATCCATAGTCCTAGAGCCCACACCAAAACAACAGAGCTTCTTCTCTGGGATTACCTACGGTACCAACTAGCATAGGGATATATGCACTTTTGTGAACCAGTTTCACAGTACTGAAGGGTCTGAACCCAGAGAGCTGGCAATTATAACACAAACACTTGCCAATTTAGGCAAGTTACTTAATCTCTGAGCCCCAGTCTCTTCAACTGTAAAATGAGGTAAATAAATCTCTTGAAGTTGGGGGAAGATGAAATATGATACTACGTATCATTTTTAGGATATTTCCTGTGTACAGAAAGCCTTCACTTTGCACATTGTTATCACCTCATGTCGAAAGGGATGCTATTCCCATATAAGTTGCAGAAAAAAGGGATGAAACAGTGGGCCGCCAGTAACTGAATATTAAGAAATTGACCCCGTCTCCACTTAAAAAAAAAAAAAAATACAAAAAAAAAAAAAAAAAAGAAATTGAACAGGCCGGGCGCGGTGGCTCAAGCCTGTAATCCCAACACTTTGGGAGGCCGAGACGGGTGGATCACGAGGTCAGGAGATCGAGACCATCCTGGAGAACACGGTGAAACCCCATCTCTACAAAAAATAAAAAAAATTAGCTGGGCGTGGTGGTGGGCACCTTAATGCCGGCCACTCAGGAGGCTGAGGCAGGAGAATGGCGGGAACCCGGGAGGCGGAGCTTGCAGTGAGCTGAGATCTGGCCACTGCACTCCAGCCTGGGCGACAGAGCGAGACTCCGTCTCAAAAAAAAAAAAAAAAGAAATTGAACAGACTAAAATAAAAAATAGGATCATTTTATTTTGTAACTACATGGTTTCATGAAGATTTGTTCTTTGTTAAATTAAAGCATACAAATAAAAATTAGCAAAGCAAAAAGCATTTTATGTTTCACCAAGTTCAAATCCCTTTATTTGATGTTGGAAGAGCTAAGTATCAGTTAGGTGAGTGTTCAAGGTTGTAGATGACACAACACAAGTAATCTGACATCGAACTATTATAAGCTACAGGACTTAATTTACTACCAGGGGCAGGTGCAGAGATACTTCCTAATAATATAACTCACATAATTTCATGACCAGCTGGAAGGTGTGGTTATATTTTTTAAGGTTGCTGTGAACTTTTTTTCTTATCTTTAATGTCCTTATATTTCACTTGGTATTAAATTATCCTAAAAGCAAGTAGCTATGGCCCATTTTATGCTCCATTTTCATGCAAAATCTAATATAGTATCAACATTGGATAAGGGGGAAAAACCAACACTGGAAAAAAGAACTATAAAAAGAAAATGTGATCATGATGTTAGATATGTGATTTAAAATACCAAATATAGTTTATTCCTCTTTGACCTTGCTTGGCTTGTTGAAATGATTTCTTAGACTTACATTTTACGTCACAAGATTCATAGCAGAATGACTTGTAAAATTTCATCTTTCCTCACCTTGATCTTTTAAAATCAAATTTTTTGTCTTCTTAAATTGGGATGGTATTGATTCTTTTTAGTTTCCCATAAAAATGTGAAATATTTTTCTGAATCTAGTCCCATTCCTTTAATTTTCATTGTTTAGTAATTATAAACCATTTATTGATAGTCTTTATGCTTTAATACGTCAATTTTTGATGAGATTTACAAGTAACAAGGTTTTTTAATGAATTTCTCTAATTTGAGAATAGTAAATAACTTAAATCCTGAGGGTTCAATGTGAGGTTTCATTGATTTTTGCCTTCATTGAAAGATTGTGTGGCTACCTTTATTGGTAGAATGATTCTCAGAAGGGCAGGCATCTAGAGGAGAGCTTCATAAAGCCTTCTTCATAAAGACATGGGTCTGTATCTGGAAAATATATTCTTGTTTAAACAAGGGGTAATGCCTTTGTGTAGGCCCAACATGATTACTGTAATACCAAGCAAAGTAGTTTTAATTGCAAGATAATTGAGATGAACATAATGAACGCTGTGAGTCTATATGTGGGCATGGATCAATTTCTATTCACTGTCCAAAATATTATCAGTTCAATTGTGGCTTATGGTCTCCAAAAGAGACCCTGTGACCTGCCTATTCATCTCTTTTCTAGTTTGTGCTAAAGGGCATAGCGATTTTCAAAATAGTGACATGAAACTTAACCTTTCTTTACAGCCTCTGAAATGGCCATCTGAACATGTTCATTACCACTTCATAAACTCTGCCCTGAAGATACTTACTGTTCTTTGTTAACCTTATAAAACTCAAAAGGTGGTTGTTGTGAGGTTGGTGCCTAAGAAACCATCACTACCACTGTCTACAGTGATTTGTTTTAAAAGCTAATAAATTCTACTTTTAACTAAAATGTAATATCTAAGCATAACTCAATAATTTGTAGGTATGGCACAAAGAGTTCTGATATTAATTTATAAATTGCAGTTTGTCATATGTCTTTTTCTACATTTGAAAATAATGAGCATGCTTTAAGGTGACCTCTCAACGTACCCAGTGACTTTATCAGCATCTCTTTTCTGTTACTCTGCATGAATCAAAATATCTCCGTGATGTGGGTATATTTAGAGCAACTCCTAGAAGTCTTTGACTTATGAAGGATACAATGTTTATGAATGCTGTGCTCTCAATAATCAAGAATAATTTTATAGTCAAGTAGCATCACCTATAAAAAACCTGCTTTTATGATGGGGTCATAGATAGTAACAGATATAATTTCAGTTCTCACGGTCAAATGCGATTTTTTACGATGAACCATCACAAAAGTCAAGGACGTTCAGAGAATTTTAATTTACTATTAGAAACATTAGAAGGCAATCCTGACTACCTGTTTCTCAGTTAAGTTATGTCAACAGGGGTAGTAATGTCCACAACTACCGAGGTCTCTATGAGGCCTCCACTTGGGAGATGGATTGAAACTGTAAATAATTCATTTTTTAAACCATTGGAATTTTTCTAGCTCAGGCTTTCTGAAAAATGACTGCTTTTCCCTATTCTCAAAGGAATTCTTATTGTTCATACTTTTTATTTTGTATAGAATGTTAAGAATAGAATCTTCCTCCATTCAGTGGAGAATGATTGGCTAAAATTCTTTTCTTCAAATGTACCTCAGTATTCTCTCATGAAAAAATCAGACATTTTCAGTTTTATTTTATCGTCTGTGAGTTATTTTAGTTGCACTTCCTTCCTTCATGCCAGAATTTAGATAAAATGTGTTGATTAGATTTGACCCTTTAAATTGACTTTTTTTTTTTTTTTTTTTTTTTTTTTGAGACGGAGTCTTGCTCTGTCGCCTGGGCTGGAGTGCAGTGGCCGGATCTCAGCTCACTGGAAGCTCCGCCTCCCGGGTTCACGCCATTCTCCTGCCTCAGCCTCCGGAGTAGCTGGGACTACAGGCGCCCGCCACTTCGCCCGGCTAGTTTTTTGTATTTTTAGTAGAGACGGGGTTTCACCGTGTTAGCCAGGATGGTCTCGATCTCCTGACCTCGTGATCCGCCCGTCTTGGCCTCCCAAAGTGCTGGGATTACAGGCTTGAGCCACCGCACCCGGCCTTTTAAATTGACTTTTATGGCACTGTAGTCACAGTTCTGGGAATTACTGTGACACCTTTTGGGCACATGATACCGTAATGCAGGCGGTGGGCCGCTGCAATAGTGGCAGTGCCTAGCTAATTTACACTGGGTACCTGGAGAGAGTGTTCACACCAATCCCCCCTCAAGTATTTTTCCAGGCAACAATGAGAATGCACATACATTAAAAAAGAAAAGTATGTGATCTATATATTTCCTCAATTGACTTCAGCCTAAGTCACTGGGGGAAAAAAAAAACAACATAGTTATTTATCATTACTTATAAACTGAGATGAAAGCTAACCCTTATAATCTAGCTCACATTTAAAAAATAAGGATATCACCCTTTGCTACACAAATTTATTTTTGGAGAAAAACTCAAATCTGAGTTAACCCTACCCCTGAGAAGCCTGTATATCCGATTAGATCAAGAGTTTTCCATGTTGACTTTGGCAGGTAGGACCATTTTACTTCTCCCAGAATTATGTAAGATATTTTCTCAGGGTCACTAATATAACCTCTTCAACACAGCTATCTTTATGAAAGGTTTGGGTCCCAAACACCTAATGAATGTTCTGTATAATAACCTTCATTGTATCACTTTCTATCTTGGTAATTCTCATATTCAAACCATAGGAAACCCCTGAGCCATCAAAACTGAGTCGCAGAGCAGAACAGGGCATAGGAGCCTCTCTGTCAAATTGGTAGTGCCCTAAAGACGTGGAAGAAGTGAGATGTTTACTAACTCTCTTAAGTAAAGTATAACTTGTTACTAGAAACAAAAGTGGAGACATCTGGAGGGCTGGGAACTAATAGACATGGGTACCAATGTTTTCCAGTTCCTTGGGTCAGAACTTTATTTTCATCTTTGTCTTTGTCACCTGGGATACTGATAGCAGTCCACACTACCTTGTTGTTGGATTGTTAGAACATGGATTGAGCAAAACAATTTCTTCAGCTTCTCAGTATGAGCATTTGGTGAAATGTGCTAGACGGTGAAATTTAGAATAATAAAATCCATTGATGTATAAACTTTTTCAATAAAACAAATCTTTAATTTCTTTGCAAACTCTACAGCAAATATATAGGGAGAGTGTGGCATATCAAAAACAACATTGCTCTCAAAGTTATGAAATGCCAAGTTCAAGTTTGTTTGCTCTCTTATTATTTGTCTTTGGAGAAGTTTCATTGCCTTTCTTACCTTCACTTCCATCTTCTGTAATATGGGCATAGAAGCAATAACCTGCTTACATGCAAATTACATTGTTGGTAGGCACTCACTCACCTGTCCTGAGTGAAGGCAAGGCGAACTCACTTATTTCCTCATCTGCAAAGCAGGGATGGCGATAATACCTACCTCATAGGGTTGTTTTGAACATTAAATGAAAGAATCCATATAAAGTCCTTCGCATAGTTTCTTTCAGGTATGTACTACACAGCCAATTGATATTAGCTAAAATATTGATGGTCAGTATATATATATATGTCCAAAGGAGTTAAATTTTAACAACAACAGTAAAAAAAATCTTTAATTTGTTTAAGTTCTACTATATGCGGACTCGCTAGTAGGTACTATTTTGCATTTGAGGAAGACGAAAGTGAGAGAAAGTAAAATACTCATGGCAACTCAAGTAGTAAATGTCAGAGTGAACACTCCAAGGCTTATGAGTGACACTACAAAGTCCAGGCTTATTTTCTATAGCAACTGCCTCTTGACAAACCTCCATGAAGCAGCAGGCAGAAAAGCTGCCATGGAATCTGGCTGACTTTTGCATGTCAGGTTAATAGTGCCTCTGACTTCTTCACATGTATTTCTAGTACTGCATACTGCTTTTTGTTCTACCTATGTTACTATGTCTGTTTTTGATACCTGTTGATTAGTCCATAGACTGAAATTGACCATGTTTTCTTACCTATCAAATGAAGTTATTTGAGAATTACATTCTTTGTGTATTGGAAATAATATTAAAAACTTTCAGCCACAGAGTAGCAATTTATAAATTATTTTTGTTACTAACATGAAAGAGGTAAATTCCTTTATGAGTTCTTCTACATGTGCTTCTAACCTTTAACTCTAACAAGCTTAGTTAATACATTTGCATGGTAATTAACATTTAGTGATGTTTAAAAGAAATTAAATCTACTGTGGAATTAATGGGATATGCGAAGCATACCAGACCATGAACATCCTTTTTTTTTCTTTTTAGCTAATTAATGTGGTTGGGAAAAATAAAAACAGAAACATCTCTAGTAAAATTGAGTTTCTCATAGCTACAGTTGTATGCAATAATATACTCATTCATTTTTCAAAGTAAAAAGATCCGTTTTGCAAAGTATCCTCCGAATAGAAAAGAAGATATTTTATAATAATAGACCCAATATTGCTGAAAACAAAACAGTGCCTTTTACTTCTGAATTTTTTAAAAAAATTCTAATTCCCCTTTTAGTTTTATTTACCCCAAATGTTAAATATAACTTCAGAAAAACTTGTTGAAGATTTTAATGTGGGAATGATCAGAAGGGATGTTTTAATGAAAAAATACTGTCATCCAAAGAAGAGATTAACTTTAGAAACAGGGTTTATTTGCTTAACATGGTCATTTTTTCTACCTATCTAAGCCATGTTCAAGCGAACTCAGTAGCAGTTGACATTAACTGACCTAAATTTATCATGCATTATTATGTATGGCAGCACTGACAAATATGGATAAATGGTATTATAACTACTCCCTAATGAGCATGTTCACTGTAAGGCCTTGGGTTCACATACATTTTCTCATCTTAAAGTCATTAACAATTATGAGAGTAAAGTATATTTAATGTGAATAAAGTAGAGATTAGAAAGATTAATCAATTTCCTAAACTCTCACATATAAATGAAAGAGATTGGTTTGACTCAAAATTCAAGCGAAGGTTTGAGATGACTAGAATTTGGAGTGGTATGTAGACATTAATCTTGGCTGGGACATCTGGGAGACCTCATAGCCATGAATCTAAGTGATTATGGAGACACTGTACATGTTTCATAATTAGTGCACATCATTTTACATGCACATTAAGGACCATTTGGAGGCAGTACGTCTTATATGGATGACCCCATTTACACACACACATACACACACACACACACGTATATATACTTTTAGGGATAGAGAAAAGGCAAATCTCTTGTTTTCATTTTATTTATTCAACAAATACTCATTAAGCATTTGCTCTAGGGCAGACACTATATCTGGGAGATAAAAAGATGAACAAGACAGACCAGATGTTTTCTCTTATGATGCTTATTCTAGTGCAGGAGACAAACAATAATCAAGTCAACATGCAATTAAGAAAATTACACAGTATTCTGTGCAGAAACTAAGCAGGTGGATGTATGAGAGAGTAGCTTATGGATGGAGAGACTGTTTTAGAACAAGAGGTTGGCGTTTCAGGGAGGTTTTATTTAAGCTGGACTGTGAAGAATGGGAGGGCAAGCCTTGGGAAGAGGTGGGAGAAGAGTGTCTGCACTCTGGTCATATAATCAGCAAACACATTTGTAACCATTTAAGCAAAAGTGTCAGGTGATGAGCACATCACTGTGCTCCCTGGAGCTGCGATCATGAAGTTCTGGAATGAAATCACACTTAGCTGATATTTTTGGCATGGGAAGAGTACAACTATACGAAAAACATCTGCTTTCTTGCTTCAAATGAAATGTGGCCAAAAATGACTGACTGAAATGAATTTGTTTTTGAAAAAGCAACAGAATGATGAGGAAGCTAAATTTTAGTAATATTATAGCTCATCTCCAGCTTCATTGTAGTTAGCATTTCCAGTGTGTGTGATTTTTGTTGCAATTTCTATTAACTGTCAATTGTGGGGTTTTTTGGAAAGAAAATTTATTTGTATTTCATTTTTAATTTTTAAAATAATTTCGACTTTTATTTTAGATTCAGGAAGTACACATGCAGGTTCATTACATAGGTATACTATATGAATCCTGAGGCCTCGGATACAAATGAGCCCATCACCCAGATAGTGAGCACAGTTCCCAACAGTTAGTTTTTCAACCCTTGCCAACCATCATCCTCCCTCCCCCACTGATTAGCCCAGTGTCTATTGCTGCCATCCATATGTCCATGAGTACCCAGTGTTTAGCTCCCAGTTATAAATGAGAATATACAGTATTTGGTTTTTCATTCTTGCATTAATTCACTTAGGATAATGGTCTCCAGCTGCACCCATGTTGCAGCAACTGCCATGTTTTGTTCTTTTTTGGTGGCTGCATAGTATTCCATTGTGTATATATACCACATTTTCTTTATCCAATCCACGGTTGACAGGCACTTAGGTTGTTCCATGTCTTTTGCTATTGTGAATAATGCTGCAATGAACATGTTAGTGTATGTGTCTTCATGGTAGAATGGTTTATTTTCTATTGAATATATATCCAGTAATGGGATTGCTGAGTCAAATGGTAGTTCTACTATTATTTTAACATTTTAGTAGTTCAGTTAGTTAAGTAGTTTAAGTAGTTCTTAATATTTTAAGTCCTCTCTCCAAACTGCTTTCTACAGTGGTGGTTCTAATTTGCATTCTCATCCACAGTGTGTGAGTGTTCCCTTTTATCCACAGCCTCACCAGCATCTCTTGTTTTTTGTTGTTGTTGTTGTTGTTGTTTTTTTTTTTTTGGTCTTTTTAATAATGGCTGTTCTGACTGATGTGAGATAGTATCTCACTGTGGTATTGATTTGTATTCCTCTGGTGATTAGGGATGTTGCACATTTTTTCATGCTTTTGTTGGCTCTTGCGTGTCTTCTTCTGAGAAGTGTCTGCCCTTAATTTTTGCCCACTTTTTAATTTATTTTGCATGTTTAATCATATAAATTCCTTATAAATTCTGGATACTAGATCTTTGTTGGATGCATTCTTTGCTAATATTTTATCCCGGTTCATAGGTCGTCTGTTTACTCTGTCGATCCTTTTGCTGTGCAGAAGCTCTTTAGTTCAATTAGGTCCCACTTGTCAATTTTTATTTTTGTTACAATTACTTTTGGGGACTTAGTCATAAATTCTTTCCCAAGGCTAATGTCCAGAATGATATTTCCTAGGTATTCTTCTAAGATTCTTATAGTTTGAAGTCTTACATTTAAATATTTAATCCATCCTGAATTAGTTTTTGTATATGGGAAAGGTAGGTGATCCATTTCATACCTCTGCATATTACTTGCCAGCAGTCCCAGCACCATTTATTGAGTAGAGAGTCCCTTCCCCATTGCTTATTTTTGTTGACTTTGTCAAAATCAGATGACTGGATGTGTGTGCCTTTATTTTGGGGTCTACCTGTCTATTTTTGTATCAGTACCATGCTGTTTTGGTTACTGCAGTTTTATGGTATTGTTTGAAGTTGAGTGATGTGATGCCTCCAGCTTTGTTCTTTTTGCTTAGTATTGCTTTGGCTATTCAGGCTCTTTTTTCATTCTATATGAATTTTAGATTTTTAAAAATAATTTTGTGAACAAATGACTTTGGTAGTTTGATAGGAATAATGTTGAATCTGCAGATTGCTTTGGGCAGTGTGGTCATTTTACCTCAATTGATTTTTCCAACTCTTGTGCATGGGACAGTCACTTTTAATTGACTTTTATAGATACTTTCTTACAGGAGATTCGAGGGGTAGAGCTTTACCAAAACCCAAGTATGTTGTTATAATATGCTGTTTGAAATTGAATTAGTCTGTGTTGTTGATATTAACCGTGGGTTGAATTGTGTGCCTCAAAATTCATGTTTTAAAGTACTAACTTCCAGTTCCTCTGAATGAGACCTTATTTAGAAATAGGATCTTTGTGGAGGAAATCAAGTTAAAGTGAGGTTAAGAAGGTAAGTCCTAATCCAGTATGACAAGTGTGCTCATAAAAAGGGAATGGCACGGAGACTTTCATAGTGGGAAGACAATATGGAGAGACAGAAGGAGAAGATGATGGTCCATGAGCCTAGGAGAGAGGTCTGGAGCAGATCCTTCCCTCACAGCCCTCAGAAGAAACCAGTCTTGCAAACAGCTTAATTTTGAGCTTCTTGCTTCCAGAAGTGTGAGAAAATAAATCTGTTTTGCCTAAGTCACCTAGTTTGTAGTACTTTGTTATGTCAGCCCTAGCAAACAAATATAACCATTAATTATGAAAACAAAAAAACACATAATATACATATGGTAAAAATAGTACTTAGATATATATTTTTCCAGAATATTATCTCACATTTTCAATTCGAGTGATGAACAACACTTGTTTGGTTTTGTCTTAACTAGTAGCTTAATAAGAACAGTTTACGTGAGATAGAACTGGGAAACAGTGATTACACAAGTTTGTGTGTAATTCTTGATATTTATCAATTTTCCCCAAAGATTGCATAATTTACACACTGAAAAGAACAATTTAAAGGTCAACTTTTGGATGTAAACATAAAGGAGTTTTATGCAGTTTAGAAAAGAAAAGAGCAAGATCATTTAGGCACTTTGATCTGTCTTTTTAACCTCCGCTTCTCTCTTTTGATGTAGGACAGAACCATCACTTTTGCTATCAAATTAAATCTGTTTATGAAAAAGTACCCGTATAATGATGCATTTAGTACATTTGTGATGTTGCCATTTTCTCAATTATTATAGACAAATATTTTTCTTCTTCTTTAAAACTATACTGTGATCAATTATTAGTATGTGTGCAAATAATCAAAATACTGTTGGTGTTATAATTGTTACTGTAATGTGATCATCATTAATTTGGTTACCATACAGAAAGAATGTGATTATGAGCCTCTAAGCAACTATAGATATTACTTCTAGGGATGAAAGCAGAAGGTGTAAAACCTTGGAGATACACAAATGCTCATGGGAAATGAATTTTTTCTTCCCCTTTGTCTTCTTCCTATAATGATTTTTTAAGTGACACCTAAATGCCAGACATAAGGGTAGGCATTTACACTCATAGATATGCAAATAAAATACCAATTTATGGGTTGGAGGCTGCAGTGAACCAAGATCGTGCCATTGCACTACAGCCTGGGCAACAAGAACGAGACTCCATCTCAAACAAAACAAAACATTTATCCTCAAGGCCATAGTGAAAATCTAGGCTTCAATAGTTAAAACTCACAAATGCTATGTAATAAAAGATATGCTTTTAAATATGGTTACTGAGAGAACTTTGTTCTTTTATGTTCAAAAAGGATTTTTTGAAAATATGGGACGTGTACACAATGTAGTACTATTCAGCCATAAAAAAGAATGAGATGCTGTCATTTGCACCAACATGGATCAAAGTGGAGATTATTATGTTAAGTGAAATGAGCCAGGCATAGAAAGACAAATGCCACATGTTCCCACTTATTAGTGGGGTCTAAAAATCAAAGCAATTGAACTCATGGACATAGAGAGTAGAAGGATACTTACCAGAGGCTGGGGAGGTTAGTGGGGGAGCTGAGGGAGAGGTGGAAAGGTGAATGGGTACATAATGAATAAGACGTACTATTTAATAGCACAATGAGTAACTGCAGTCAATAATAAGTTGTACATTTTTGAAATGACTAAAAGAGTATAATTAGATTGTTTGTAACACAAAAGATAAATGCTTGAGGGGATACCCCAGTCTCCATGATTTGATTATTTTACATTGCATGCCTGTATCAAAACATCTCATGCACCCCGTAAATGTATACTCCTACTATGTAGCCACAAAAAAATTAGACTAAATAAATGAAAATAAAACAAAAACAAAACAAAACAAAGATAATTTTCTGGGAAGGTGAAGCTCCATCCTAATCTTAGAGTAGTTATAGATTAATGGTATAGAAAGATCATGCAGGTCATGAAGTAGGGAGGCCTTAAGGAACTATTTCAAGAGGCAAAGCAGAGATGATAGTGGCCTTTCCCAAAATAGTAGCAGTAGAGTGTGGAAGAAGGATTTCTATTCCCCCAATAAAGCTGTGCGGGTTGTATGGAGCCACTGTTCTGACTGATTAGTTTGCATCTCAGTCTGAGTGTAAAATATCTTGAGTTTTACTCCTTGAAGGTTGTGATGTGAAAAGAGGATTGAGAAATATTTAGGAGACAGAGTCAAAAGCAGAGATGTGTAAATAAATGATGCGATAGAGTGCCGTGAGTGCAGAAATCAACATGAATATGTGTACGGTATGGAGCTGATTCCAAGAGGAGTGTGAGTAACTCTTTCTCTGAGGATGTCAGAAAAGACTTTGCAAAGAATGCGATGCCTTAACTGATTTTCCTCATGGAGAAAATGGGATACGTGCTTTTCAGGCAAAGGAAACTGCATGCTCCCAATGTGGGAAGTGCTAAAACTGAATGTGATATTCAGGGATCTACACATTAATTAATACTGCTGGACTGTATTTACAAACTATGAAAAAATGGTAGAAGTATTAATGGAAAGTCTTTTTATCTTACAAAATATTGTCGTAGATGGAAATCATTGAAGTTTACTCAGCTAATCATATTTAATATATGCTTTGTATCAGTATATAATTCTGTACTGGTTGTTGGGATGCTTTAATCAAAGGGTGAATTTCCCATGCAGTGTTTTATGTCTCTTATTTTGAGGCCAATTCAGAATGAATGAAATAAGAGAAATCTAGCACTCCATTTATGTAGTGTTGCCTCATTTCTTTATATAGCTATCTATAATGAAATTTCATATTGCTAGTTTAAAAAGGAGCCACAAAGCCTCTCCAAAGACAGAATAGCTTAGAGGAAATTGGGTTGTTCTGGCAAATTAATTACTCTACCTTACTTATACAATAGAGGTTTACAGATTTTCGTGCCATATTTTCATATTAGCAGAACACTTTGATTCCTAGGATGTGAACGAAGATGAGTATCTATGTGACGTATGCAACCAATTAAGAATACAGAGGGGAAATAATTTGGCCTACACTATTCTGAATCGGTGTCAGGCAAAATGCTATGCATTCATCCTCTTATCTAGACAACTTCAGCCTTCAGATCTGTGCTTGTCTCTTCCTCATGGAAACCACAGGCTCAGTCTTTTTTCCCTTTAGAAAACTGGACAGTTTATTTTCCTTATTATGAATGTAACTACAATTACTTATGCAAGTGTATTTTAATGTCTATCTACTTGTTAAAGTGACAACAACTTGAGAGGAGGAACATCATTTTGGGAGACAAGAAGTAAGTTACTCGTTTTGGCATGAGAGTGTAGTGTAGTAAGTAGTCAGGGGTTCTGGGTCTTGGATCAAAGCAATTGAATGCAAATCCAATTCTCCACCTCTAAAGCCTCATCTCTAAAATTGGGACAACATTGCTATTCATGTCAATGTGGTCTTAATATACTTATCACTTGTCTCTCCATCTAGCATGCCAGTTTATGAGGTCAGGGAAACTGGTATCTACTTTGCTATGTCTCTATTGCCTAAAACATTGTTGGGCACACATGAGCTCTTAATAAAGTGCTGTGGAATAGATGAATTAATACACAGGACATGTAGCTAGGTAGGGATTTAGTGAAGCATAAATAGGTTTATATCCAGAAGTCTCTTAGTATAGTACCTACAGCAGAGTAGGCATTTAGTGATATAAAATATTTTTATTTAATAACTAGTACTCAAAACAGTATTTATATTTAAACAGTACTTGAATATTTTTTGTTCAAGTCTTTTTGCATACATATGTTTCCATTCCTCTTGGGTAAATACCTACAAGTGGGATTACTGGGTCTTGGTGTAGATGTATGTTTAACTTTATAAGATCCTGCCAACTGTTCTTCAAAATGGTCCCTTCATTTTCACTGTCACCAATGGTGTATGGAAATTTGGGTTGCTCTACATCCTTGACAGCAGTTGGTGTTGTTCTTTATAAATTTAGCCATTCTAGTGGGGGTGTAGTGGTATCTCATTGTGGTTTTAATTTGCATTTTCTCTGATGACTAATGCTGTTGAGCAATTTTTCATATGCCTATTGGCCACTTTGCATATCTTCTTTTGTGAAGGGTCTGTTTTAGTCTTTTGCTCATTTTTAATTGAGTTGTGTGTCATGTTGTTATTGAGTTGTAGCAGTTGTGTGTGCATTCTGGGTATTGTCCGTTACAAGACGTAGATGCGTGTGTGTGCATGTGTGTGTGTAGACACATACATTTTTACATATAGATACATTTTCTCCGTGTCTTTGACTTGCCCACTCACTTTCATAACGCCTTTTATCCTTCAGTACTTTTATTTCAAAATAATTTTAGACTTACAGAAGAGTTGCAAAGATGATACAGAAAGTTCCCAAATAACCTTCACTTAGCTTCCTCTGATGTTAACATCTTATATAACCATGGTATATTTATCAAGATTAAGAAATTAATGTTGGTACAATACTATTAAATGATCGACTTTATTATTCACTATTAAATACCTGACTTTGTTTATACTTTTCCAATTTTTATATTAATATTCTTTTTCCGTTCCAGGATCCAATCCAGTATCCAATCCAGGTTACCACATTGCATTTGTTTTATATGACTCCCATTCCCTTCCATTCAATGACAGTTTCTTAGGTTTCCCTTGTCTTTCTTGACAATTTTTTCAGAGTTCCACTTAGGTATTTTCAGAATGTCCCTTAATTTGGGCATTTTGATTATCAGAGCTTTAAAATTCTTACAAAGTTCAATTCACCAGTGTTTTCTTACCCAATTAATGGTTTCTATGTCCTATTAAAAAAAAATCTGTCACTATACAAAGGTTATGGAGACATTCTCCTGTGTGGGTCCTTCAAAAAGATTTTTAGTTGCTTTTGTATGTACATCTACGATCCGGTTTGAATTAATTCTTATCTATGGATTTGAGGTAGAAAATCTTGTTTTTTGCTATATGAATAACTAGTTTTCCAACATTATTTGTTTACAAAGACTGACCTTTTCTCATTGTATTGCTTTGGTGTCTTTTTCAAAAATATAAAATAAATTAAGTATGGGTCTATTTCTGGATTCTAGTCGGCTCCATTACTCTATTTGTCTCTTTTTCCAATACCACTACCTTGATGAATGCCATGTTGAAGTAGTGGTTGGTAAACTTCTTCCAAAAGAGGCAAATAATAACTATTTTAGAATTGCATGTCATCGAGTCTTTCTCACAATTATTCAGGTCTGTCATTATAGAATGACAACAGCCATAGATAAGTGAATGGCTGTGGCTATGATCCACTGAAATTTAATTTACAAAAACAAACAATGTGTGGGGAATTATTTGCTATTTATTTAGAGTAAAACTGGAAATCAGATAATGTAAGTCCTTCAACTTGATTCTTGTTTTTCATAATTGTTTTGGTTACGCTAGTTCCTACACAGGCTCATGTAAATGATAGAAAAAGCTTAACAGTTTCTACAAAATGCCTAATGGGAGTTTTATTTTATTTGCATTGAATTTATCAATTGGGGAAATTTGACATTTTAACAATATTTTATTTTTCAAACCATATGTCTTCATTGATATGGGTCTTTTTTAATTTCCTGAATGTTTGTGTAGACATTTTGCCCATTTGTTAAAACTTTTCCTTAATATGTTGAATTTTCAATGTTTTTCTAAAGTTTATGACAACTTATTTTCCAGTTGTATAATTGCTGACCTTGCAGTCTGTGAGCTTTCTAATATCCTTTATTAATCTTAGTGCTTTTGTATTTAGATTCATTAGTTATATATATATATATATATATAAAATATACAAAATCATGTCATTTATGAAACAAGACAGTTTTACATCTTCTTTCCTAATCTTTGTGATTTTACTTGCTTTACTATGCTAGCTTGATTTCTAGTGTTGGAAGGAAATAAGTTTCTAAATATTAAGTCTGATATTATTTGCAAAAGTTTTTATAGATGTCCTTTACTGGAGAAAGAAAATTCCATCCTATTTATAATTGCTGCAGATTTTCTTTTTAGATCATGAATCAGTATTGAATTTTGCCACATGCTTTCTCTGAACTTAGTGATGTGATCATTTATTTTTCTTTTCTATTCAGTTAATGAGTCATGGAAATGTATTAATTGATTTTAAAATGTTAAGATGTGTTGACATTTCTGTGCTAAACTCTATTTTATCATACTCTATTACCTTTTCAACATATTACTAAATTTTTTTGGCAAATATTTTAGTAGGAATTTCTGTGTCTATGTTTCTGTGAAAAATAGTTGCACAGTTTTCTGTCCTTATAATATCCTTTCCTGATTTTGGGATTAGGGTTTTTGCTGGTCTCAAGAAAAGACTTGGCCAGGCGCAGTGGCTCACGCATGTAATCTCAGCACTTTGGGAGCCTGAGGCCAGTGGATCACTTGAGGTCAGGAGTTTGAGACCAGCCTGACCAACATGGTGAAACCCCATCTCTACTAAAAATACAAAATTAGCCGGGCATGGTGGCACGCACCTGTAATCCCATCTATTTGGGAGGCTGAGGCAGGAGAATTGCTTGAATCAGGGAAGCAGAGTTTTTAATGAGGTCAGACTGCACTATTGCACTCCAGCCTGGGCAACAAGAGCAAAACTGCTTCTGGAAAAAAAAAAAAAAAAAAAAAAAAATTCCGGGCACAGTGGCTCACACCTGTAATCCCAGCACTTTGTGAGGCAGAGTTCAAGACCAGCCTGGCCAACATGGTGAAACCATGTCTCTACTAAAAATACAAAAATCAGCCAGGTGTGGTGGCATGTGCCTGTAATCCCAGCTACTCAGGAGGCTGAGGCAGGAGTACCACTTGAACCCAGAAGGCAGAGGTTGCAGTGAGCTGAGATCATGCCATTGGACTCTAGCCTGGGCGACAAAGCGAGACTCAGTCTCAAAAAAAAAAAAAAAAAAAAAAAAAGAGAGAGAGAGAAAAGAAAAGAAAAAAGAAAATACTTAAATACTTAGGAATGTTGGACTCTTCATCTGTTTTTTGAAGTTGTTTGTATAGAATTTACAACATTTCTTGTTTAAATTTGATAGAACTCACCAGCAGAGTCATCTGCAATTGTGAGGGTTTTTTTATGTGCAAAATTTTTCATTTGGAATCATATTTATTTCATAGTTATTGGTCAATTCATATTTACTGTTTCTTCTTTGTGTCAGTTTTGTGAATTGTCTCTCTGAATGAACTTGTTCCCCTTCAACTAATATGTAAAATGTATTTATGCAACATTGTTCATAATATTTCCTTATTTTCTTTTAAATTCCATTAGGTTCTGCAGTGATATTCCTTTTTTAAAAAAATTCCAGATATTGGTCTCATTGATTTACTTAACTGTTATTCATTTTATTGTTTTTTACTCATATTTATTATTTCCTTCTTTCCAGTTTGTGCTTAATTTGCATTTCTTTTTATAATTTCTTAAGATTAATCCTAGATCATTAATTTTAAGCCTTTCTTCTTTTCAGATATGGGCATACAAAGCTATAAATTTCCCTCTGAAGACTTTTTTGGCTGTGCTTCAATAATTTTGAAATATTATGGTTTTGTTATTTAATTCAAAATATTTTAATATCTCATGATTTATTATGAAATCCATGTATTTTTTAAAGTGTTTTAATTTGAAAATGTTGTGTGATTTCCCAAGGGTTTTTTTTTCATTAATATGAGAATCTGATGTGATTCTGTTGTTGTCAGAGAACATGCAGTAAATGACATTAGTTTTTATGAATTATTAAGACTCATTGAGTATCCTTGCACATGCTTTATTAGGTTATTTTGGTAATATTCTATGTGTATTGTATTCTGCTGTTTCTGGGTTTGGTGTTCTATAAATATTCATTAGGTTATTTTGTTTAACAAAATATCTTTATATCTTTAACACCATTCTTTATATCTTTAACACTATTCTTGAGTTTTTTTGGTCTATTTGATTCATCAACTGCTGAGAGATGTTAAAATTTCCAACGTACATTGTGGATTTTCTGTTTTTACCTTTGGATAGGTCAGTTTTTGCTTCATTTATTTTAAAAGTCTGTAATTAGTTGCATATACATTTCATGCTATGACTTTTTGATGTATTGATGTTTTTGTCATTGTGACAGTCCATCTTTATATTTAGAGATGTTCTTTATGTAGAAGTCTAATTTGTCAGTTTTTAATGTAATCACTCTAGTTTTCCTATTTTTAGTATTAGAATTTTTTTTTCATTCTTTTATACCTCCATGTATCATTATATTTAAAATGACTCTGTTGTGAAGGGAAAATATATGAGTGTTCCTTTCTTGTCCAGTTTGACAATCTCTGTCTGATAAATGGAATATCTATTTGATTACATTTTACTTTTTTTTGTTTTTGAGATGGAATTTCACTCTTGTTGCCCAGGTGGAGGTGCAATGGCACGAGAAAGGAATTCTCCTGCCCTCAGTCTCCTAAGTACCTGGAATTACAGGCATGCGCCACCATGCCCGGGTAACTTTGTATTTTTTATAGAGATGGGGTTTCTCCATGTTGGTCAGGCTGTTCTCAATTTCCTGACCTCAGGTGATCTGCCCACCTTGGCCTCCCAATACATTTTACTTTTAATGTAATTAGTTGTCTATTTAGAAGTTTAAATCCATCTTATTGCTATTTCTTTTCCATTTGTCCTGAATGTTTTTTGTTCCTCTTTTTTATTCTTTTCTGCCATGCTTATTGAAGATCTTTTAGTTACCATTTTTCTGCTCTTTTTCAATTCTGGGATTTCTACTTGACTTTTAAAAATAGTTTCTATATCTCTGCTGAGATTTCCCATCTGTTATCTTATTATACACATCCTTTTCCCTTGAATCCATAAAAGTTTGTGTAAAAACTCCTTTAAAGTCTTTATCTAAGAATACCAAAATTTCTGGAAAAAAAACAACAACAACAACAAAAAACAATCATCTCTTGATCTCCTTTCACCAGCTATTTTCTTTCCCGTTTGTCAGTCACATTTTCTTGCTGCTTCTAGTCCAGGAGTTCCTTTAATATTTTTCATCCTCTGTCTTGTTGGAAGTCCCGTGTCTGCAAATACTGTACGACCTGTGTAATTCCCAGTCAACTCACACATCTCCAGAAATTGTTTTCTGAAAGGCCTTACAAAGTTTTGACCTGTTCAACCATCTCTTAGTATTTGTCCATGTCTCAATGAAAAAACCTTATGGAGATTTCTGTAGTTTCTTCTCTGTGCAACTCCCTCCTCTCCAGTATCCTTCCCAGTAGCTTGCTTTACAAATTTCAGCTACCTCAGCAGCCTCCAAATCTTAATCTTTTTTCTCTCTAGTCAAAGTATTGCTCCCTGTGGAAGGTATAATTTCCTGTGCTGTGCTTTAGACTGTGATCCCAGGCAGGAAGTTGTGGTGTTTATGAACCTCACTTTCCCGTGTTTCTTTCCTCTAAAGATCACAGCCCCGTGCTATCTGATGTTCAATACTTAAACACAATTGATTCATATATTTCATACAGTTTGATTGTTTAAAGTAGGCAGTAGAGGGAGAAGAAACATGAGGTGTGGCAACATGTCTAATGCTCATACTCCTCATAGTCAGAATCAGAAGTTAGAAATATGCTTTCATCTCGTATTGCTCATCCAAGATAATATTAGATTTGTAGATTATTTCACTCAATTCTTGCACACAAATGTATGTGTTTTGTATCTATTCTAATAAATAATGCATTTCTTTTATGATTATATTAAATAATGAAAGTACTGATATTTTAATTAATCTATATATTTTTATTTATCATAATTTATACTGGAATATAGCTAAGTCTATAGTATAGTGAAGTTCATTGTATTAAAACAACTTTATTTTTTCACCCTGTTTTATATTTTAATTTAGATCATGATTTCCCCACCAATATAATGAAGGTACGTTTAGGTTTCCCTAATATTATGAAAATGTAGAAAAATTATTATAAATTATATAATGTATATTTTATGTAAGATTATATAACACTTTTGCCTTACATGTATAAAATATTTATATACCATATCAAAATAAATATAAAATAAATTCATGAAGTAATTATAATTTAAAATATGTAAAATCATTTATATTTACTATACATATTTTATATTTATTTTATATGTATATATAAAATAATTTTAATAATGAAATGTTTCTTGTTAAGATATTCTATATTTTTAGGTTATTTAACTAATATTTTAGGTTAGGTTATATTTTATATTAGGTTATATTTTATATTTTTAGGTTATTTAACTTATATTTTAGGTTATTTAACTTATCCAATTTTCTTTTGCTTTTAGATAAGAGTAACTAGAGAAAATCTATATTTAAATGCAGACACAAACACAATACACCTAAAAGATAATCGGGTTCAATGTCAAACAAATTTTGCCAAATTATCCTTGGAAAATATATTAGGAATATCTGTGTAATGCTGAAAAACTGTGGTAGTTAGCTAAGCCTAAGCACTGAAGTTAGTGGGTCTCTGAATCTGTGCCAATAACATTGAAAAATGAAAGCATAATTAGGTCACTATCTTTTAAACTGTCAAAAGGGAAATAGCATAGGTAACAACTTCAAAAATAAAGCACTCAATAGAATACTGCAATATAAAATAGATAATGGAAAAATCACAACTGTCTGTTGAAAGGTAATTAATTCCACCTTGCTAAAGGCAAATTATTTTCTCATCCTTTGAATACTACCTAAAGCACTTTTTGTTTTTAACAAAGACTTGTCACAAAGCAGATTTTTTACAAAGAAGTTCAGACTTCTTTTAGAAGGCAAATCTCATACATGTGCATAGCTCTTTGTGATTTTTTCTTGATTTCTAGATAGTTTTATAATTTATTCAGTGAGTTTATAATGAATGTTTTTACAGGGCCACTTATTCAGGACCTTTTCAGATGTTTCACTAGTGCTGAAAGTTTATTATTTAAAACATTCTTTCTATTAACTAGATGACACATGCCCTTTAAAAAAAAAAATCAAGAAACATTTGATTAAGTTAATAATCTGAGTTTGAAACATTTGGGGGAAATTTTGACATTGCCTGATATGTTTGGAAACATCTTTCAGTGGCATAAAATCTGAAATGAAATTCACTTATCAATAATCTCCCTGTAATGAAATGGATTTTTACTTTCACAATGAAAAAATATTATACATGTGGGTCTATAATCATTGCAGGCATAAGAGAGATTCATGCTAGTAGTTTAGACATTACTTGAAAAGGGATTATAAAGTGAGAGAAGGGAAAGGAAAACACAACAAGGACAACAGAAATGAGAAACGTGCAAGCCAAAAAATCTATTACCTAATTCCCTCTTATAGATTACACAAAATAATAGGCACTTAATACACATTTTATCCCGGTAACAATTAAATGGAGGCCCATTTACCAGATCCCTAAGAAAGACTATGTTCTTTTCGTTACTCTATGTTGACTTCAGGGTCATCCACTCCAGCCGTCTGTTTTATATGTGGGTGGAAAAAAAAAAAAAAGGAAAGAATGAAAAAAAGAGAAAAAAAGCCAACCAACCAACCAACCAAACTCAAAAAACTAAACCTGAGTCTCAGAAAGATGGAGCTACTTAGTTTACTTAATTAAGGACCCACAGTAAGCAGCAGTCTGAGTATTCTTGGATATCCATATCCTCAGTGATATTCACTGTAGTGGACTCAGGAACATTATCCTCAGAGTGATAAAAAATATCTTAGTAAATGAACTCGGAGAGAACCAACATATTCAATTATTTTTAAAGCTAAAATTCCACACTCACAGAACTCAAGGAACTTACATCTTGAGGACTTTGAACCACTTGTTTTCTTGTTTTTGAATGACTTCTTTTTTTCATTGCTCTCCTAGCCAGTGGGCTTGATATTTGAGCCATTAAATCAATTCTCCTCATCTTAGAGTGTGAAGGGCTACAGGATATAGTACTTTCTCTAAAAAAAAAAAAAAAAAAAAAAAAATTATTAATAGAGACAAGCAAGGCAATTTGGGAAGCATTCATGTTCACCATGCTTTGCACTGCCCCCTGCCACTGCTGCCTTCTGCATCCTCCTAGAATGATGACAGAACACTTGACCTTTCCATGCTATTATTTTATCCAGTCTTTCCAGTGGGGATTGTGATAAATTACTTGAAAATGTTTCCCTGGATGGTTCTCATATTAGAAGAACAATTATTTTTGTTGTATTTAAGTTTTGTTTAGTTGGTTGTTTTAAAAATGCTACATGGCCATTAACAAGTATGGTATTGGTGATATCCAGAGAGGTTCTGAAATTCCATCATTTAAAGATAGTTACACTACATACACTTGACTAATTTCAACTGCCCATTGAAATCTTAAACCCTTGGGTGTTTGAGAAGAAGTCCATGAACTTTCACAGCTGACATGGGCCTATGGAAGTTAGCTAGTCTTCATTTCACAGATGAACAAATGGACCCCAATAAGGAGAATTATTTGCTTAAAGTCATTTTGACTCCCAGTTTGCTGTTCCCATGTTTGCTACTTATTATTGTTCATAATTTGAGCCACAGTAAGTGGGGCATGCTTTCCCTCTCAAATAAGAGAGATAAATAATACTTATTTTTCTATTTTGAATTTTTTTTGTTGTGGTGATCAGCCTCCACACCAGGCTGTGGGGGCTAAGAAGTCTGGTGGAGTCAAAGGAATGAGACAAGACAAGTTAAGAGTGCATAAAGTGGGTCCAGGGGGCCAATGCTAGTATGGAGGCTGCAAAAGTCCGAGCTCTGGAAGCCCACACTATTTATTGGTGATCAAACAAAGAAGCTGGTGGTAAGGATGTGTGGATGTGGGAGTCAACAGGTGAAGATGTGAAGACGTGGGGGTAGAAAGGTAGTAGTGCATCAAGTGTAGCTGTAATGGTTTAGCATTTTATTTTATGCATATGTAATATGTTCTGCTGTTTGAGATAATGGAGAACATGTTTATGAACCTGGGAGAGCAAGAAGCAAGGAACCAACAAGTTTGTGCACATTCCAGAGGCCATGAGAGGTTTTATGCCCTGAGCCTTGGATTCCATTCAAGTCACAAGGGATTTTATGCCTGGGCTTAGATTGTGGTGTGGCAGGGCAGCCTTCCACCCTTTGGCACAGAGCCAAGTGTTCCAAAGATCATGAGGGGTTTTAGACCCTGGACCCAGGACATGTTCCAAGACTCTTTTACATTATGACAGACAAGCCAGTCCTGCCTCAGCTCTTCAACCAACATTTTTAAAATACAGTGATTGATAAGATAGTATTGAAGAAAATGATGAATGTTTAGGTTTTGAAAAAGGATACCTGCAAGAAGAATTTAGTAGGTTATCATTCTTGATTTGGTGAGCAACTTCATGGACAGTTGTTCAACCAAAATACGGGGTCATTTCAGATCCAGCATCTCAAAGCCAGTAGATACAGAAATATGATATTTTTGGTCCATAATTAATTTAGAAATGCATTATGCCATTTTAAGTACAACTAGAAAAGTTAAAATTAAATATTTTGACTCTCAACTTTTCATTAACAAAAGAGTGGTGGTTCATCAAAATTATCCAGGAGAGTTAACGTGAAGAGCTGCATGACACATACACTATTTGTTATCTGAATCCTTATAAGGACCCAATATGATCTATTTTAAGGCATCCATGTCAGTCCCCTTTCTCTTTTTATATTTGTTTCACATAGGTTTGAAACATGACTCAAAGATCCATGGAAAGCCTTCTAAATTTCATGCAATAAAGTATTATTTTTATGACTGTATTATGTGTTAGCTTTTCAACAAAAAATATGGGTGAAGCTATGTTTACTCTATTTCTTAATGTTGAGTATTTCAAAATGTTTCTCAAAGAAACTTTCACTATCTTATAATTTATAATAATTTTGCCTTTGAATTAAAAACCCCAAATAAGGGAAATTTTTACTCAAAGAGATAGACAAGTGACAGCTGCACTCCAAGAGCAAAGTCAGAGTCACCAGAGGCTTCTTGAGTTCAGTTGGGTTTGAGGACAGGCCAGCATCCTAACTGAAGATGAAATGAATGTCCCAAGGCCTCTCTGTCTCCTTTACCAGTCACATTGAAAGGTTGTAATAGAACTTAGTTTGTGTAATGTTCTAGAGGGTGGAGTTGACAAGGGACTGAGGGATCTTGTGAAGAGAATGATGTTGGTATTACTGTCTTGATTATGCTGTCTCATATTCTAGGCTTTATAGGTGTTCATCAGCATCACAGACTGACTGAACTCAGCCCTGGGAGATTCTAGTGTTTGTTACTATATAAAACACACACACACACACACACACACACACACACACACTCATACACACAAAGTCCAAAATGGCAATGCATTTAAAACTTGAGTCCCTGTGGGATCTCATGATTATACTCTCCTAAGTTCAGATTAGTTTCTAGCTGTGAGATAGAACACTTTAGCAATCCTCATGCCATAGGCTCAGTGGTGCTTTCTTCCTGAGAAATGCTAATGTCCATCACCACACCTGGGGTTGTGTCCTTCAGATTCAGTCCTGTAGCAAGCCTCAAAGATCAGGGTTTGGGAGAGGTTTGCCAGATGTTAAGAGAACTATTTCTAAGGGACACTGCTGCCTTATTTACTAAAAGAAGTGATGCAATCATATTGAGATCACCTGTGAGTTTCAACAACGTATTCTTGATCTAAAGCATAATGTAAGAGCTCACTGAGAACTTATCTTGGGAGGTTCAATAACTATGAACTCAGTTTTTAAACATTTCATAACTAAAATACAAAACTTCTAACATGAGGATGAGGGGTGTCTCTCCTTAAATGTTGGGTGTTATTGAATTCTGTACTTTTTGAATGGAAAAATACACAAAGGCATCTGAAAGTCATGAGTTTGATGGGAAATAAAACTGCCTTATTACAAGCAGTTTTAGTAAATTTGATATAGGTATATACATATATATGAATAAACTATTCTTGGATAAAATATTTTGCCAAGGGCACAAAGATGTAATATTTAAGGATGCACTTTGCAGAGTTATCAATATTAGTAGAAAAAATGTTGTGAAGAAAAATATCATATTATGCAGTGCAAGAGTATTGGTGGTGTCTAAAACTGAGGTGACTACTCTGCGGATGTTAAAATTATGATGTCGAATATACCTAAGATATATTTTAAATTTTAAAAATAAAATACCATATTTACTATGGTCACAAAATGCTCATATTGGTTTTCTGTAGGGATATATGACAGCCCCTAACAGTGGATGTTTCTAGGTGGTAGATTATGCTTAATTATTTTCTTTTTTTTCTGATTTCCAGTTTTTTTACAATTACTATGGATTGTTTTTTCTTTTTTTTCTCTTTTTTAATTGGACAGATAACACTATATCTTTATCATGTGTAACATAATATTTTAAGGTACATATACATTGTTGAATAACTAGTTGATTATTTTTCTAAGAAAGTCAATAAAGCTCATTTTAATTTTGAGGAAACAATCTTAACTGGAGACTAAATAAATTAAAAATTGAATCAATAATGAGTAGCTACTATCTACTAGTTTAGAAATTTTGAATGATTGATTTACTTAATCCTCTTAATAATCCTCTAAGGAAGTATTATGATCACATTTAACGGGTAGGAAAAAAGAACTGGGGAGGTTGCATAATTAGATCAAAGTCAAATCATTCAGCTAGTAAGGAATAGAATCAGGGATCACTCCCAGGTTTCTCTGAGTTTTCTTCCTGTGCCACATTGCAGTTTGGTGGCCTGTTCCCAGTGGCTTCACAGCTTCACAAAGAGGAGATGGTATGTTCTTGTCACCATTGCTAGTAGACCTCCTTAACACCTCCACCTCCCCGTGTGGGTTACAACGATATTCCTGACTTCTCATAAGTCCCGTAGGGATGGAAATGTGAAGTTCTACTTGATTACAGAATGTGTAATATGAAGGTTTTCAGTAGTAGATCAAAGGAAGCACACCAGCTTATCTGCTTCAGTTTATTTTACTTTTCCAATTCATAGAAGACATAAGGACAGGGAACTACGAAATCCCTTTCTTGTGTGCTGCCAACTCATGAGGAAGTCTCACACATCCTCTATTTTACAGTAGCACATCTCCTTTTGGAGTTGCCCCTGACCTTATTTCTGGGTCAGCTAATAGCATGCTTGAAAACCTACAAATACTAGCATAGAAATCTTCCATTTATGGCCACAATTTTAATTATTGAGCCTTGAATGCCATTCACCTTCTGGAGTATAGAATACACAGTTTTGAGTAGTTAACATTTAATTTCTCAAGGATACATTGATATAGTGAACTATCAGGATAATTCAGGGCAAACATTTTCAAATTTCTTTATTAGAAAAAAATCGTTAAACAATTCATTAAAATCAGTGAAATAGAAGGATTTTTTCATAAGGTCTAATGGCATTAAACTATTCACTTGTTTTCAAATTATTTTGCTATGTCAATCAGTTTTTTCTTTCTTCTATAGTATTTTGCTGCAGAATAATCAGTTTTTTTTTGGATACTATTGTTATATTTATTTTCAAACAAACTTTTAGGATACAAATAACTAAATATTATAAATAATAGATAGCTCTCATGAGCATTAAGGTAGGACTTATTTAAGGAAAGTTTCTTTACAATAAGAGTGTTCAAATGATCTGACATTTAACCATATAAAAATGGAATAATACCTGTGAAGAAACTTTACAGTGTTCAAAATATGAAGATTATAACTGGGAATAGCTGGATGTTAATTTGTGACTAAGCATCGTGTGATCTTTGGTATTAACTAAAAACAATCACAACAGCAACCACTTTAAACAAGGAATCTTTTGTAATTCAATTAGAATTTCAAATGTCAAAGTACTAGGAAAGATGAGTTAAAACGCTGTAAACAATTAAAATACTTTATGTAGGCTTATATTTTAAATTTTGACTACTTATATAGAGAGAATTTCTGAGTAATAGCATATACTGTCTTGGAGGAAGCATTATGACAAATGTTGATAAAAGCTTCCTTACTGATCTGAACTCTCTTTAAATAGAATTAAAAACAGCAAAGACACCAAGTGGCATTTAAAGTTTGATAATGTTGTCTTCCCTTGTGAACATTATTTGCTGCCTGGAGAAACATCAAGTAGATTTTATAGTGCAAAATATGGCCTCACTTAAGAAAACCCTTCACATTTAATACTTCTCCACGTAGAAAAGTAAATTTCCTTATTATATTTTGGAAGATTCTGGAAATGTTTTCAGTTGTCAGTAATCGTACACCACACACTCACACACACACACACACGCACACATAACAGTAAATATATTCCCACTACCTTTTGAATTGTGAATGTAAATGTGTTTCTAACCATAAGTCAACTTACTTAGACAGTATATAATAAAACAACCATGATTTACATATTGGAGCTAGGGCAATAGAAGAAAAATAAAGTCAGCTCTCATGGTCTCTTCTTATCTATTACGTAATCCAATAAGCATTCTTAAATTCTTCTTTTTGTGTCATCAAGTGTAGACAGTCAATATAGTGTTTTGGGGTATCTTTCTGCTTAGATTACAAGCTCTAATAATCTAGTTGAAAGAAAGAAATGTTTATCCAATCTTGTCACTACTATAGTACCTACAATGCTTGTCTCCTATAAGCATTTAAGTTGGTGATATTTTTAGAGATTATATTTTATGGTAACTATAGATATCTATTTAGCAGTGTGTTTTGAGAAAGATGTACTATGTTAAATAGGATTTTTAAATTTTGCTTTTTAATTGACAAATAAAAATTGTATGTATTTGTTGTGAAATATGTATACATTGTGGAATATGTATACATTGTGGAATTACTAAATCAAGCTAATTAACATATGTAATTACCTCACATCAAGTAAGAGTTTTGTAAACCTAGAATGCTTCAACATTAGCAAATGCATTAGGATAATTCACTGTATTAATAGATTAAAGGCAAAAATATAATTTCCCTAGTTTCTAAAAAGATAGTCCATGAAGTTGGTCAGATACTTTTATCAAATTGGTAGTTTTCCTCTGTACCAGCAACATTCCATTACAATGTGATGGAAACATACCCTGAAATATGCATAGTTATTTGTGGAAGGAAGAGCAACACTCAACCTGCATAATTTTTAAAATATATACTTTCTTATTTTGTTGGAACCAATGGTATAAAGATATCGGTTCTTCCAGATTGATCTAAAAACACATTGGAATTTTCATCAAAATTTCAATGAGAATTTTTTTTTTAAACAGAATCTTTCATCTCGAAGAGTAAATTTGTAAATTAACTCAGTGAAACCTAGCATATAAAAAGGTGACATTTCAAATCAATGGGGAAATAATGAAATAACTATAATGATTAGTAGCTATATGGCAAAACTTATAATTAATAAATTAGGAGATTTTTCTCTCATACTTATTTTCCAGAATTGTTGTGGGGGGGTGGGGGATGGGGACACATAGAACAAAGTGTAATTATCTATAATATCTAAGCATCTCATTTGTATCAATAAGGAAAAAATGGAAAAATGAGAAGAGGCATTGTGAAATGTTCCTCAGCTTCAGTCAAAATTAAAGGTATTATGAATTAGAATAACAAAGAGGTACCACCTTATCTTTGGAAGACATTGAAATAATATTAATATTCTAAACAATTCAAAACTTTTTGTTTGCCATTTAATAGTAGCCATCAAAATTAAAAATTCATATATCACTTGATGCAGCTTACTTTCACTTAACACAGTCTTACTTTTAGCAATCTATCATTCAGAAATGCTAGCATTAGTGCAAAAATATATATTTGCAATGATATTTGTTCTAGCATTGTTTGTAACAAGAAGATTGAAAACAACATAAAATCTGTCAATGGGGGAATAAATGTATATACTTTTGTAAACCAATAAAATAGAATACGAGGTAGAAATAAAAAGAGTAAAGTAAACTCACATGTACTCATTTGAAAGATGTCTAAGATATACCATAAAGTGAAAATGTCCATGGAGCTAAACACATACAGGACGGTCAGGTTTGACTCACATCAAACTGTTTTGCGATGGGTACCTTTTGGGGTGTAGATGTAAAACTGGTAACAAAATAGCATTTCCTTTTTACATTGTATACTTCATTATTAGAATTTATGACAAAATATGTCTTTCTTACTATTTAAATTACAACTAACATACATCTGTGTAGTGTGGGTAAAAAGCACGCACACACACGCACACACACACAAATTACAACAAAGAAATTTCAAAGGAAAAAATAAAGAAATGCAAAGCCATAGAACCTGGTAGCCATGTGATGTGTGCTTGGGTTTCAAGGAAATGGGATGATTAGCATGAAGAACTTTTAATGCGTGCACTGATTGGGGCATAGATGATCACTTATTAAGTAGGGAATAGAGTAATGAGAAGGGACTAGATTCTAAAGTTATTTAGAGGGCAGATTCAACATGATTAGATAAAGAGAGGAGACGAAGAAGCACAAACAATAATGTCCAATGATAAAACATGGAGGATTATTTTTTAATTACCACATTAAGACCCTCTACCTAGATTATAGGTACGATGAAAGGTATTTTATGAGTCAATTTTAAGAAAAGTTCTGGAATCCTAATGATATTTACTTTCTGAGATCTTATAGTAAAGGCATATGTTCTTATTTAAAAAGCAAGATTCAAATATGGACTTTAATCAGATAGAATTCACAAACCTACTATACTTTTTTCAGTACCGGGTACATGAACTTAGTTATTAATCTGTTTTTGCATCTGAGTTGTGGGGAGTCACCCTCATTATTCAGCAGTTCACATGATGCTATTAAGGTTATCAAGACTTGACAGGTATGTCACTGCCTCTTGTTACTCATTTTGGTTCTGTTCATGAAACTGAATGCATATTGAAAGATAAAACAGATGCTCCTTTATAGACAGAAGGCAGTGTGTTTGCAATTTAGAATGCCATTTTACTTAATTTGCTCTAAGACATCATCTCCAGTAAAATATGGAATAGAGTTCTCAAGCTCAGAATTTTCTAGGCGTACCTCTCTTACTTTTATAATTAAGAGTTGGAAGACCAGTCATCCTTCTTGGTTTTGAAGGTTCTGAATAGGGTGCTGCCCACTATGCCCTCAGGCAGGCACCTCCCCAAATGAATACAAAAATCATTGCAGTATTGATGCAGCCTTAAAAAGGATTCTAAATGACATCTCCACGAGCCTTTCTTCTGGTTTGGAACCAGTACCATTCTTATCAGATGATCAAATAATTGCTTTTCTGTAATTATTTTAATAGTTTAATTTGCATAATTCCCATAAATTGTATTTGCATCTGAGAAGTTTTACATGGAGAACATGAAATATAAATAAACATATTTCTTTCTTAAGGGACGCTAACTAATGATAAGTGCCATTAAGTCATGAGCCATTGACTTAAACCTCATAGGATCGAACTTTGGTCTTCCAACTCTTCATTCAGTTTTTACCTTTATTATATATATAGCAACAATTTTTTACTGTAAATAATTTGCTGCAACTCTTGCATCATACATAGGAAATTTGTTTTCTTTTATTATTACTATTTTTCTGATCTTTTTGTGAATCGATTTTGCTGTCATGGGCATATTTGGTAAGTATTAGTTTCATTTTACAATGCTGGCTTTATCTACTCCCAAAAAGCACTTCCCTTTTATGCAGAAAGTTTTGCAAACGAGGGAGGGACCGATGGCATTGTGATAGCATTAAGAACCCTCCCAGAACAGTAATCGGATACTAGAGTGAGGAAGCAAATCTCTGAATTGGCATTAACCTGACTGCTGTTTGGAGACCCAGAGGAAAGCACTTTGTAGAAACAACTTAGGAACAATAAGCATGTGAGAAAGGATATCTTGCTCTAGAAGCAAGTTTGAGAATATTTTGAAGAAAATGTTCACCAGGAGGCAGTTATGTGTTTTTATTAACTCCTTATCAACATTTAATGTGAACTTACTGTGTGACAAATACTATATAAGGCTTTGAAATTTGTATCAAGTTACTCACTAATTTTAGACCCATGTTTTCTCTTCTGTAAAACTGAGATAAGTTTAACAGTCTTAGAGTTTATGGGCTGGGCAGACAGTAATGATTCTGGATGCTTATGAGCACTTATGCTGTGCTGGGCAGTACACTAAATGCTTAGTGACTTACAATGTCTCAATTAAGCCTCGTAAGGGTTCAGTCTGGCAGAGTTTTCCTCCCTATTTTATAATTGATGAAAAGCGTTTAGGAGGTGCCTATGTGACTTAAGTTCACATTGGTTGGCCGGGCGCGGTGGCTCAAGCCTGTAATCCCAGCACTTTGGGAGGCCGAGACGGGCGGATCACGAGGTCAGGAGATCGAGACCATCCTGGCTAACAGGGTGAAACCCCGTCTCTACTAAAAAATACAAAAAACTAGCCGGGCGAGGTGGCGGGCGCCTGTAGTCCCAGCTACTCGGGAGGCTGAGGCAGGAGAATGGCGTAAACCCGGGAGGCGGAGCTTGCAGTGAGCTGAGATCCGGCCACTGCACTCCAGCCTGGGCGACAGAGCAAGACTCCGTCTCAAAAAAAAAAAAAAAAAAAAAAAAAAAAAAAAAGTTCACATTGGTGATAAACTGTAAACCACCTTGTGAACCATGTGTGTCTGGCTCTAAACCTGAATTCTCAACTGGTACTCTCAAATGCTTATGACTTCTTTGGATTTTTTTTTCTTTTTGAGATTTATGTTTATTCTATCTCTCAAAATGCTGGACATACAGTTTATATTTTTGAAAATTGTTTTTAGACATGGCATGTGTAATACAAGACAAAACGAGGTAATTAATTTGTGAAATTGTTAAGACTCCTAGCCAGAGACAGTAAGTATAGGTAAGTGGCATAAATGGTTTATAACTAAGCACATTTACAGCTGAGACAATATTGTTTTCCTGAAAACATTTATATGTAGGGCAGGTTTTTGTTTTTTTTTTTTTTTTCTCTACAGTTTAGTGATCAGCTTCTATGCTTACAGCACAAACACTGGATTTTCTGACTTAACTACAAAAACCATTTTCCCTATCCCCTGACCCACAATTGATAATTTGAAACTCATTGGTATGCTTTAGGGAAACATTTGATTTAACTTTGGATTTAAGTTTATAAAACAGTGCAATCTCATTAAGAGAAGGAACTTGTATTCGTATATTCAAGTGGTGACTAAAATAAGCCTAAAGCTATTAGGCTTAGTGTAAGTAGTGACTTTTGATAAGCCTATGGCTAAACATTTTTGGGTAGCATTTTTTCTTTGCCTCTCAAAGGACAGCTTCTTGACTAAATATTCCATCAATGCAGTTCGTTTAACTTGCTATGCAGAAAAAGACCTATATGGCAGCTGAGCTATTGCTTGAGCATATGAGCTGGTATACCTTTCTCAGTGTAGCCTGTCTCAGTAATTTCACTGAGATGCCAGGCTAGTGAAGAATTCAGCTCCTTAGTCAAACCACCTGAGCTTGAGTTTAGATCCTCTCGTTTCTTGCCTGTGTGACCTTAGCAAATTTATTTACTCTGTTTGTCTTTTGTTTTCCTCATTTATAAGGAAGAAAGATGATGGTAATGTCTATCTGATAACATTATTAGTGAAAATTAAATTAAGTGATATAATTTATGTAAATTGCTTGGCACAGATTGCGAGCTAAATCAATGTTCCCCATTATTATCTGCCTTGTTTATGTTGCTTGCCTTTTTTCATGGGCTGCTAAGAAAAAGCTGTATACATAAATATAAGGGTCATTTTATCTTCTACTGTGCTCATATTACTACAAAATAAATAGTTTAAGCAAAAACTAGGCTGATCTTCTCTGTAGGGAAGAAACTGATTAGAAAATCTATTACTTATGGCTTTGTTACTCACAAGCCATCCATTCTCAGCACTAATAGTCTATTTGTTTGAAGAATGGTAGCTGTTTCATTAGATTTCATAGTTTCAGCCATCAGATGATGATCAGCTTAAATTTCAGTATGTCTTGCATTTCTTTCGAAAGCATCTCTCATCTCTAATAATATGTTTATCTCTTGACACAAAGTCAAAGTATAGGCACTTAACATAATGTAAAAAATCTGATCTTTGCAACATAACCATGAACATATTTTTGGTTCACGAGTTTACTATTTTGTCCTAGCTGGGAATGACTCCAATTGCTTGCTCTATAGCCATGACATTTGTGTATACCTTTTGTAAATTTTTTTTTTTCTCAGAAAGGAACCGCATAAAATTAGTAACAAAGAAAGAGGTAAACATATTTTGCTTTAGTCTGGAAAGGCTCTTTCTTGGTGCGGCCACTATTGAATGGATTATACAAGAATTTGGAAGAGAAATTAATTTTAGCACTGGGGATAATAAAAATATAACTGCAATGTGCAAAAATCAGCCATTTTTAGAACTGGGAGATTTCTTTAAAACATTCTGTAATCAAAAGCCAATACTCATAAAGTAGTTAGAAGCAATAACTTTTTTTCCCACCCTAGAGGTTTCATAAGTATCTTTCTAGCTGTAAAAACGTATTTATACAATCATATCTCACCAAAACTGCATTGTTAAAGTGAGGTAATGATCCATAGGTAAAGAAGACTAAAGACCACAGCGAGAGAAATAGTATATCCTTCCTCCAGAGGCTAAGGAACAAGGTTTACTGGCCCCAAAACATACTCCTAGGACTGAACTTAAATGTCCATATCAGTATGTGACTGGTAGGGCCTCTTGAAGTGATTGGAGTTTTAAGTTCCTTTTAGAAGGAAGTGGGAAAAACAAAACAAAACAAAACAAAACCAAAAAGCAAAACTCCAAACCACTTGTGTCAAGCCAAATTTTTCTGTTCCATTCTCTCTAGGGTCCTCCACTTTTCATCCAAATCATTTTGACCCTTGAAGCAGTAATCCTACTAAAAGACAAAGCCATAGAGGAGGAATAATGATTAATTTGTTCATCCCATTCACCTGATCAATTATTCTGTGAAGAAAGGTATATAAAAAAGTGTTCATCTGTATTTTAATAGAGACGGGCAAACTGTCTTCTCTTGTGGTTCTTAAGGGATGTTTAGCCCATGATACTGGATCTTCTGGGATCAGTCAATAGCTTTTCAGTGTTAGGAATAGCCAAACTCTTCTTTGAACTTTTGGGTAGTAAAAGTACAAATTGTAAGAATTTAGGTGTGCAGCAGTGGAGGAGTTCTCTTTAACCATTTGTAATTCCTATAACTCCAGCTACCATTTATCTAGTGTTTACTATATATTAGGTCCTAGAGAAAGTGCTTTTTACATGTTATTTTGTTTAATCTTCATAACTACTCTGGGAATTGGGCGTTAATGTTACCATTTTACAGATGAGAAAACTGACAGAAAGGATAAATAAGCAGTCCAAATTCATACAAATGAAACAGGAGCAGAACCAGGACTGGGTTCCAAACCCATGCATGGGCTTGATAGGAAGTACTGTCCTCACATTTAACAACCTTTCTAAAACCTTTTCTATTTGACTCCATATGCCAAAAATGAATTTGAGTGTTTCACTTTCATTCAAGTTCCATAGTTTTCAACCCAAAGAGCAGTATGTTCACAATTGATCATGCATGGCATTTTTCTTGGAAGCAATCAATAAGAGTGTGGGCAATGGGAAGGACAATGACTCTCCCCCAAATCTCTTTTATTACCTGCTCCAGTCCAATTTGTATCATTTTACCACTTTGAGAAAAGTATTGAAGGTCTCTGTGATCATTTGGCTATATATATATATATATCATATATCTATATCTCTATCTATCTATCTATATATATATCTATATCAATGAAAGTGCTATAAGGAGCTAAAAAACATCAAACCTGGAACGATTTTCCTGATTGGCTTGTCACCCCACAGAAGAGCTAGGGACAAAAGATGAGTAGTTTTTATCAGAAAATATTGGGAAAAGAACATTTTCAGTATCTGTGATACCACAAAGGCAGGCAGACCTAGAAAGAATATCAATTCTTTGTTCTTCTGGGCAGCATGAATACAAGCCATGGAACAAGGAACTTGTAATTTACTTGATATTTGCTTAGGAACGAGCTAGTCTTGTTGCTAAACTGAAGACTTAGTTTCAGTCTTTCTCCTGTTAGATTTGGTAAAGATTCTTTCTCTACCTGACTTCAGAGGATATCAAAAAGCTAGTGGCACATGAGCTATGTTCAATGATGTCCAAAATTATTTGTGTGAAGTAGTTCATCGCAATGACCTTCTTGGCATTTGGAAAACAGAAGAGTGCCAGTGTTAAGCTGAAGCCTCTTTAAAATGAATATTTATTATCTGCAGCGGTGGAGAGGGAGACCTAGGAGGATAGAACTGAATGGGAGGGAAAAGCATATCTTGTCTTTCTCAGAATGGCACAAAGAAAGTCACCGAGATGATGAATAAATTTATGCACTACATGGCTCACTTCACATGCCACACACTGATGCCCTTAAATCGATGTGCCATCCTTCCAGACTAACCTGTTGTGTGCCCAGGCTGAGATATTGTGGTATGCCTGGAAGAACCAGGCTGGGGCGCATCATAGATGGGATCAGAATATTTTTCAATGATATATGTAGGAGATTAAAATGCAATCCATCATTGTTGACAATGTGCCTTACAGTGTGCATTTTCCAGGAATTTAGAGTCAATGGGCAAGATATTGACTTCCAGAGGCCGCTCATTTGTGGTAGATGAAATGTACAGACCAAACTCTGATAATTCTAGGGTCAGAAATGGTGGCTTACTAATTTTATAATGCCTATTTCCAAGCAAGTCATCTTGTACAGGGTGGATGTTTAATAAATATTTGTGTAGCTGAAGAGGAAGACCTTTTGCCTTTTTTTTATTTCTCTGCTAATCCTTTCTGTTCTTCAAAGTTCAGTGTGGATGCATCTGTCTGTGACTACCCTATCCCTAAGTACACATTCCATGTACTACAGTTTACTTAAATGGCCAATGGCAGAAACAGAACACAAATAGGCATAAGCAAGGAGGGAATGTATTTTCCCAGTAATTAAAATAATGAGGGGTTATTTTGGTCTAGAGTATGACTGAGTCTAGGTGCTCAAACAATACTATCAAGAACCAGCCATTTCCCATCTTTTGGCTGTACTTTCCTTTTTGTTGCCTTTATTCCCAGGCAGGTGCTTTCCAAATGCACCCCTGCCCCCACTGTAACACCCCACCAATCACTCTGCCCTGGAAAATTCCAGGGTATAAAGGAAAACAGATTTTTTTTTTCCAAATTGCTACAATAGCAGTTGCAGAATTGAGTCTCATTGACCATTGACCTAGCTTGAATCACTTGGCAATATATGAACTAGTAGGATGAAATAATCTAAGCAGTTGTTATCTCACATGAACACTTCAGAAGGGGTAGGTCAGTACCATCTGAATGACATGAACATGGTGTGGGAGAGGGCTGATTTTCAAAGGGAATTGTTGGTTTGGTGTGACTACAAATGGATGCTTTTGGACAGGTACTATAAAATGAATTTACAAGGGGTTCTGACATTGTATAACTGGAAGACCTGTTTATTCAGTAGAGGTCAGAGCAGAGTTTCTATGAGAAGAAAGCTATCTATGCCTTAAAAAGAATGATGCTCGGCTCAACGAAAGCAAAGGTTGTGACCTCCATTTTCTCTTACATTGGTGAGTCCCTAACCAACCTTATTAACTGGCCTATTATAATGGCTTATTAAATGGCCTTATTAACTGGCTTATTAAATGGCCTATTATAAACACTGTTCCAGGAGAAATATGAATTGTTGTGACAGTATATTGGAAGGCATCTAACCTAGATTAGAATGCAGGGGTAGAGGATGGCAGTGAAGATGAGGAGTCTGTCCTTAGGGCTTCCTATAGGAAGTGGCATATATTTTAGGACCTAGTAGAGATTGAAAAGGAGTTGCTCAAATGAAGAGGAGAAAGGAACGGTCATACAGACAGAAGAAACAGCTTATGCAAAGATCTAGCTCTTTGAGAGCCTAGCAGATCAAGCAGATTAAGGAAGTTCAATATTCAGAAGCATAAACTGTGAGCCGGAGCAGGTCCTCATAAGCCACACTAAGAAGTTTGAACCCTATACTGAAGGCTCTGGAGCACTACTGAAGGACTTGTAAGCAGGGTGATGCAATGGCCAAAACCCCATTTTGGGAAACTGTCTTTAGCAAAAGTGTGGAAAATGCTTTAGAGGTAACAAGACCAGATGAAGTGAGACCAGTTGTAATAATCCAGGTGAGACATGATAGGGGCCTAAATACAGTGGAGGCTGTGAGATAGAGACAAGTGAATTCATTGTATATGTGGAGTTTACACAAAACTCTTTGCTGTGAACCTTGGATGGCCCTTTAGGTTTTCAGTTGTATACACAGACTAGTATTTCTGTAAAAGTGACAATGAAAGTACTTAGCATTACTTTCAGTTTCCTTTGAGAGGAATAGGGTGGGAGGATGAATTTATGGACCAACACTGTTGGAGGCCTTTCTCCCTAGCCGGTCTGCTCTGAGACTGTCTCATCTTTGCTCTGCTTTTGTACTTGAAAGGTGGGTCATTTCTCAGTGGAGAAGTGTGCAGTTACACTTAACCACGTGGAGGGGTGTCTGGGGCACCTGGAGAAGGGAAGTTATTAAGAAAGTTCCTGAAGGAAAGGAAATGAACACAAGTTGATGACTTCTTTTTAACTTTAGAGTGAATGATAAATACCTGTGGATGTCTCCAGAAAATAAATGTCTCTCTCTAAATATTTTTGTGCTGATGTTTTAAATCTGGGAGTGCTTATGAAGTACATATGATAATCACGGAAGCCATCCCTTTTAACAAATTGACGGAATGAACCAATTAAGTTAGGCATAGTCTCAATCCGGGTGGGCATAGAACATATTCAGATAAAATAAAGCTCTGCTTTTTTTTTTTCATTTTCTTTGTTTTTGAGCTTCAATTTATGGCAATTTTCTCAAGCCACAACAGTTAGATTTGTAAAGATAGAATCCTCTTTAGTACACCAATGGGTGAAAATCACAAGGAAGCATATTTATTACAATTGTAACCATCCAAAAGTGCCATACTAACCTTGCCAGGTAGAGATTTTTGTTATTGGAAGTATCCAAGCAGAATTTGGGTTACCATCTGTCAGGGATTTGGGAGAAAGACTTTTTTCATTAAAGAGGAAGGTTGGAAAAAGAAAATAAAATCATGAGAATCCCACCACTTTTAACATTTTACTGTATTTTCTAGTCAAAACCATAAATATATTTATTTTATGTTGAATTTTAAACTAGCAATGATTTCTATATTTCTGTTACAATGTGTTTGTTCTTACCCCATACCACATTAAAATTTTTCCAAAGTTGTAGCAGTAGGCTTTTCTGAACCAGAATGCTGAATCCGGGATTACAACAGGCACCTGAGAGTTACTCATATTAAGTCTGTTTTAATTTGTCTCTTTTTTATAACACTGTTTCAATAAGGAGATCAGGCCAGGAGTTTTACAGAGTATTTCATCTACTGTTTTGTCTTTTGTCCTCCCCTACCATCCCCCTGCCCCTGGTTTCATCTTAATTTTTAAATAACAAATCCTTTTCTTTATTCATTCAGAATTATTTTTTGAGAGGCAATCACGTGCTAAGTTCTCTGTTCATCCCTGGAAATATGCAGAAGCAAACATAGAGGAGTCTTGTTTTGGTATAGCTTGCAGGCTAAGAAGAAATTAGAACAAATGGAGGAGGATGCATAACACAGAGACATCAATTATAAATTATAAAAGGTTGGGAATGGTGTTGGATGCAATGTGTTATCATGGCTCAAGGTGTGATTTGAAGAATTCTAATTCCCCACTGGTTCCTACTCATTACACAGTCAAATGAGTTTGAGAAATGCTGGGTTACACAAGATTAAGAAATTTCTTTAGTGTAGGACTTATGGTAGCCATTAAATTCATGTGCATAGCAAATTTCTAAGAAAAATACAGAATGCATGTAATGTTCTCCTGACACATTTGATCATGGCATATATTTTTTGAAAAACATCTTAGTGGAACTATCATTGTGTGGAGAACATTTTGTCTAGGCTAATGACATGTAAAATCCTGGCACAGGCAGGTAGGAAATATTCTGTGAAAGTCTAATGACTCCGAAATCAAACAGAACAGTTGCTGCCTAGTTTTCAAAACTTTTTATAAGTAACAATTAAATATGGAACAAAATACCAAACTTACAATAATTTTGGGCCGGGCACAGTGGCTGGGGCCTGTAATCCCAACACTTTGGGAGGCCAAGGCGGGTGGATCACCTGAGGTCGGGAGTTCAAGACCAGCCAGGCCAACATGGTGAAACCTGTCTCTACTAGAAATACAAAAAAAATTAGCTGGGCGTGGTGGCAGTCACCTGTAATCCCAGCTACTCGGGAGGCTCAGGCAGGAGAATCGCTTGAACCCAGGAGGCAGAGGTTGCAGTGAGCCGAGATCGTGCCATTGTATTCCAGCCTGGGCAACAACAGTGAAACTCCGTCTCAAAATAATAATAATAATAATTTTGATAATATTTTATTTATCTTATCAAACTTCTGCGTTATATAAAGCAGACTTCATCTGTGGACTTGTACGCCATAGGGGGCATCTTTGGATAACTATGACATATAAAGTATTTATTTTTTAAATGAATTCCATAGTTATGCCCTTTCCTTTGAAGTATCACCTTTTTAGACTAGAAGTTGTGGATTTAACACTATACTGGGCAGAGTTACAGTGCTCTAACTAGATTTGAATGGCCACCATAGAGAAGGGAGCTACAGTATTAAAAGACAGTAAAGATGCTCCTTTCTGCCATGAGGCAGCCTCTGAGACAATATTGAGAAAGAAGAGTTAAAGTGAGAAGAAATGATGTTTGACTTTGAAAATTGTCACAGGTAACCACTTTGCCACAATGTTATCTGAATTTTTTCAATCAAGAATCACCCCTACTACATGAAACCAAAAAGAACAGAAACGATAGCTGGATAGACTTAGCAGACTCCTTTTGTAGGTTTCCTTTGTAGAAAGCACATAGGTTCATCTTCTAAATCGCTGAAACCAAGAAACACATGCACACCTAGTGAGGGATGTTTGCAACCCACATCCGTAGAGAGGATTTTAATGTTGAATGGGAAAGTTTGAAGGCAGCAAAGCTTACTATTTATGGTAAAGCTGAGAGTGAGGAGGGAGTTTGAGACTGGGGAACCCCATTCACTGGGGTCTGTCCTCAGCCAGCCTTGAAGTGGCTGTGTAAGGCAAAATGACAAGTTTCAGGGTTTCAGTTTTATCTTCTTTAAATTGGGGTCTCGGTGGAATAAAGGCCTCCCATTTCTAAGTTTGGGTTCCTCGTGATGATTGAGGGATTTATGACCATTGACTCCTTTCTGGATCATTTAATCTAGAGCCTGGGAAAAATGAATTTTTCCTTTAGCTAAGTCATTCTAGTTGTAGACTATGAATTTTCCATTTTTTTTAAGCCCTGAAAGCACATTAACCACTCTGCCTTCAAAGCTTGCGGGTCAAGATGTATATGAACTTTTTATAAGAGTATTACCATACTTTTATGATTAATTTTTCTTGAATGGATTAAAGCTAACCATGGTTAGTACCATATTTTTGATGGAATGAACTGTATACTATTAGCATCCTTCTGCTCTGGATGAGGCTAGATACTGTTACTCTTTGCAGAAAAATTATTCACAGAATAGGACTATTCTAAGTGATATTTGTGCCATATATGGAAGTAGGTAACATATTTTTAAGCTGTCATTTACAGCTTTACTTTGGGGAAGTCAGAAATTTATTTTGGTGTGAGGAACAACTTCATTTACTATACGGTCCTGGTTCCTTTGTCTATGGCAATTTGTTTTCAGCAATAAGTATGAGTAATAATTAGAAGGAGGCCTATTGAAGAGAAAGTACTGAAAATGATGGTAGTGATCACATATTGATTTCCTATGTGTGCTAGGCCTTTATATATTTCACTTCTCAGAGTTACAAAGATTCTGCCAGTTGGCTTCTTCACTTATGTGGCCACATCTAAAATGGATTCCATTCATCTAGTTATCTTTAATCAATGTTTTCAGGGAAAACTGGATTTAATATATAAAATGCTGTGCTTGAATACTGGGCCCATGTATCACACTTGGCAAGGCACTTGATATGTACCAGATAACCACATATTTGGTTAAATGCTTTTGTTGTTTAAATAGATGTATATTTATGTCATTAATATTTATATAAATGTTCATATGAGTTTTTCATCTATGGTATACCTGTTAATGACAGCATACATTTACTATTGATTTAAAATCCCAAATCTATGACCCTTTATCTTAATTGATAATGGGAATGTTTTCCCATCATTTTCCTTTAGATATGCTAAAATAAGAAGCATTGCCACATTCACCCTCAAATTAAACTTTTATGCATTTCTTAATGGATAAAAGTAGCACCTTTTAAATTTTATGAAGTGCACTAATGGCCCTAACTTGGCCAGGTTTACTATTTTAGTGATAAATGATCTGCTTCAACACTAATTCCTGGTAAACGTGTTTTAAATGAACTGACTCAAATCATCCTGAGAATTAGGTGAGGTACAAAATATAAAGTAGTAAAGGAATGCTAATATGTTTCCTTAATGGCTGTTATTTGTTTCCTGTGTTTGTTTAAATAATTACCACCAATACCAAACACTTTCTTTGTACCAGACAGAGAAGTGCTGTACCAGGCACGTCTGTTCTTTAATTCTTATAATAATCTCACTGTTGTAAACATTATCTCCAGTTTGCAGAGGAGACTGCAGGACTCCCCTTGTTGGCAGCCACACAGGAAAGTAGTCAAGGAATACCTATTATGACCCATAAGTTTAATATATAAATTATATTAAATATATTTATATATTTTTATGTGTAAAACATCACCTCTCTATTATTATTATTGTCTATTATGACCCATGAGTTTAATATATAAATTAATATATATTTAATATATTAAATATATTTATTTTATATATTTAATATATTAAATATATTTATTTAATATATTTATGTATTTTTGTGTGTAAAACATCATCTCTCTATTATTATTATTGTCTACATATATATTACAAGCTTCTGTAATCAAACCCCAAATTTCAGTGACTTAACACAATAAAATTTGTTTCTCACTCATTGAGAGTGAGCAAACAGCTTTCCCCTATACTGTTACTCAGGAACTCATCCATTTCCATTTTGGGCGCTGTGTCATTCTTCAGGGTCATGGAGAGGAAGAGAGAGGACTACCATTGTACTGACTGGCATTCGATGGCCTCCAAACGATAACAGTGAGGTAGTGATGGTGGCGGTGGGGAAAGCCGAGTAAAAATAGACCCAGGTGTAGTGGTCTCACAGAATAAAGGGATTATGAAGTCTCTGTGTGTATGGGTGTATGTACACATGCATACATATACTCATGTAGTGCAAGATACTAAATTTGCAATACTGAGAGCACTGCATTGAAAAAGGTACTTAATAAAGAAGTTTCAGTTGGGCGCTGGTGACTCACACCTGTAATCCCAGTACTTTGGGAGGCTGAGGCAGGTGGATCACAAGGTCAGGAATTGGAGACCATCCCGACCAACATGGGAAAGCCCGTCTCTACTAAAACTCCAAAAATTAGCCAGTCGTGGTGGCATGTATCTGTACTCCCAGCTACTCAGGGGGCTGAGGCAGGAGAATTGCTTGAACCTGGGAGGCGGAGGTTGCTGCGATCTGAGATTGTGCCACTGCATTCACTTCAGCCTGGGTGACAGAGTGAGACTCTGTTTCCAAAAAAAAAAAAAAAAAAGTTTCAATGTGTTCATGGTTACTCTGCTATTTTGAGCTACTTAAATTTTCTTCATTATAATTTTTCATAGTCTTCAAATTTTTGGTGATTTTATTATAATGAAAATTGATAGCCATAATTTTAGAAACTACTGAAATTCATGTCTGTATATCACGCACACAGGACTAGAGTGAACTGATTAGGTTGCACAATGTAAAAAGTGTTGTGTAAATGCTGACTCTACACTTGCAGAAGCTAAGCTATGTGGTGTTTGGGAGGTCATAGTCACCAAAGGAGGGTATGCCACTTCAACGCTGACGATCCTGGCGTGTTTGTGCATTCAGTGTACATAAAGAATATCTGATGTAGACACAGAGAGTGATAAAACTTTGTGCCCAATGCTACTTTGGTCTCAATTTTTTTATAAACATTGTCTTTGGGTCTAAAAGTAGTCATATGCATTTATGTTTCATCTTGGTCCATCAGGTATTCTCTTGGAAGCATGAGAATTCTCTTGACTAAGCGTATTTTTTGTTGTTCTTCCAGGCCAGTTCTGCAAATTGGCCTTCTTCTCAGCTTCTACAAGCTTGTCAAAAGCATGAAAGCAAGGATATATACTTATTTTAAAATGTCCTTTCTTTTTACTACTGTCAGATCTCTTCAGAGCCTGCTGCTTCAGAAAGAATGAGCCTAGCCCATGCTGAGCAGAATGGAAATAAGCACCTAAAATATTGAAAAGGATCTACATAGCACTTTTTGTCTCTCTTTGCGTTTCCTCACACTTTTTCACTGCTTAAAATTGAAGGAAAAAATAAAATAGTCAGTTAAGATGGGATGAACTCTGCTCATCACAAGTATGCATAAATAAGGCAGACTTGCACATAGTATGATGTAGTATGCATTGTACTCAACCATGAAGGGTATTCATGGAAATCTATGTGGGATATCAGTTTGTCTTCCCAATCCTCTCCCAATGTCTCTTTCAAGGTTATTCTTTTATAACCAGCAAACTAACAACCTTTGAAGAAAACTCCATAAAGGTCAGAAAACACAAGAAGCATATTGTAAATAATTTTTGTTTTGATGTGCTTAATAATAATGTGTACTTCTGGCCAATGTGTTATAGACAGAAAATTATTCTTAAAACTTGATGACACAGATTTCAAACATCATTTTCAAGACCACCATCAGATTTACCACATCTGCTCAAAGTAGCAATTTATGTCAGTGAGTTTATTTGGTTTGAAAATAGAATGATAATATGTATGCAACCTTTGTAATTC